>NW_015549566.1:193187-236632 GCF_001515605.1 Sinocyclocheilus anshuiensis | reverse complement strand
TGTCATTTTGCATTATTGACACTATTTTCCTAATTAATGCTGTTCAGTTGCTTTGACACAATCTGTATTGTTAAAAGCGCTATATAAATAAAGGTGACTTGACTTGACTTGACATGATCCTTCAGAAATCACTCTAATATGCTGATTTGATTGATGCTCAAGTAACATTTTTTATTATTATCACTAGTTGTGAAAACAAGGTTTCAGCACTTTTTTTGCTGCGTAATATTTTTGTGGAAACTGTGATGCATTTTTTCAATATTGTTTAATAGAAAGTTAAAAAGAACAAAGTTTATTTGAAATAGAAATATTTTGTTACATTATATCTTTTACGGTCACTTTTGATCAGTTTGATGCATTCCTGCTGAATGAAACTACTAATTCCTTTAAAAAAAAAATCTTAATGACCCCAAACTTTTGAATGGTAGTGTACATTTGCATTTTTACAGAGTTGTTTTAATTTTTCTTGTTTAGGGCTGTCAAAGTTAATGTGTTGATGCATGTGATTAATTAAATAATGCTGGTAGCAGATTTATTCACTTGACAACATTCACTGTTTCATTCTGTTTTAATATAGGCCTATATTCTTTTAGGAGGAACAGAATGTGTTAATGTATCAACTTGATTTGCAATGAATTACTTCTAATTACATTTTAATAAATTGACAGCCCTACAAATTTTACAGCAAATGGCAGGTTTGCCGTGTTGATACAGTGTTACAGCAGAAGAGATGCTTATCTAAATAAAGTAATCTCTGAATTGTTAATAGTATCAGCTTTGCCTGGCAGCCAAACATTAGAGAAAACGGAAGGCAAAAGAGATTTTGTTTAATTGGAGCTTTATTTGTAGGATATAGTGTAGAATTTGCTTATCTTGGAGATAAGAGTTTATGAACCTTAGACAGATGTAGTTGTGTGGAGCCTTGGGAGTGTTGAGAGCTTGTGTTTGTCTCTGCACTGTTTTTGTCTTGAAGTAGAAGTGGATGCAGGGAACACAGAGAGTAACACTTAAGATTTAACAACCTTTCCACATACACTGCATTTTCTGAAATCAACCGCACTAATCTCTCCATTGAGAAAACTAGTGTGTAAGCACTAGAACATAAAGGTGTAATAAAAATGTCAAATCCTCATTGTGCATTTGAGGTGTATATTAGTTCAAATGGAGCTTTTTCTCATTTTACAGAAGCAGTTCACCCCAAATTGCCGTAGTTTACTCGCCTCCATGTTGTTCCAAATCCATTTGACTGACTTTCTTCTGTGGAACAGAAAAGGAGATAGTTAGGAGAATGTTCATACTGCTCTTTTCATGCATTGAAAATTAATAGCGACTAATGAGAGCAGAGGTGAAGGGGGAACATTTTCAGTGAATAATTACTTCAGTCTGTTCCTCACACAAAGCCTCAATATGACCTCAAAAGACATGTATAGCGCAATATTAGCTTGGCCACTTTTATAATCATTTTATGGAGCCATTTTGAATTGGTCAGCATTCACTTTAAATTGTATGGAAGTGTTATTTTAGTATTATTTATTTATACTATTATAGTATTCATATTTTGAATTTGGTTTTATTTTTAATTTTCATTTTAAATGTAGTTTTAGTAATTTTATGTGCTTTTGCTTTTAATAGTTTTTCTATATTTCTATTTTTTTTTTCCATGTTAGTTTCATTCATTTTAGCACTTCAGGTATCATTTCTTAAAAAATAGAGTATTTTTTTTTTACTCTAAATTGTCATCTAATATTTATATTATTTATTTCTGCTTTATTTTAATTAACAACTGTTATTTTTAATAACTTTAGTTAATAATGACAAGTCTGGTATAGAAAAGAGCAGCATGAACATTCTGCCTAACATCTCGTCTTGTCATCTAAGCAAAAATCATACAGGTTTGGAACAAAATGAGAGTGAATAAATGATGACAGTATATTAATTTTTGATGAAACTATCCCTTTGATGGACGACATGAAGATGTTTGTGAGTGAGGTGACAGTATATTTACACATTTCAGAGGTGTTTTTGTGGTTGTTCTCCAAGACATTAGTGATTCCGGTTACCTTGCTGACAAATCACAGTATTGTGACTTGCAGAGGATTACTTTCTCACTTGAGTGAAGGATAAAACCCACACTGAAGTGTGTTATTCATGATGTTGGAGACTCTTGATAACAAAAAATATGCAAAAGATTAGGGAGGATTTTGTTGTGGATTTGCACGTACTGTTGTCCTCAATTTCTTGTTTGATTGTCTCTGCACCATCTGCAGGAGGCTGAAAGCAATCGACTGTGTCGACGATTACAGCTAAAGGACATCATCCCTGCAGAGATGCAGAGGTTCACAAAGTACCCCTTACTGATGGACAACATTGTCAAGTACACAGGTATTCTCCTCCTTCATGCATCCAGGCCTCCTTTAGTCTGTTTTATGCATCGTTTGCACTGAGATTTACATTACAGTTAAATGAATGCTTGTTTTATAAAATATTTAATCCAAATTCAAAAAAAATAATTAAGAACAAAATGGCTACGTTTAAGATTGACATCCAAGTTTACTAACAGGTGTGACTCCTGTTCTTCTTTGCATTTAAAACAGTTGGAGAACGAAAGAAAACATCTGTTCTGTCATTTTGTGTAACCCGAAAGGGGTTGTCAATCATAACATTGCTGATTGACAGCAAAAAATTGTTCTCCTGTGCGCTTAAAACAGTTGGAGAACGAGGGAGAACATCTGTCCTGTCATTTTCTCTAACCCGAAAGGGGTTGTCAATCATAGCATTGCTGATTGACAGCAAAAAATGATTTGTGACACTCTCACCTCATGCCATAGGTATGTCAGTGATGTGACAGACAGCCAGTTGTCGACAGGAAAAACCAAACTTATTAAAAAATCAGTTGTGAGTCCTGAAAATTTTAAGGAAGTCACTTCCGTTATTGAATGTTGGCCATCTTTTTCATAACTCTGCATAAGACCTCAAGACAACCGTTATTTTCAACACTGATAAGAAGACATGAAGAAATGTTTTCATGAGCAGCAAATCAGTATATCAGAATGATTTCTGAACAGTCATGTGACACCAAAAACTGGAGTAATGACTGCTGAAAATTCAGCTTTGCCATCAGTTATAAATTACAGTTTAAAATATATATATAAAAAAAAAAATATATATATTTATATATATTTTTTTATTGAAATAATATACATTTTTTAAATAAAACAAATTATTTATTAACATTCATACAAATGTGAAGCAGTTTTTTTTTTTACAAAACTGTATTCAGATTTTGTTCTTATTGCTTATTGTATGTGTTGTCATTTTTTAAGATATTTTTATTTTCCATCTAATTTTTTTTCACAGATCCCCATCACCCCCTTGCAACCCCTACATTTTGGGGGAAATGAAGGATTAATTCTTGAAATATATGTAGGAGTGTATATGTTTGACAAATAAGAAGTCAGAACCTCACCTTTATTGTGTTAGCTGTTCAAAAAGCGTTTGCTGGCTGGACACCAACCATTAGTAAATTAGAGCTATGCCAGCTCTTAAATCCCCATTATTATTCTGAAATGTTCTGAAGGGGGAACCGCACACTTTCAAAGTGTCTCTCACATTATTTGGCAGACGTGTTAAATTATGGCTCTCTTGGCATTGTCAGAGAAAGGCAATAAATGTAAAGTATAACTAGTGATTAAGGAGGAGGTGATTCTCTTCATATTCATCGGCACTTGGCAATAGTCTCAGTGGTGGGCACTAGAGGAAATAGAGGGCACTTGGCTGGCCAGGATGTTCTTAAAGAGTTGATTAGTCTCTTCTTGAAACGTGTGTGCATGTATATTATGTATCTTCTTTACCGACAGATGAGTCAGAGGAGAAAGACAAAGTGAGACGAGCAGCCGAATGCTGTCGACACATTCTCAGCCACGTCAACCAGTCAGTGAAGGAGTCGGAGAATAAACAGGTAAACGGTGCAACTCGATCCAGCTGCCACTCTCTCTCGGTTTGGCAGACAGCCCAAGGTAGGCAGACTTTATAGCCTCAGGTCAGCCTAAAGGAAAGACTGGAAAACCAAAACTTAATGATTGTCAGTGTTCATCTTTAGGTTGAAAGCTTCCAGGTCTTCTTACATCAGCCCTGAAAATGCTCTTAGAGTAGAAACGGGATGATCCAACCTTCTGTAAACTGCTGGAGATCATTCATAAGAAAATTAATTAAAAAGAGGCCAGCTAGGAAAATCTAATATTTTCCTGCATCTACAGTGCATTTCTTAAAGGACTGCAACTTTAAAGTTTTTTTTTTTTTTTTGTTTTTGTGGTGGTGGTGGCGGCTAAAATCATAAGAGGTCAGTCAATGTTAATGGATTCCTTAGCATAAATATGTATTTTGTTTGTGTCCCACAGAGACTGGAGGACTACCAGAGACGGCTGGACCTCTCTTCCCTCAAGCAGAGCGAGAACCCCATGATCTCGGAGTTCAAGGTTAGTGCTAATCATACAGATTTGTCAAGCTTTTTTCTTGGAAAACCGTGTTCGAGGAGCAGAGAATAGCAGGGTATCCCACCAGTTTTTCTGTCATGCAGATCAACGTCAGTCATATTTGTGTGTCTGATTCATTTTTAGGAAGACAACATCTTGAGGAGCTAAAATCTAATTGTATATTTCTTCAGACAGATAAAAATGTTTATTAATTCAATAATATGTGGCATTCACTTTGCAAAATGTCGGTGTAAACAGTCAATCGATCCACATAAGGATCAGATTTGAAAAGCAAATCTAAATAAGGTGCTGTGTGATTAAAACTAGTGATTCCTTTCTAGTAACAACTAGGATTTTAAGAATGCGAGTTACTCATTCTTTTCTTATCACACAGAACCTGGATCTCACTAAAAGGAAGATGGTCCATGAGGGTCCTCTGTCCTGGAAGATTAACAAAGACAAAACTATTGGTAAGCCACTGCTCTCAAACTTCCCAAAAACTTGCTTTTTTTGATGATTGTTTAATAACACTGTTGTCTGTTCTTGTGTCAGAGCTGTATACTTTACTCCTGGAAGACATCCTGGTGTTGATGCAGAAGCAGGATGAGCGTTTAATTCTCAGGTGTCACAGCAAGAACCTCGCAGGAACGGCTGACACAAAACACATATTCAGTCCCATCATCAAACTCAGCACTGTGCTGGTGCGCTCGGTGGCGACAGGTGAGCGTCTGACTTCTCATTTGTCAAAAGCACACACTCTCCCCACATATATTTAAAGAATGAATCCTTATGGGGTTCCTTTATTTCCCAAAACAGATAACAGATCATTCTTTGTGATCTCCATGTCCAAAAACGGAGCTCAGATTTATGAGCTGATGGCCCAAACAGTGTCCGAGCAGAGAATGTGAGTTCTCGTCACTTCTCTCCTTCTCATGTTTCTGCTGTCCACTACTCTCTCATTTATTGAGCAGTGTTAATTGTCTTTCATATCAGGTGGCAACGGCAGATTGCTCAAAGGGCAGATGTTATGAACGCCAAACCCCACAGCGTCATTCCTTTGCCTCAGCACGAGTGAGTTCCTCTCTACTTGCAACTGATCTAAGCTTAATGCCGTTTTTGAAAAATTGCTAAATTATGTTCATGCAATATAAAAATGGTTTATAACTTTGTTTACATTATCATAGTTATAGTTATACATATTTATATTTAATGTAATAATTTAGAACATTTTTGTTTGATTTTTTTCATAATCTTGGACTGAGACGAGAGTAAAATCTATGCATAAAATGCATTTGAACGTAGCATATATAAACCATATAGGCCTGTACGTTACATAACTGTTCGTTTGTGTTCTAGTGGTGACAGAGACAGTGTCGAGTTAAGCAAGCTCAACAAAGGCTCTGAACGGATCTCCACAGGAAGCATCCAGTCCGCAGGTAGCTGTGCATGTACAAACGCTTGTCTGATTGTAAAAGTGTTGATTGCCACCATACTCAACTCGAGCCTTCATCATCTGTCCTCAGAGAAAGACAGTGAATTTTCGCCCACGGCAGCCCTGCGGGATTGTGTCCCTGACGCCAGCCCTGGGGAAGAGGACCAGGTCCCGAGAGCTGGCAGGGATGGCTCGTATCTGGACTCTGAGCTCTTGAACGGCAGGGACGCAGACTCTCTGTCCTGCTCGTCTAAAGCAGATGAGGCCCTTAAAACCTGTAAGACTGTGTTTGAACTGCATTAGCTTATGAACACATCACTTTTGTGTTTTATTTTTGACCACTTGAAATAATAAATGTGAAATAATTATTTACATAATATAAATTGTGCCTGCCAAACATCTTAACAATGCCAGATACCATGAGTTAAGGCTACTGTGCCCGTTTGTTTTGGCTTCTGCTCAGCATTGGGAGGCAATTGTCTGTGTGCCTGCCAACTCAAGAAACTGACAATTCAGCCACTATTGATGAAAAAAAAACTCCTGGAAAGACTTATTCATTTTCCAATTGTCTTTTAATTAGTTTAGTATCTAACAATAGAAGACTTTTAAGATCTTGTGCACTTTTGCTTCCTAATGAGATTCATTTCTGCTGAAAACAACAAATATGTGAACTTGATCATATGCATTTTGATATGATGCTTTTTGTATGAGGTCAACATGGGTCTTTTGGTATCTGAGCATCATGTTGGGATGCAGTTTGTTTAATTAATGGGAAATCTAACTCCGTTCCACATGTTGTTTTAGTAAACCGATTAAAAAATCGCTGTGGTGTATTCATGCTCTAATATGTTCCAGTAAATCCATAGATAGGTGCATATTACTTTTTTTTGTTAAAGGGATAGTCCACCCCAAAATATTGGTAACCAAACACTTTTGGTTCCTATTTACTTTCATTGTATGGACAAAAAATACAATGGAAGTCAATAGGAACCAAAAGTGTTTGCTACCAACATTCTTCAAATTATCTTTTTGTGTTCTACAGAAAAAAAAAATCGTACAAGTTTGGAATGACATGAGGCAAATTATGACAGAATTACATTTTTGGGTGGACTGTCCCTTTAATTAAGCGCGTTTATCATAATTCCTGTTGTAACAGTTTGTTGCAGCACTAATTCAACATCAAGGTAAATTTATCAAATAATTTAGACAATGTTTGTGAGCAATTAAACCAGCTCAATTAAAACATCTGAATCAGACTTATAACATCAGTTATAAATGGGGTCTCAGTATCACACTTGTCCTGTATGTTGTGTTATATGCGTTTTGAGGTAGTGTATCATTTACTAAGATCTGTGTACACATGATTGTCTTTTTCAGTGGCGGCGCTGAAGCAGGTGCTGGTGACTCAGCTGATGGCTCAGGATGAGGGCGAGCGATTGGGCAGATCGGCCGGCAGTCGTCTCCTCAGGACCACCTCTCTACGCACACCGGTGGAGCACAGCTCCACTCGCACCCCAAGTCGAGCTCAGGACTACATCTCTGGAGATACGGGCTTCTACGAGTGCACAGAGGACTACGGTGAGTGTTTGACCAGGAAACTTACTGTCTTGTTAGTAATACTGGTTGCTACGGAGAAGTGGGCTGGAAAAAATGGTGTCAAGATGTGGAACTGCAGGTAGTAATCTTGCTCCAAAATCCCGGTGTTCCGGCTGATCGTAGTTGTGCTTTTCAGCAGCTTACCTGGTTCTGGAGGGGTACGGTGGGCCAGGCGAGAGCAGTACAGATGACGATATTCAGGTCCGGAGAAAGGAGTCGAGTTTGGCCCACAGCTGTGCTGCTGACTCGGGCATCAGCCTCAAGTTCTCCTCACCGTCCTCTGGCAGCACGTCTCGCCTCAGCAGACAGGTCCTCTCACATCTACGCTGCCTGCAGGCCAACCTCAACCACCTCAAGGTCTGTCTGCTCTTACTGCTCTTTGAATTTAAGGGCTCCACGAAATATTCACAATATACTCAGGATTGTTTTGTTGGCTATATAAAATGTGATCTTGATTATTTTAAAGAACTTTTTTGAGGCCATTAGACTAGTTTTGTCATTTGGGAGTGTCAGGTTTTCTTAGTGTTAATTTTTTACTAAATGTTATTTTTATAGTTCATACATTTGTATCCACTATACTGGATTTTTATGACTGATACAGATTTTTGTCTAATAACTGATATGCAGAAGTAATTTAATTTTTTTGTTTACAAATAATACAATTATTAAATTATATACATTTAAAAATAATAATTTATTGTTGTTAATGATTTCTTAATAGTAATTATATATTATATATATATGTATTTTAAACAATTTTTTATTTATAATTAATAATACATATACATTTTATCCCTTTTTTTAATTTCTCATTTGAGAACTGGCTGTTTGAAAAAATTGGTAATTATCCAAATAATATATAAAATAATAACTTCACCATTGAATACTGTTGTTTGGTGCTAGAAAGCCACCAGATGTTGCAATTTATTTCTGAACTTGATATTAAAGAAATAGTTTTTGACGTTTATAGACTGATTATTAATGACCATCAGTGTTTCTATACTTTTAAGCTTTTTAAGCCTCAAGTAATTTGAGTAATAACTTAGTAATGCTTTTCAGGAGATGGAAACCAAGTATTATAATCTACTTCGCCAAAGGCCTGTTGGGTCAACAGCAGATACGGACGAGAGCAGAGGTAACGTGAACACCACAGTGACTGCTAAACATTTCAAATCTAATAACAGCCTTTGACACTGAGTTTCTGTTTCAGGATTATTCCATCATTCTACTCTGTCTTATTCCTCCCACAGATAAGAAATAGAGTGGCAGAAGTTCTGGCTCCTGTGATGATGGGGGCATCGCTTCTATCCATAACATGTCTTCCTCACTGCTGAACACCTCCATCCAAAAATGAGGGGAATATTCTAACAAGGCCTCTCGCTTCTGCCAGAACTCGTCAATTAGGGAAGACGGACTGTCTCCTCTCAGCCTTACCTGTCCCGAGTACATGTCCTCATTCCAGCAAACGTGGGCAGCCCAGTCTCTTCTCCTTCCCCAGCAGCCCTCGCTAGAGAAAGGAGAACTATACCAAAATGTACAAAGCTGTTTAGAAAATATATAAGCTGAGAAATGATTTTTTTTAACTAATAATGTATTAAGTTGTTTTCTTTTTTAAATCCCAAGATGTATTTATTTTTCTTTTTAGTGTTTTCCATGTTTCTGGCATGCTTTTGGCTGTTGAAACTCTTAAGCTGTCTGTCGCTGTAGGCTTCAGTGTGACTGAACAGGGCGAGCGCTCCAGAATTCACTCTTTTCTCCCTCAATTCTTATGCATGGAAGCCCAAGTCTGTGCAGTACATAAAGAGAAGTTTTTGCTCAAGGCCTCCTTCAGTTACTCCAGCCATCTGACATTCCTCCCAGAGACCTGGACTGATTCATGTGCCCGCTAGACCCTCCTGCTGAGATGAAGAGTGGATGGAGCTCAGGCTCTCTTGGTCTGCAGCTACATTTTGATGACTGCAAAAAGAGAAGATTTGCCATCAAGATTGAAGGTGATGCAAAACCTGGAAATAAAGATGCAATGACAAAACCTTTGTACTGATCAGTTTGGCTTCATTTTTGGCAGTTTTTTTAAATGCAGGCACCCTAATGAGTATATGTGCTGGAATGTGACCCAGAATGGGAATTCAAGTAGCGTGTCAATCAAAACTGCATAAGCATATTGTTTGAAAACAAAATCACTCTTAAAAAGGAACAGCCAAGTTTTATTGAAAAATGAATGGATGTCCAGTTTTGATTGTCCTTTAACATGGACAAGAGCTTCTGGCAAGTTCCTCCTTAGGAGTTCAGAAATAATATGTGATTTCGGTTAGAAACAAATGGTCGAGCAGTTTCATATTTCTTTATCTTGACAAGACAGGAAGCTTTTTTTGCGTTGGTGCTATTAAATGGAGAATAAAGAATGCAAGCATAATTAATGCTCTAATTATGTGCTTCCACGGAGAATGATTGGAAATTTAGTTTGTTTTTGAAGTCGTGCGAGCCTGTCTCCTCATAAACCAGCTAAATGAGTTGTGTTTTCTGGCAGGCTTTATCGTTATTCCTCATCAAGTGTACATAAAGTGGGTACAAACTAAATTGTACAGTCATCATTCACAGTTACAACGTTTTATGATCAATACCAATTTGCTTTTGCCATGATTCTTTCCTTGACGCACCCAGTGTGTGAATTATGCACTGACTGTTGGTGTGATGAATCTTTATAGTACTTTCTGCGAGTGATTTTGGAGTACAGTCATTCTTGAGAAATGGGACAAAACAGGGTGCAAAATTGAAAAAATAAAACCTTGTACTCAGACAAATGAAACTACATTTATGTATCTTATATGTACTAAGCTACTGAGCTATATACTTTGAAACAACCTCCCGACTTTTCTCTTTTTTAACAAAATGTGCTTTTTTACCTTGGACTGTGTAATATAATTTCAGCTATATCTTTTAACAGCATTCAAGATGTTTTTAACATTTCAAAACACATTCTCGTGTTAGACAGATTACACTTTCACGTGACCAACAATTCCACAACAAATATAAAATATCAAAATATTCATCTGATGGTGGTGACGAAAACCTGAATTTGTAGTCATTTTAACTATCAAATACATTGAATCAGTCAATTAATGGCTGTGACACAGGAAATATTAACATTAGGATTTAAAATATTCTAAAACTAAAAAACTTAGCAGAGCCTGTCTGACACTGATGTACTCTGCAGAGGTGAACTGTGGCAAGGGGGTCCTTTAGAGTGACAGCTGCCCCTGATATTCCCTGATTTTATTACATTTTATTGAATGTCTGACGGTGTTGACAAAAAGTGGGGACGCAACTTTAAAATCTTATGAAACATGCATGTGTCATTAAAAAAAACAACCTTGCTTTGATAGGAGATATTTTTAAGTGTTGCTTTTGATAAAGCAAGCTCTTTTTCATCATTAAAAAAACATTTTTATCCATTTTATTGCATATGAATGATTGAACCCTTCTCTGTGGACACGCTGTTTTAGATGTAGTGAGAGGACATAGGACTATAATAATGAGAACATTAAATTGAAGGTGATCATTGTGTTAAATACATTCTATTATTAATCCCTCATGACATTTAAAATTGAACATTTTTATTTTTTAAAGCTAATAGCAGTTACCCTTGCTGGACCGGTTTTGTCCCACGAGTAAAGGCTTATGCAACCCGGCACCCATAGTCTTTAAAATCATACATAACGAATATTTTAACAAAATAATTTTATTTTGTTTAGGATAGTAAGTAAACCTATAATAATATGAGAGAACATAACTTTCTAAATACGATGTGCTAATCTCAACTGTAAGCCCTTGGGCTGTTTACTGTTGCTATGGTTACCTCTTCATGTGATTGCGAATATGTAGTGCTATATGAAAACACTAGGGGATTAAATCGGATGTTTCATCACGATATGATCTGACAGATTCTCCTCGCCAGAGATTCAATATTTGCCAATACCTCAAAACGTGGCATGATACGATTACGATTTGATTAGATTCAGGGGCCTGAGATCGATATATCACTATTAGCCTACTATTATTATGTGACCTGCTGTTTTACACAACCAGATAAACCTTTTTATTAATTTACAAATGCAACCAAAATATAACTGACATTTAACTGAAAATTGTAAATTCCAATTGGGACATACAGACTACAGTTACCTTTTTATTCATTACATGATTATTTATTCACACAATAGCAATAAATTATTCATAATTTATTGATTCTCCTTATCTCTTCTGTTTCATCTTTTAAATTTTCCTTTCTAAAACAGCCTGCTGCTTATATACATTCAGTTCTTCCAGTTTTGTGGACTTTCACATGAAACCCAGTCACGAGTCCGGTGGCTAATTACAGAGGCCACACAGCATTTGAACACTGGATATACAAAAATCATTTCAGTTTTAAGTGTTTCAACAATGCATCAGCTATTTAGCACAAATATTGAACAACTGCTGTTTTTTTTAATGATTACTTTGGAAGGATTTGTCTTTAAAACATTAAAATACACAAAATCACATTATTTCTTATTAAAGGGGTCATATGATGCTTTTTTAAAGATCATTATTTGGTGTAACAGAATATGTTGACATGCTTTAATGTTCAAAAAACACATAATGTTTAAAATACTGTACATTATTGTAGGTACATTATTGTAGGTCCTCTATGCCCCGCCTCTCTCAAACGCTTCTAAAGAATATCTCTTTGGTTTTGAGACTTTAGTCTTTGCAACTTCAGGGATCTTATCTATGCACAATCAGCTTGTAACTCTCCAAAGAGAAAGGAAAACTTGAAATCGCATCATATGACCCCTTTAACATGTAATGCAGGGATTCCCAAACCTTTTTGTCAGTCGAACGTCTTTCACCTAATAAATTTACTTGAGAGTAATAAGGTAATAATAGGTAATAAGTTAATAAAAACACACATTTTCATGTTCTTTGAAGTTGGTTAATGGTTAATTTTAAAATTTATTTTAGTTTTGATTTAATTAACTATTAGCTTAATGTTTAATGCACTTCATGTTGTTAATAACATCAAATGGAATATATTTTCTTTCTCTTTATATTTTTATATCAATATGGTACAAAATGATCCTATTTAAATCAATAAAATAAGCAAGTTAGATCAAAAAGTAATGCGATTGTATTACCTAAAATGTAACTACAATTTTTGTCATGTAATTTGGAATCAGTAACGGACTACAATTTGTAAGTAATCTACCAGCACTACTGTTTTTTTTTCCCCTAAGCCTGTTTGTTTAAATGATTTTGAGTCATGCCAACTCCAAAATCTGTTACAAATCTCAAGTTTTTACTAGTAACCTAAATATGACATCGTGGTGGTTCATGCATTATTATTTTATAAATACGACCATTCCCACATGACATGGGGGTCTTGTTACATTATTGTAAAACATAAACATCAAGATTAGGAGCAGAAGTCGAAGAATCAATTTATTCTGTTCTTTGCTTGAGTCATCCAGCATTTCATGGTATAAATAACCAAGTTTGCACCAGATATTCTTGTTGATTATACAGTGACAAGCCAGTAGAGGGCAGTTAGTGCTTGTCTGTCTAGAGACTCTGTGTTTGCCCATAGGGCTGCAATGACGTCAATGCTCTGGGTTTAACTGGGCTCTACAGGTTAGCCATGCAGATACAGAGCAGAGCAAGTGTTTAAACTACAACTGTTAAGCTCAGTCAGTCCTCCTCAGGCATTGCTCACTACCACGGCACTTGTTGCAAATAATTAAAAAAAATAAGAAAAAGCTCTTCACTTAACCATGCTCGTGCATACATCAGTTGTACTCATTCAAATGAATCACAGAGCTCCATTGTAGCCTCAGTCAAGATTTTTATAGAGACACTGTTCCTCCGAAGGAAAGTGGTTACCTTTTTGCACTATATGTCCTCTGTGGTACAATGTCCCCATGGTTTCACCCTTAAAACACAGTGCAGTTGAATGCAGATCAACAGACAGCAGGATAATTGATTGTCTCAGTCTCTGCATGCACCTGTCAATTATCTAATTGAAGCGCTGAGGGGGGCGAGAAGAAGGGCAAACTGTGGTGTCACATCACATCTCTAGTCTCTCCGGTCACCTAGACCAACCCAAGAGCCATACTTTCTGTTCCACGCACCTGAGAGCAGCATGCATGATTACACGAACATACACTGAAACTGTTGAAATAATTTAAATGATTTTACAATATATGCGGCTTTATGAAGATCTAAAAAGTGCTGTGGTGGTATAGTACAGTGATGCTCATACCAAGGTAGCCTACTTGGGTTCCAAGTGTCTAAGACCATTAGTGAAAAATGCTTCCAAGATGTAGATGACTTTGTTTCTTCATCAGAACAGATTTGGAGAAATTTAGCATTGCATCACTTGCTCACCAATGAATCCTCTGCAGTGAATGGGTGACGTCAGAATGAGAATCCAAACAGCTGATAAAAACTTCACAATAATCCACTAGTAATCCACAACGATTTTCTCCAAATCTGTTGATGAAGATACAAACTCAATTACATCTACATTCATCACATAATCTACATTCACACAATCTAAATCTACATTCATATTCATATAATCCTCGTATTATATACTGTGCGCAGCCATCTTTAGAATTTTGTCTTTGTACTTCCGTTTTTTTGCAGTAGCTCTCTAGCGTCATAACCTACAACACTATCAGTGCAATGCATCCACTGGCTTTTTCCTTCTGCCTAAAACTGAGCTACTCTCATTATGACAATAGACAGAAAATATATGATTTACATTAAAATTGTGAAATTTATAGCTATATATCTTTTTTTTTAATGACAAGTACTGTACCACAATTTTCTATGTTTTTCTGCAGGCAAACGTACATTCTGTGTGGATTCGGTTTGCTCATTCATTACAGTGGGCGTATATCCTCACAGCCGCTTTCTGCCTGACATACTGTGCTACCCATATTTGAACACATTTATTAAGGTACATAATCATAGTTATTTTCCACTTGACATGACGTGATACCCATATTTTAATATTAAAAGTAAGTCATCCTAACAAAAAAGCACATTTATAAGCAAGCACGACAGTTAGTCACCCTGAGTGATTTTCAGAGAAACAGGCCGCGGCACGAATAAATACGCTTGCTCGACATGAATTTGGATTTTTTTTTTTTATACTAAAACAATAGTACTTAAAGGCTTTATTTCTCAAGTTAATGTGAATAGGCTATTTTATTGTCTTTTGAGACATCTGAGTTTGACCGAGAGAGTTTTTTCCCAGTACAGTCAAGACAATAAGTTAGGCTATTAGAAACCTCTCAAGCTTATTATCACGTAACGTGGCAGCAAAGAGATAAGCAAGGAGAGGTTACGAGTCCCCCGTAGGATGCTAGTGTTTGATTATGACCTCACTTCCACCCCTCAGTGAGTAATGAACCTCTCCGCTCATATTGACTCGTCTAAATGGAACATTACCCCTCGGCATTTAGTCTCACTGGAACAGCACTCAGCTGCTTTTAATTACATAGGTGAACAAACCTGGCTTAATATAGAACGAATTAACACGCCCCCACCAAATTATTATTCAAACCACTCAGAGAAGAACACACGAGTTAGTGTGAATGACATTTGTGCCAGAGGAGATTGGGTGGATTGAATAAGTCATGCATAAGTTTTTTTCCGTCCCACTTAGGAATCGCATTAAGTTTATGGATTAATTTTAATGTAGTTGAGATTTATTTTAGTTTATTGTTGATGGGGAAAAAACTACAAAATGCATTGGATTGATATGCAAATCAAAGTCGTAACTGAACAAAAGAGTTCATGGCATTCTGCAACATTCACACAGTCAGTGTTTGGTAAACTGTATTATTTGACAATACAGTTAAATAAGCTACTTTATATAAGCTACTGCGAACGGCGAATGAGATGAGGGTTTGGGTGTCTGGATCATGAAATGCATAAATACCCACAAAATGGAATGTATACCAACTTATTCAACCGGAACGCATTTTCAACCAGGGCCCCACATACCCTAGCTACAGCTCTGTCAATGAAATATGCATTTTGTTAAACAGATGGACTATTTTATCCGTGAAATTAGGTGCCCTATAAAAGATACATAAATTCAGAATTAAGAGGGGAAAAAGTCAGATTTGTGAGAAGTTAACTCAGAATTCAAAGAAAAAGACTGAATTGTGAAATGTAAACTCAAAATTCTCAGGAAAAAAAGGCAATTGTGTAATGTAAACTCAGAATTCTGAAAAAAATCTGAATTGTCCCATGTAAACTGAGAATTCTGAGAAAAAAAGTCAGAGAGTCAAAATCCAGTCTTTGATGCATGTTCACAAGAGTACCATGACGCATGCGTTCTGACATAGAACCCGGATGCGCTACACCTTGTATAAGCAGAGGAAGACGCACACTGTACATAAAACAGTCTTCGTAAACATGTCCAAAGATTCCGCCAGAGAGGATGACTTGCAATTTTTTGCCCAGCAATTGCCCAGAATATACAGATGATGAACTAAGAGAGATGGACGCCGGCTCCTGCGTCAGCAGCACCACACGTCGAAGACTGACACGGAAGAGAAGAAATTGTTGAATTAAGTTATTTTTATTTTATTTTCACACAAAAAGTATTCTCATAGCTTCATAAAATTATGATAAAAAAACTGATATAACATGGACTATTTTAACAATGTCCTTACTACCTTTCTGGGTTGTGTTGCTGTCTATGAAGGGTCAGAAAGCTCTCGGATTTCAGCAAAAATATCTTAATTTGTGTTCCGAAGATGAACGAAAGTCTTACGGGTTTGGAGCGATATGAGGGTGAGTAATTAATGACAAAATGTTTATTTTTGGGTGAGCTAACCCATTAAGTCAGAAGTGCGCTATAAATTCGCAATTCTGAGAAAGTTGGTCTGAATTTCGAGGCAGAAACTTGGACTCCTGAGAAATGAATTGCAATATATAAATTTGGAATTGCGAGAAATAAAGTCAGATTTGGGAGATAATGCGTTTCAATTACATTAATTTTTTTATTCTGTTTTGGAAACGGGCTGCCATGTGGAGCGGCTCTGCACACAACTCATGAAATTTGTCAGAATTCCTCATGAAAACCTGCAACACACACAAGACATGCACATAACATATTGTATGCTATGACATGATGTGAGTCCTGAAAATGTACTACAAATTTGTGCTTTAGCGTATAATACTGAAAATGTATGGGTTATACAATGCGCTTGTTACTCTCACAAATAACCGACCTATGTGTGAGCCATATTAAGTACTCAAAAACAAGATTGGCAACCGTATTCTGCTGTTGTGTGAACAAGGCCTCTAATGCAGAACTCTGGCAAATGTGCAAAGCAATCGATCAGTGCTGACAACAGAACACCACTGAGTAAAGACTGGTGGAGTCTCTGTGCGATATGCTTCACGGCCCCTCTTCTCCCACTCTCATTGTGTTCGCTGTCCACAGGGAGCGCACGGCTCAGCTCAAGTTCATACGGATGGTGCCCCATAAATTTCAGCAGCCCTTTCTCCTGTAGGGTGCCAACAACATTGATGTACTTATCGAGCTGTTGGTTGAGATGGAGTTGAAGGCAGGAGGGGGTTTAACCACTGTCTCATTACCATGGTGAGCAATCCGACACGTCTGCTTCATCATCCTGGGCCTCCTGTATGAATCGTTCATCTGAAAGATACGGATGCCAGGAATGACCCTGGTATGTTCAGGGGCCTGGTGCCCTTTTGTTGGCCGCAAAGCAATGAGAAAAAGGAATGGCACTTCCATCTTCTTCTGTGACACTATTGGATGCCTTAAGCCCTGTTTAATTATGATGGGGACAGGGCCTGGGTGCTTTGAGCGTGACATCAGAGAAGATGAAATGAGTCAGTCTAAACTTGCACTTGGTAGGGTCCCATGCAGTAAGAGTCTTTCAGGAACATTCTGGTCATGATTTGGCACTTTGCTGGTTTATGGATTACTGCGTATCACAGCTGATACAAAATTGAAAAACGTTTGTGAAAATCATAAGCTTCAAACTGACTGCAGCAAAAAGTCGGGGTGCACAGGATTTTATGACTCTGCCTAAAAACAAACTGATGTTTACAAGCTACTGAGTTGGCATCTCTTGTCTAATCATTGCATAATTTGCCAAATTTTTGCTTTTTTCTGTACATTTTTATGTGTGCTGAAATGTACTGACAGCATCTAAGGTTTTTGTGTATGCACAGCTTTATAAACAAAAAATCTTTAGAAATTCTTTATATTAAATTTATATTGTAAAATAACATTTTCAATAAATACTAGTTATATTTCACTGTTACATAGATATATTTGAACCCCTAACCACTTGTCAACAGTGTTATTTTAGTATCAAAATATAATACTATTATAGTTTTTATTAAGATTTTTAATTATTTTTTAGTTTTTGAATTTCAAATTTTTTTTCAAATTTTAGTTAACGTTTTAGTCATTTTTATTTTAGTTTTAGTTTTTTTTTGTACATCAATTTAAACTAAAATATTGTTATGGCAACTAGCAGATTTTTTCAAACATTTTTAAATATTTTATTTTACTTCCGTTAACGTTTATTTTATTTCAAGGATGTATTTTTTTATGATTTTAGTTTTAGTTTACCATAGTAACCCTGGTTCTCAGTAATAAAAGTAAAACTATAGGCAGACAAATGTACAATGACAGTAGTTTTAAACAAAATAAAAATAAAACGAATAGTTCATAATTAAGTGATGACCATTTTAATTCATTTTCACGCAGAACTGAATACTGTGCCTAAATGGATTTGTAAACATTTGTACGTCTCTAGTTGTTCATATGCAAAATTCTTACATTAAGTAAAAGATATGCGCTTCAGTGTCTAGTGTATGTGTTGGAGCCACTTTATAAATGAATAGCTAAAATGACCAATGAGATCACTTTGCTTAAAGGTCCCATGGCATGAAAATTTCACTTTATAGCGTCATACGGGGAAAGGTTACCTCCCCTTTCTCTGCTTTGCCCGCCCAGAGAATTTGGCCCGCCCATGAGAAAATTAGCTACTACCGTGCGAGGCGAGTGCAATATTTTTTTTTCTCGAGAGACATCATGGCTTACAAACGAGCGAAGCATGGCAGTTGCCCCGCCTCTCTCCTCCTCATTAGCATTTAAAGCTACAGACACAGAAATGGCACATCCTAAGGAAAGCTCATTGTGGGACTGGCTCGTAGTGGCTGAAATTCTGCACCAAGGCTGAATTTCGGGAAAGAGACTTCAGATACAGTACTAGGGACCACTTAGGCCTATATAAAAGCATCCAAAAAGCAGCATGTCATGGGACCTTTAAGCAGATTTATTTTTTCTGTATACCTGTTCTCAAAATGTTTTATGCATATATCATTTATTATAATAGCATTATTTATTTTAGATTTACCCATACTTAATGGCACATAAATACAAAATGACGACAGTCTATTCCTGTTTAAGTGAGCAGTTCTGAAGCTGTAGTGAACACACATGTGATTCTTATTCATAGCCTGGCCAAAAGGTGAGGTTTTTGAAATGACAGTGGCATATGATACATATGTTCCTGCCACTCTTTATCCATTTGAAAAGCATGCTCAGCAATGAGATAACAGGAGGTGGAATGAATGCCTGTTTGGGAACGTTGAATTGTTTGTAGATGACAAAAAAGGTCAGGTGATTTAATCTATCTGAAACACTGTCACAGCATTCTGATCAATACACTCTCATGCTAATGTCAGTGTGAGGAGACAATCCTCACTACGAGTAGCAGGTGGATAACAAAAGCCTGACTGGAATTAAAATGACTTTTGTGCTGTTGTCCGTTACCTTTGCAGGTCAAACTCAATACAGAGCCCTTCTAAAGAGGCAGTCAGACATCCTGCTGTCCACTTTAATGCATCTGATAGCCTCCTGGCTTCTGCAGGAAAAGGGCACCTGTTCGCCAGTATTGCCAATCTTCCAACAGCCCCTCACCACTGCTGAAAAGTTCAATGTGCCTTTTACCTACAATTGTGAAAGGTTTGAGAGATACAGAAACACACACTTAGTGAAGAATCAACAAGTTCCACACATATTGTAGACAAATGAAACCGAAGTTCTACCCATACAAAAGGTCTTATTTGGCCAACGTTGGATCTAGTTTTAATTTTAATTCTGTTCATATTAAGGAATAAATTGATGGCTTCCCCGCTCAAATTGTCTCATTACAAATGCTCTCACTGTAAATTCAGTCCTCTTGAGAGGAAAAATGCCTGTTTATGGTTAGCCCTTAATAAATTGTAAGTTTTTGACTGACACCTAAAGCAAATTGTGTAGAACTAGAGTAAACCGACATACACAATAAACAGAAAAAAAAAAACAATACTGTTTAAATGGTTCCAAAGAGTGAGGATAAAAGAAATAAAATGAGGGTCGTCGGTTGAACAAAGATCTTAATCAAATTAATTACATGACATGCTGATTAATTAATTAAATTAATTGCATGATGCCACTGGTTTGGTGAGGTGAGTCATGATTAAACATGTAACTCATTATTACAATTCATTGTACTAATTTAAAAAGTTCAAAATAAAATGCATCAAAAATATGGCCCTTGAGATGCAATCCGTAGTTTCAGATATGTGGACAGATGGATGGCTTTTTGTTTATGCTCATTTTGTTTTCCTCAACATATCACCCATGAGGTTCAGTTGTTGTCAGCAGAGCTTGGCATGTGTAAACATACTGTAGATATGGTCTGCTTATACAAAATTAATATTTTAGAGTTTAAAAAGGAGTGAATTTGCTATCAAAGGCCAGATCGTTCAAGCGAGGACGTTTTCATTGAACATAATTTTGATATTTATGCATAGTCACTATCTTATTTTTATTTAATTTAATTCAGTTTATTTAAATATTTAATTTAATTAAATTAACTGTTTATTTATTCATTAGATTTTTATTTAATATTCCAGTTTCTGTTCTACATGCTATATGCTTTACTACATGTGCTAAGCACATGACAAAATGTACATTTTTGGATAAACTATTCCTTTAAAATCAGTGTAACTAACTTCATCTGATTGCATAATTGTTCTAAACCCTGTCATATAATATCAGAGAGTGAATGGCAGTTTTGTTAAATGAACATGGGTCTCGGTTTTATGGCTTCAGAACACTAGGCTTTCTGTGGTTGGATACTAGGAGAATGCCAGAGCCGTTACGCAGCTGTCCGTCTGAGAGAGGAGAGGAATCTATACTTCTGGCTGACATAAACACAACAGCACAGCAGTGCATTCAGGCCCGGGAGATTGGCTGATTCATAACTAATTAATATTTTCCAAGCCTGCTCAAGTTGCACATTACACTTCAGGAGCCACTGAACCAGTTCTGGTTAGCCCCACATGAAATCTTTTTGTAATTTTCTTCACTGATTGCGAGGGGAAATGGATTTAAATATTGTAAACTGTTTTAAGCTGAGATGAGAGTACTACAGTCTAATTGGCAGCTAAAACGCTTATTGGCAAATCACACAGGCTGACAATACTCACTCAGAAGTCTGCTCACAGCAAATGGTCTCTTGTCAAATGTGCATGTTTGTTGTGGTGCAGGTTGCCTGGTCAGTGAAATATAATATAAATTGCTGTCTTGAGATAATAAACTAGTCAGTACATCTGCTAATAACCTGAAATCTGTACTTCCAGTTGCTCACACTCCTATGTTCATTTTCACACATTCAAATCTAAAGTGTTGATGGCAGAAGTGAGAAGCAATGAGGTTTATGTGCAGTTTTCATTCATTCATTTCGCATTGTCATTCATCCATATTCAAGTGGAGGAGGACAAGATTTTAACTTTAAATTTTCAAATGTCTTTGGAAGACTTGGAAGAACATGAACAAATCATATGGACTTATATGATACTTTGTATCATAAAACATGGACTACTTTATGATAATATGTGGATTCTTTCACAGATGAAAACTTAATGTATGAAGGTAAATTACAGAAAAATAAACAAAAAAGGTAATTGCGAAAACGTAATTTTTATCTACAATTCTGACTTTTATTCTCACAATTCTAAATGTATATCTCATGATTCTTACTCAGAAAAATCTGAACTATGAGATATAAACCCACAATTATAAACAAAAATAGTTTTATCCCTTGGTGAAAAAAAGGCTATTATAATTTTTTTTTCTGCCATGGAATAAAAAAAATAAAAAAGTAATTGTGACATTTTATCTTACAATTCTGATTTTTTTTTCTCAGAATTGTGAGAAAATATTCTCAATTGTGATTTTTTTTTTAAATCCCATGGTGGAAACAAGCTTCCATTAAGCAGCATTATTTGCTTACTAACTTAATTCATTAAAATCAATATTTACTTATTAAGAACCATTTTGTTTTCAATTATCTATCTTTTTATTATGATTGATTGCAAAAATATATAAAGATAAAAAAAATGCTAAAAATATTTTTCAATTAAATATGCTAAAATGGCATTTTGACTGTTGGCATTTGTTCGGCACAGGCTAAAGTCAGTATAGTTTAGTTTTAAGTTGTAGTGGTAGTGAACGTGATGTTGACGGTATTTACATGAATCACTCTAATCAACCATACAGCGTTTGTGTTTTTCTTTTAGTACATATGGGAGTGTTTGTAGTTATAGTAACACTATATGACTTGCCCACCCTGGAGACATTGCTGTTCTGAACATATGCTTCACCAGGCATTGATGTCAAACTCAACAAGAATATGACGTTCCATCAGGTACACCAAGGACCCAGAACACCAGCTCCCCGGCCGGGATCAGTTCCCTCAATCAATAGGAGCAGTGCTCTATGGACAGAGACAAAGATAAACAACTCATCCTCATGTTAGATGGTCTGAAAAAGCAGTCCTGGCAAAGACGTTTATGAGCGCAAACATTATAATGCAGTCTCAAAACAGTTGCCCCAACAAGGATGACCATGACTGATTTTCCAACTCAAAAGAATCCTTTTCAGTACCAGAAGTGTCACCTCTTTTTTGTCCAATTCATTTCTCATTTCAGACATATTTGTGCATGCTGCACTGCATCTTGTCTACTGATGGTAGAATATTGTTGAAATGCGGGGATCATTTATGGCTAACGCTCTGCAGCCTAATGTGCATTTGCATTTCGCCCCAATGCATCATTTCTTCAAATGGAGCTCTTGATTGATGGCCTGCGCCATTCCAAACACCATCCCGTCTGTAATAATGCATCACCTGTTGCGCTCTGGTTTGCAGTTTCTGTTTGAAATTATTCTGTGATAATGAAGTGCAAATGCCCTTGGTTCTGGCATGAGATTGAACTGCCTCAATGTAACAACCTTTCTGCAGGCAAATCATCTCCTTGGCCCCTCGTAGCTGAGTTAATAAATCTAGGTGCTATGAAGAGAAAAGACTATCAACAGATTGTCTTTTGCCACTGTTGATGGATGCAATTTCACAGCAACCCCTAAATCCTCACTGTAACAAGTCAGTGTATTTGCTAAAACAAGAAATATATGTGCTTTATAGATGATATAGGAAAACCCCAGGAACAGACGCGCACTACATCTGTTTACCACCACATGGGCTGTCTTAATTTCTCACAGCAAAAACTTATGTAGCCTGTAATGGAAACGTCTCAGGTTACTTATGTAACCAACTTCGCGACGTCACTTTCTTCACCCGCTTCATGGCAAGTAAAGCCTCACCGATCCATAATCCATAATGAGATGAATAGAGATCGCTCTTACCACAGAAATGCACGCTTCAAACAAAACAGTCAATGAAGACGAAGAAGAGAATGATGTGTACTCCCGGCGCCTATTTATACTATAGTTGCACCGGTAGTGACGTCATGGCTGTCGCCGGCCAACGAGTTGGTGTTTTTTCAATGTATGCTTCAGACACGGGTCACGACGAGGCGTTCCCCATAGCGACCCCTAGAGGACGCAGTTCGAAGTTCCCATGAAAGGGAACTCAGTGACTTAAACAGTAAATTTAATGATCACATTCTGTTGCTTTGGGTTCAGTGCCAGGGGAATCCGAATGATGCCTCAAATATTCATATTTTGTGCGAAAAGTATTGTGTATAAAGATGAAGCTTCATATCATATGTGGTACAACAAACAAACTTGGAAAATATGACATTTCAGATTTCATTTCAACTTAATACAGAACAAATCTACTGCCTCACAGGCTGTGTTTGAAATACAGACTCCATTAGAACAAAAGAATTGGATAACTTTCAAACTTGGCTCACTTAGATATGCATATTGCGAATGTTAAATCATTGGCTCAGATCACACAGTCACAATTGATTTGAGCTTAAAAGTGCCATTACATCTTTGGAGATTAAATGTCTGTTCTCTCTGTTCTTTTACTGACAAGGTATGTGTCTTTATGAAAGATAAAGTGGATGTGCATTTGTACATTTCCTTTTTTTCTTTTTTTTTTTATAGATGTCAGATGTTTCCTATATGGGGAAGTCTCATGAAGAGTCCTACTGGGAGAGGGCCATTGATAGTATAGGTATATCAGAGTAAGCAGGGAGTAAGTAGGCACATAGAAACAGAATTTTAAATGGATTTAAATGAAAGTAACATATCTAATTGTTAGCTGAAAGCATAATTTTATGCAAAATATCTAATAAACAAAAATGGGTGTGATATGTTGAATTTTTTAAAACTTGTTTAAATTCTGCCAATGGGACAGTGACTTGACATTAATTATTTTGTCCGGATCTATTAATTGATACATACAATGACTTGCATATAAGCAAAATTAATTTTTGAAATAAAATTTGAATTACTATTTTTGTTAATGTTTTAATTTCTGATGCAAAAAAAAAAAAAGTCTAATTAAAAGAATCATAGTCATGAAAATAAAACAAAATAAATAGTTTTTAAAATTTAAATTAAAATATGTTTTAAATCTAAAAGTATGAAGTATAAATCAAATTTTATATATTGTTTAAAATATTTTTTTGAAACTTTTTTTTGAAAATAATCATTTTCTTTATCAAGGACACGCTTATTTGACACGAACCCAGAAATCTGTAGCGCTTTCCAGTCATCAGTTTAGCAGAGCCTCGTGCTGGCCCTTTCCTTACCTGTTCTCTGGGAGTTCAAAGTGTACACCTCTACTGGAATGACAGGTTGCGTGATTGGTCTCTGAGGGAAAAGGTCACATAGCTTGACATCTATTCTTATTATCCAGCAGCGTAAATCGACTGTGGGACCAAATGTCAAGAAAACGTGGATTAGATCTAGCTAAGACAGTAAAGGGCTCTGAAAGAACTAGGTCTTCATTAAAGCTACATCATAAAAGGCAGATTTGCTGTGACTCTCTTTGCACAGAACCACAGATATCTGATGTATCTCCTAACTACAATTATATGTCCATTTAGCCTAAATCTAGCTTTCAGTCTGTGGAGATTTGTCCTCACTTAACAGAGCTACAGCCTTGCTGATTCATAGGCAGTTCTACAGGGATGCTGACACACAAGCTATTGAACACCTTTGACCACCTGCACTGCTCACTGACTCAAGGTTTAGAAAATGCATTAAATTTTAAATACATCATTAAGGGTGGTGGGATGAATGAGAGGCCTCATTAATTATTGTCTGCAAAAACTTGCAGGGTCTGTATAGTTGTGTTATTGACAATGATTGATCGTTTCTGCAGTGCACGTGAGAGTAAGATGAGTATTTATTTGAGTCTAGTGCACACTATTTAACCATTTCAAGAGGTAATTGTAATGAGAACCACAGATGGGACAAGAAAGAGTGTCTTTGATCTCATGTTAATGTACGAATTTCCTTTTTGGGCAGTCGAGTAAATGAAACAGCTCTCATCTTCTGCACCCCTCATCTGGTGTGTGTGAGTTTGCTGATGCTGACAACCTGTTTCCTGACATTTCCTGAATTTCTTATACTGACACTCATGTGACTGCATGATTCTGCTTTGGCTGAGTAAAATTTGCTAAACGTTTAGAAATCCATGTGGAGTATGGGAAGATGTGATTCATGAATTACTCATTGGCACCAAACAGAGATGTCTAATGCAAATGATCAGAGCACGTTATGTACACCTGATGAGAAATACGGGGGATGTTTGGATCATACATAACATGATGGAGCAAGAGAGTAGGCTAGACAACGCTGCTTTGACTGAGGAGGCTGCTTTTGTGCTGCCTGCAACCGATGACCAGTTAATGCAGGATTTGATTAATTTAAAAAAATACCCAAACCAAATTATTTAAGTGACATTCGGTTCTGTTAACAGTTCTCAAACGTGATGATGGAACACCGTACAGTTTTTCCTGCATCGTTCAGCGGCACTAGCTACAACACCACTGCAAACGAAATCGATTCCCGAACCAACAACTCATATGAGTCGGTTCTTTGAAGTGAATCATTACCACAGTGCGACCTCCGTATTTCGCGAGCGAGTGACTCTTGTGAGCCGGTTCTTTTAAGTGTATCCAAATCGCAACCATTGTAGTCCGTTTCCCTAACGAATTAGCCTACTCTTTTGAGTCGGTTCTTTTTAAAGACCCGGAAACACAGTGAAAACCATTTCCCCGAACAAAAAAATGACTCTTATTAGTCAGATATTTATTGAATCAAAAGACGTTTGAATCAATCGGAGCGGCTACTACATTTACTTAATAAACCGCAAGTCTTGTTAATTTCGTCATGTCCGACTCGAAATGGTCCAAACATGTTGTAGGGCTCGAGATTTAAATCGGTGTAGTTGAGTGGTTATTTGCATGACAGTTAGCGTTATTCTTTGTTTAGTTTTATAAAGGAATTAATTAGTTACATTTGACACCCCATTTCTGTTTGTTCAGTAATTGTAGTAGGCCTAGGCCTACAAATTATTGGATTATGTCGCCTATAAACAAGTTTTAAAAGAGTTATTTTTTATATGTTTTGTTGAATTCTGAATTACCTCCGTATTTCTAACAGACTGCTGAGGGCAGTAAACGCAATTAAAAATCCCTTGAAATTTCTAAAGAATTCTTTCAAAAATGTCTTCCGTAAAAGTAGTTAAGGGCCGTTAATGGAATCGCCGAGGTGACAGGAATTGGAATCACAACCAGAACCGTTCATATTTTCATTTCCCATCCCTAATTATATTTGACAGTCTAACCTGCATTCCTATCATTTGTAATCAAACCTACAAAGCCAGAGATGCACCGAGAGGAGTGAGAGACCGTGTGGCTAGAGAAGAGAGCAGCGTGAAGGAGAGCGGAATCAGTGCAGTCCTCCTGAAGCAGAGGAGAAAACAGAGCTAGCGAGCTCTTATCAAGAGCGTTTAAACTCGTTATTTAAAGGTACTCGTTTCTGGAAAGAGGGAGAAGGAAAGTGAAGGAAAGAGAGCAAAAGAAGACCGTTTGACTTAATTTGGCATGAGAGAGGATACCTGTTTCATTTATTTCTCACTGGGATGCGGATTTGTTCCCTTCTTTTCTTGACAGCGTGCGTTTGCCCCGCTTCGCTCGTATCATACGGATATATACGGAGAAAAAAATTAAGATGAAGTGGCCTTCGAAAGTAGTTGTTGACGGCGTACCGCTCGCTAAGGTTTTATTTTTTCTTTAATCGTGTTCAACAGCGTTGCACCGGGCACGAGGGAACGGCGGGAATTGATAGGGCACGAGCGCAGTGCTTATAAAACAACAGCTGACCATTAAAGCTCACATCAAGCCAAATAAAATACTACCAGAAGAAATAACACCATTGATTTTGCTGTACAGAAAAGCGGAGGCATAAAAAGCGAGCTTTAAAACAGGTAAGACGATATCGCATCATTGCTTCATGCAGTTACGGTCTATCCTGCATTTAGTTTATTCAACATGTGATGGATCGGATTGCATGGGAAATTGCTGTAGATCGCGATACTTTAATGCTGTGTTTGGATTTACATCATTCAAATCCTGTGGACACGGCATGGGAATTATTGATACTAGAGCAGCATGCAGATCGGCTGTAAATACGTTAAACTTGAATATCATTATGTGCAATTTTAAACATGTAGTAGCCTTATGCCACAAATGAATTTTGAAGTAAATTAGCACATTTCCCCCCATGTTCTGCATTAGTCACAGCAGCAATTGATAGTCAATGAACACTGCATGATTTGCATAACAATTAGATCGTTCTTTGAAATAATGTAGCTATTATTTAAGTGGTGCTAGTTTATTCACATTGAGCACAGGTGAGTTACTATGACAAATTATGCTGTAGCTAGGCTACTGTTGCATATGCATCCAAATGAATGGAAAAAAAAGCTAGGCTATATAAGAGAATAAAAGACAGAATATGAGGAATATATGCCTGTGATGCAAGAAACTTAATTGTTATGCTCTATAGTGGTTCCAAACAAGGCATTCAAAGTCAAATATTGAATCTTAATCTATTAAAGTGACCTTAAACCCGGATTATAACGGTTATGGTGGTTCTCTGTTTTATAGGTGATCATTTACGCGTTATAATGCATTGGGTAACGGTTGTGCAACATGTGTGTCTTAAACTTTGCAGCATCTGGTTCAGCTCTTACACAGAATTACAATTATTAATGAATAATTTGAAATCCACCTTGGTAGTACTGAAATAACCTAATGTATTTGAGAGGTTTGCCAGGTTGTGTTGAGGGTTTTTGGCTCAAGATGAGGGTGGAATGGGTGTCATCTTTGCACCCCCTGGTGGATAATGGCAAGTGAGTGCTGTAAGAAAAAAAAAAGTCGGTTTCTGTTTTAATGTCACAGTCAATATTTGCTTTCAATATGTGAGCTTACAAAATGTTGACGTTTTGTTTAAAAAAAAAAAGTGGTCAAATTCTTATGTAAAGCCCTAATGTTCACGACTGTTTAGTGATAAGTGGTGTAAAGGGTGAATATTGAATATGCTGGTTAGGTATGTTTTGCTGGTCCTTTGCTGGTTTATGCTGGTCCTTTTGCTGGTTTATGCTGGTCCTTTGCCAGCACATGACCAGCATAAACCAGCAAAGGACCAGCATAAAGCAGCAAAGGACCAGCATAAACCAGCATCCCAGCATCCCAGCGTCAAAACATACCTAACCAGCATATGCTGATTTTTTCAACAGGTTATGTCAACACAACGCTTCTTTTGTAACTATAAAGATATTCCCTCCTCCTAAATGCATCTATAACGTGAACTTCAAACTATTGATAGGAATTTTTGTCTCAGTGACGAGAAACTTTTGAATTTTAGCACTTTATTCCTTCACTCACACGCTCGGGTGGACTTTCAGTCGGTTACATTGTTACGCCAATAGGTGGCAACAAGTGAGTGTCTTTTGTGTTTGAACGAGTCATGGAGTCGTTCACTCAACCGATTCCGTAACAAACATCGAGTAACCAGTAACCTTCTCATATTATTTTGTTAGCACGGACAATAATAGGTCTTTAATGAAATCCTTTACTCAAATACATTTTTCCCATAGGGATTAAAAAGAAAGTCTTTGTTAGAGAGTTAAAGGCTATTTGAAACAATCAACCAGCTACAAGGTGAATCACACAACATTATAAACTTTGATTTGATGCAAAAAAATATTTGAAAATTGAATAAAAAGTACAATGCAATGAAGCACTATGAATAACAATAAAAAAGGATAAATGTAATATTATTGATTTAAATATGTTGATTAATATGTAGAAGCAGCATATTTTACGTTCATTGCAAAATATGCATATTTATACACATATTGAAGTTGTTTGAGAGCATAGAACAGTTTGCAGTGCATGGTGGTGGGCGGGCACCAAAGGTCGTTTGGCGCACTTTGCTGATTCCTTGATTGGTGGAAATTGTTCATCATTGTTGAATCATGGGTCATGTATTTATTTATTTATTTTTACCAGGAATTACGCTTTTAATCACAATTATTGAATAATGATTTAAAATAATGCAGACTAACGGCTTTATCAAAAGTAAATACTATTGTTTAACAACCACATAGCTCACAGTAGGTCTATCTTTAAAGTCTGTGTAAAGTCAATATTAAATGTCTGTTCTGAGTAGGGCTGGGCAATATGGCCAAAAAAAATGATCACAATAATTTTTTTCATATCAGTCGATATCGATAAATGTCAAATCTTTATTTCTTTCAAGTTTAAAGCCAGATTTTTGCTCCAAAGTGAAAGTTGTAGAAACCAGACCATTAATGTTCCTTAACAAAATAAATATCTAAATAGAAAAATTTGTTTCTGCATGTTCTAATGAGTGATATTGTTTCAAATCAAGAAACAAATTTGGGTTGCCTGATAATAATAATAATATTTTTTATTAAGACACTTTTTTTGTCTCTTAGAAATGCACATTTGATAGTAGCTTGAGTTAGGATGCAGAGGTAAATATTTGTTCATTATCAAAATCAGTAACATCTGTAAAAATTGAAGCAACCTCAGTTTTATATGGTTAAATTTATTCTGACCAAGTTTTTTAAATTTTTATTAAGCATTGGTCTCCCATAGTAGCATACATTTAAATCATGATAAACACAGTTAAAACCACACATATAGCACCTCAATACCATGGTAAAAATATAACTATATGGTTTTTAGGTAGCCTATTTGTATGAAAAACAGTAGTCTAAAAACATTCAGTATAAATGCACATATGCTATAGCTTAATCACAAATACATACTATAATTACCATTACTCCTGTATTAAAATTCAGTGTGAATACTTTAAGAACCGCTGGTCTACACAGAAGAAAGACCTGTCTAGACTCTGCCCCGGTACGAGTTGTGTCGAGCTATTCATTAGTCTGTTTGATGAAAAAAATATGAAATTGATAAAAATGGGTTATTAATCCGTACAACTGCAGCAGTGGAGGACTATTATTCTGCTGCGATACTGCAGAAGAAGTGATGAAGGCACGGTTTGATCATCGGCTGACCAATCAGCAGAAAGGGGCGTTTAATTCCCGCCGACATGTAGAAATCGAATATTCAAGCTGTTATTTCATTTTTCCACCCATGAACGAAAAACGAAAATTTAAGCTGAATTCTCCTTTTTCGTTTTTTGGAAAAAAACAAAAAAACGAAAAAGGAGCCGTTTTCTCATTTTTGTACTTTCAATATTAAATCAAAAAACGAATGATCGAATGATACACGGATTCACTAAGTCATTTGTGTTCATCGTTGAATTCAAGCACTGGATCTCACAGCGCTGCTTAATGCCCGTGTGACCGAGTAAACGCATCTGCTCTAGTGAGCTCGCGCCGCACGGCAGTTTGAACTTTGATCCGAGCGGATAAACGGTCCGTGTGGTGCAATTCAAATGAGTCGTGCTGTTTCGTTCCGCTTTTGGCGCATAAACATTATATCGAACATTTATCAAACTCTTCATATCGTTTTATCAAGGAAAATTATATCGCGATAATTATTGTTATTGAATTATCGCCCAGCCCTAGTTCAGAGTTTATCACACCACAGAAAAATGTGTTATTAACCATCCAGCCAAATTTGAATGCTAAAAAAAAAACGCCATGTGAATGAAATAAGCTATCAAAATCTTGAAAAAATAAGCAGTATTCTCTGCTCTCAGACGCTGGGGGCGTGTCTGCTGGTGGCGCTAAAACCACGCCCACTCGCGGAAAAGCTGCCATCTCTCTCTCAACTGTCTTCCTCTACAGCTTATTTAAATGAGGAGACCGAGCTGTTTTGTAAATTATTGCAACCAGGTATTATGCATTTACGTGACGAAAGCATATTGCTAGCTAGCAACCTCTAGGCTGTAGTAGCGAACGGCAGTAACTTGCGATTTAGTGGGAAAACCACTGCGCTGTAGTTAGCAGAACGACCAGTGTATGACACGAGAGCGATTCGAAAGCATGAGGAGCCGTCTGCTCTCTATAGCTCTGTACTTTGATGTCACACACCAATCGATCTGCGTAGTGCTGCTTCAAGTCGAACGCATGTCTTATAGTGTTAGGGGAGAGGCCATGCTCGGTGGCTCCATTGCATCATCGAGCCACCGTTTTAGCCCCGCCCAAAAAAAATCCTGAACACAGAATTGGTGAAAAACTGTTTAACGGTTTAACTCCACAATTCAGTACTACATACTTACTTCAGAGTCTTTGTAATGTGTTTCTGCAATACATTTCTATTAGATTTAATATATAATAGATTTAATATACTGAAATGTTGTGATGGTTAAATTTACATGTACCATCTTAAACAACTGATTTCAAGTTTTTTTTGTATTATTTATTTATTGGCTGTAACACAATTATACTATAAACTTATCAGTATTGAACATATTTTTATTATTTAACAAAATTAATATCCAATTTTCATACTGTAATGTTTATACACACACACACACACACACACACACACACACACACCATATAATAGTTTTACTGTGTTGCAATGTTGTGATGCTTACTGTAAATTCACATGTGCCAAAAAAATTTTGCATGTTTTTTTAATTTTTAATTTATTAATCGCAATAATAAGATTATATGATCAACTTTTCAGTATTTGACATATTGGACATAATTTCAATACATGTCTACTTTTCAAATGGAACTTTACTTTAGTTGAAACATTGATTTGTAAAGTAAAAAGAAGTCTTGAAATATTTATTTTGCTGACACTTGTAATGGTGGACTAACAATAAAAATGGCAGCAACGAGAGCAAACATTCAAAATCATGACATGTTAAAACCATAGAGGATTGTTTGTGCTTTCAAAGCCTCCAACAGCTAAGGCTGTTTCAGAATACATATGTCAGTCAATGAGCAGCTGTTTTGTAAATTATTGCAACCAGGTATTATGCATTTACGTGACGAAAGCATATTGCTAGCTAGCAACCTCTAGGCTGTAGTAGCGAACGGCAGTAACTTGCGATTTAGTGGGAAAACCACTGCGCTGTAGTTAGTAGGTGTGTTCGACTTGAAGCAGGGCTGTGCAGAACGATCAGTGTATGACACGAGAGCGATTCGAAAGCATGAGGAGCCGTCTGCTCTCTATAGCTCTGTACTTTGATGTCACACACCAATCGATCTGCGTAGTGCTGCTTCAAGTCGAACGCATGTCTTATAGTGTTAGGGGAGGGGCCATGCTCGGTGGCTCCATTGCATCATCGAGCCACCGTTTTAGCCCCGCCCAAAAAAAATCCTGAACACAGAATTGGTGAAAAACTGTTTAACGGTTTAACTCCACAATTCAGTACTACATACTTACTTCAGAGTCTTTGTAATGTGTTTCTGCAATACATTTCTAACATTTATAATGTGTTTAGAAACAATTCTCAGAATTCTCTTTACACGGACTGTAAAGGTTTATAAGTTATTGTTAAATCAGTTCCCCTGATTCTCCCCTTGAGAAAATAAATGGGATTTTTACTTATTGATACTTTTGGTTTCTCCCTTAACAAACCAAGCCCAAAGTATATGAACTGTGAAGGTGATGTCATTATATATCAACATGGTCAACATCCAAAATTGTAATAAAATGTATTGGTAGTAGTATACAGTATATACAAAATGTGAAATGTTTAGTGTGCAGTGTTCTGCTGTATTTCAAGGGAACAAAGACATTCACTTTATCTCATTTATTATTTACTGGCATATTTATTTTAAATGTAATAAAGTCTGCTAAGTAAAGTCTGCTGCAGGCATAAGCATGCTTGAATGGGTTTCCAGAAGGCTTCTTTTATCGTCTTCTTGTGGAATTGCTTGTATATGTATTTTTTTACTGGCTGGTGAAATGAAAAACCAGCACTGGAGTTTCTGCCTTATTTAATGCATAAAATATATTTTTTGTCCGACTATACGAGTGGCATAGGTTTGGGGCAGGACTACATGTTTGCCTGAACAATGGAAGGCCCCCTTGTTTAGGGAAACCTGTTTGGAAAGTTATTATTACAATTCTGTTTGGTGCAGCTAATGATGCCAAAGTCACCTACAGCCGCTTTAAAGGTACAGTGATGTTCTCCTGGCTTTTTTCTGGCATTCGTAGTGGGTTTGCTGTAGTCCAGTGATATCACCAACGTGTAATTATGGCTAAGGCAAGTGTTTCTTGGACTGGTACTGCTGATTTGCATTTGTTTTCACAGAAAGCCCTTTCCCGGTAGACAGAATGTGCCCAGCAACTGAACAAACACGATTAAAAGGCACACAAAGGCCCACACAAGTTTGGAGTCTGAGTGCCTGGCTGGTAGCACATATGTATATGCACCTGACAGAAAACAGAGCAAGATGCATGATCTCATTGGATGCCTGATCACTTGATGGATAGGTCATGGAGAAGCACAACTCTCTGTTGTAGTGAAGGTTAACCAACATGGTGTGACAATTTGTCAGTATCTATGAGGTCGGTCTCCACAGAATTGAGACAAGGGCATCATTCAGCACTTTCTGTGTTGAGGGCCACTCACAGGACATTTGCCAATCTGTGCAACACCCATGAGACCAGCCCTTCACAAACTCAACACTCAGCCCATTTTCCTAGCTAATGAAAACCCTTTTTGTACAATAATAATGACTGAAGAACAGTACTGAGGCTATCAAACATGTTTCTGTGATGTCTTGAATATTTTCACAATAAGCACCATATAGTTTTTGGTTATTAATATTGTAGTTTTTATTTTAATTTGATACATGCATTTATATATACACACACACCATATAATAGTTTTACTGTGTTGCAATGTTGTGATGCTTACTGTAAATTCACATGTGCCAAAAAAATTTTGCATGTTTTTTTAATTTTTAATTTATTAATCGCAATAATAAGATTATATGATCAACTTTTCAGTATTTGACATATTGGACATAATTTCAATACATGTCTACTTTTCAAATGGAACTTTACTTTAGTTGAAACATTGATTTGTAAAGTAAAAAGAAGTCTTGAAATATTTATTTTGCTGACACTTGTAATGGTGGACTAACAATAAAAATGGCAGCAACGAGAGCAAACATTCAAAATCATGACATGTTAAAACCATAGAGGATTGTTTGTGCTTTCAAAGCCTCCAACAGCTAAGGCTGTTTCAGAATACATATGTCAGTCAATGAGCAGAATATAATGTCAGAGAGCATGACATATCCATATCTATCCTCTGTGTCTCGTATTGATTCTGTGGTCAGTAGTGTTTAAGTGAATTTTCCAGGCATCTCCTCCAGAGCAGCCCCGCCCAATGCAGCCAGTATATCATAGTTAATAATTATTGGCACAAATCAGTTTAGCCCAGGTAAATGGCTGAAATGGCAGAAAATTTCAGCTGATATGTTATTATCCTTGAGGCTTGCACAAAATATAATCCTTTTCAGGTTTTTTAGCTTTATTATTATTATGCAGCATGGCGTTTGCACTTTATACAGCACAGAGTTGCCATCGTTAACTCCTTGACTCCTTGAAACATCAAAACAATAGGCTTGAGAGTTTGATTTGTGCTATTTGAATTTAGCAAGATATTATTTACAGACATTTGATTTCAGTGTTTTGGCTGTCAAGCACATTCTGAATGTCACCCTCCCTCCGAAAATGCCTCTTTCATGTTGCCCTGGAAGTGTCAGTTGTCAGATGTGTCTCCAGCTGAGTTTCCTTTCAAGGCCATTCAAGGTCACCTGACCTGCTTTTTCTGCAGGATTTTGAAGTCAAAACTTTGTGCACCACCTTTGTAGCACATCTCATCAAGTTCATGCCTAGCAGTCGTTGCCATGACAGCAGCTACCACTTTGTGTCACTCTTGTGATGAGAGCGAATGACGTGCATATATCCTATGAGACATAGTTGAAGTTTAAGTAGACTAATATTTCAGAATTAACAAATATGCATCTGTCGACAGTGAAAAAAAGTGTCCCAGGATCTTTTCAAGATAGCAGATTCCCTGCAGGGGATTCATAACTGCTTAGTGACTGAAATATCGTACAAGATCTTATGCTTTTGCTTGAATGAACCACTTCTGCGTTCACTTAGGGAAGACTCAGGGTGAACATAAAAGACTGTTGTGACTTAAAGCATGTCACATCTTCTAATTGACTGATAAATTAAGGAAATGTGTTTTTAAAATGACCTTCTAAGGTTTTACAAGGCATAAAACAACCTAGAGGCTGGTCTTATTTAATGCCTGAGGACTTTTTTCATCAATCTTGGTAACATCTAATTTTGTCCTTTCAGATCTTGCAAGGGCCTTGCTTTGAAACAGTGTTCATTTACATGTTGATTTAAGGCTGGAATGCACTACATGACTTTTGCCCAGATTTTTGCCCCAATTTACAGTATGGACAAGACAATGCTAGTTGCCAAAAATCTGCAGATTTGAGTTGACAGATTTCATAGAAAATATCATAGTTTATGTTGGATTCAGTCTAAGGCTGTGTTTGCAAAAATCCTCAGATATTTAGTTTATGATTTACTGCTTTTCTCTAACCAGCCTATTGTTTTAAAATCCTTTCAGATTTGAAAAGTTGTGTAGTGTATTTCAGCCTTTAGCATCTTGTCATGACTTTTTTGAGTCATATTTCCCCGACATGGTCAGCCAGGAAAAAAACAGCTGTACCAAAGATTGTTTCCCTGTTTCTAATTTCACAAAATGTTTGTCAATTATTGTGTGAAATTGCTCGCTGTTGTTTTTAGATATGGCTGCATGATGAAGGAGGTTCTTTGAGTGGGACTTTGGCTTTCATTTTTCCATTTTCTGTTTCACTGATTTCTCCAGTTTGCCAGACCTGAAAATTAGCATTGTCGACATCGTTTCCCCCATACTACCCTTCACCGATGTGTCCGTGAGCCCTCAAACCCTTGAAGATTACATTGATAAACACATTAGCATTTTTTGGTACGTCGATATGGTTTGAATTATTTATATTTTGATATCAGGCTGTCAGGCAGATAGTCCAAATGATCACTCACTTTATCAGTTCAACAGCGCCTCTCTTCCTCTCCGCTGCTCTTAAATCGATACATGAAGATGTCTGTACACTTTTGAAAGATTCCACCTCCACAAATAAGCTTCCCAGCTCAGAGAGAGAAGTTCATTGGAGACAAATGGTGCACATTTCACAGGTAGGCCTTTGCAACTGCTGTGATTTGTTTCATTGCTAATGGGGGCTGAAGTGCCGGGGCCCCAGGCCATTTTCTTTTTGGAGTGGCAGTCTGAGCGAGTACAGCCAGCATCTCTTAACGGCTATGAAATAAAAAATAAAAAAATAAAAACATCAGCACCAACGGAGTTCCTCTCAGACTGGGCTTCCAGAAGACTATCTCTTTACCTCTCCTCATTACCATACACAGGCTCTACAGATAGAATCTCTAATGGCCACAGGGTGCTTAACGCACTACAGAGGTGACTGCTGAAGCTGTCTAATTGGCTGCCCAGGCAAAGCCATATGGAAGATACCTGGGTGATTGACAGAGGCCATGGAGAAAAGGAGATCCCAAGCGGAAGGCTGGATTGTCCTGGCTCCTTTTTAATCATGTCGTTCAGCATTGTCGATAAGAGATGTTCTGGGATTAGAGTTCAAGGAGGATGGCCTTGTGCCGTGACTGTGGGATTTACTCAACATGTGGAAGGGATGAATGAATCAGTATTCAGTAGGGGGGAGCAGAAGGTTACAGCAGAAGGCTTCAGGCTCAGGCCTATCCCTCTTTTCCATATTTAGTATGCAGATCACATTCTTTAGTATGCAGATCACATAATTCTTCTAGAGTAATGATTGTGCAGCCAGACTTGTGACTTTACCACAGCTTTTACCACTGCACACACAGGTATCTTGTAATTTATATACACTCATGTTCAAAAGTCTGGGGTCAGTACGAATTTGCACTTACTTGATCAAAAAGAAAAAAAGTGAAATAATATAAAATTTAAAATAACCATTTAACTATTTTAATGTCCTTAAAAAATGTCAGCATCCTTTACTTCAGTCTTCACAGGATCCTTCAGAAATCATTGTAATATGTTGATTTGGTGCTCAAGAAACTGTTGTATTGTGTGTATAAATGTGTACTGTTGTAATATGTGTATAAATACTTTTTGTTGTCAAAAGTACTGACGTCGGTAGCAGTTGGCACTAAAATGTGCCGATTCCAGCATTTTCTGCTAGCATTTTGAACACTGTTGAGCGGATTCTTAAACAGCTCTGATTGGCCATTGTGTTCACACTCTCAACAGATATGTCTGTGATTGGCTACAATGATCACTGCTTCATGCTATTCACCGAGCGCTTGCACATGGGAGCGTTTGAAAGCCATGTCAGTGGATCCCTAATATATCTGCTCATAGACGAATCCACTGATAGACATGGCTTTCAAATGCTTCCGTGTGTATCTGTGTAAGCGTTCCCTGAAGAGCATGAAGCGATGATCATTGTAGACAATCACAGACATCAGTTGAGAGTGTGAACACAATGGCCAATCAGAGCTGTTTAAGAATCCACTCAACAGCATTCAAAATGCTATCGGGAAATGCTGGCATTGGCACATTTATAAATTTCAGTGCTGACTGGTACTGACATCAGTACTTTTGACAACACTACTACTAAATATGGTTAAATTATGGTCAACAATTCTTTTAAATGCCATGCAGTACCTTCTGCTGACCCCCATTTGAAAGCCCTACAAGCCCTGTAGTTAAAGAGTTTTAAAATGAGTGTCCTTGTGTTACTCCCAAAACTTTGGCCTGCCCATTTCATTGGATCTTTTCCAGATTTCCATGAGGTTATTTTGGATTAACACCAGCGCCAGTTCATGTCTGGCTGGTGACAGGATCATTGTCTTCTAGGACTTTGCAGGTGCAGTTACAATTTAAAGTGTTCTGGTGGATCTTTTGGACAGCACAAGGATGGTAATGACCATGAGACATCAAGACAAAGACATCAAATTAATGCCATTGAGATACCGGTCATAGCTTGTCACCATATACTTGGTAAACCACCGGTTATGTCGCAAAAACTATATGTTTAAGCAAATGAACTACAATTGACAAAGAGAATACAATTAGCCAACAATTTGCTTCTATCAGTGTTTCATTCAGTAGCTAGCACAGTTAAGAGATCATTGTGAAACTCAAGGACATCTGTGAAAACAAAGATTAAAGATTTTTGTCAAGAAGCTAAGAGTAAAGTACAACAAAGACATAAATGATGGAAAAGATACAAAACAGTATTAAAGGATTCTGATGCTGCAGTGGGCACAGTTGATTCAATTAGGAGGAAGTGGAAGTGACAAACCACTTAGACATTGGCTAGGAAAGGTTATCCTTCAAAACAGTTATCATCTCAGACTTAAAATTGCATTTAAAATGTTTACTTATGAAATGTCGCTTATTGTTTTATCTACACAACATAAGTGATGCCAACCAAAAATGAAGTTTCATGTATTATTTTGCACTACAGTAAGCCCTGGAATGTATATTAAATAGTAAATATGGTCACTTTTCATTTCATGTTGACTTTACAATGTTGTTATTGTTAAATAAAAAGAATAAAACTGTTTTTTTTTATTTAATTGAAATAAAGCTGAAAGAAAATAAAAGAAATATTAGAACTTAAACTTTAAAAATTGTTGCCTTGTCAACTAACTGAAATAAGTTTCAGTACTAAAATTACTAAAACTGAAATAAAAATAAATGATATCTAAAAATAAATATTTAAAAATATAAAAAACATAAAATACAAAAGCATGTAACAAAATGTCTAAAACAAACTAAAATTAAAATTGAATCTGAAAATATAAAAATAAAAGGCAATTCAGAATATCAATAAATACATTGAAGGCATATAAATAATATCAAAACAACACTGAGTTTAATGTTGAACACTGTAGCACTTTGAAGGAACTGCTAATATTACGCTTCATCTCTGCATTAGGTCGTCTAGACACAAAGCTGCAGTTTAGCTTGCCAAAACTACGCTTGTTATTTTTCAAATCTTAGATCCACAGATGTGTATTAAAACCCAACTTTGACGCATTCTTTGTCATGCATACATAATGGAAGGGGATGGTGCAATATGGAAGTCAGACACTGAGGGAAAAGGCAGCTCATTAGTCACCGCTTCCCCGAATGTTCAGTTGTGTTACCAGATGCTGGGCCTCATCACAGATCTCATCTTTAATCAACTGGAGAGCCAGAACAGAGCCTCTCTTTTAAACAGATTGTTTAGAGAAGAGTCGCATTTAATGCCACTCACCCTGTCATCGCTTGCTTGCTTGCTCGTTCAGTGGGACTACGATGCTCCAGCGTTTTTATCAGCTTAGCCCTGCAGTCCTGAAGCGAACGCGACACTGGGTCGACAACATTTGGCTTCATCCACTCAGCCCCAGCTGCACAATGACAGCTTAGATGGGTGTCCCCTCTTGGGATAATGACACATTTACCACTCAAGTGGATCAGGGCAAGTTAGGTACTTCACAGAATGGAGAGAAAAGCTCCTGTCACATCTCTGTTTGGTTCCCGCTGCATGCGACGTGGATTTCAGGTCAGAGTAGTGAATGAGGCCTGGCTGTAAGAGCAGAGCAACAGGGTGCAACATGGTGATGTTCCTCAGACCAGTCCATACTGACGCTGGATCGTTCAATCATAGCCATGTGGAGTCACTGCAGGAATCGTCAGTCTAAACACAGTCTTCAGACTTAAACTGTGAACCCGTATAATGCTTGGCTAAAATATGTTACTCAGTTTTTTAAGCCACCAAAAAGAAAAATTAAATGGGTCATATGATGCGATTTCAAGTTTTCCTTTCTCTTTGGAGTGTTACAAGCTGTTCGTGAATAGATAAGATCCCTAAAGTTGCAAAGACTAAAGTCTCAAACCCAAAGAGATATTCTTTATAAAAGTTAAGACTCGTCCACGCCCTCCTAAAACACGCCTCCCACATGTCATGATGTGGGAAGATTTGCATAACGCCGCCCAAATGTTCACGCAAAGAAAGAAGGTGTAACTTTGATTCTGGCTGTAGTATTGTTGCCGCCGCCGCCATGTCGTGGAGACGCTGTGTGTTTTGTTATGAAAGCGAAACTACTTTGTTTGGCCTTCCAAAAGAGGGACACAACTAGAAATCAGTGGTTAAGTTGTATTTACAACACTGTTCCAGAACAGTTCAACCCAAATATTCAGATGTGAGCAATGCATTTTACGGAGGACGAGGACTGTTTCCTGGGAGAGTAGCCTACAATGCCAGTGTTCTGACAAATAATGCTGACTCACAGTCTGTAAGTACTCTTTCATATTTAAAGGATTTGCCACTGATGATTCAAACGCGAATTTTGAGCAGTGTAGAGTAGTGCTTGTTGTTTGTCGTTTCTCCGATCACAAATGTAGACATGGTTTTATGTTTACGCGGCACGATGCAACGCGTAAAAAGACAGTATAAGTCATTATAATCAGTAATTATGTCCCCACTGGATGCAACAAATGCCTCGTTAACAATGGGTTTTACTTTTATTGGTTTTGTCTCGTCGCGCCGGGACACGGCATCATATGGTAAGGGACGTAACAGTTCTGTCACACGCTTGAGGTATTCGGCCAATCACAACGCACTGGATAGCTGGCCAATCACAGCACACCTCGCTTTTCAGAACGACAAGGCAGGGCATAGAGGAGAAACAATAATGTACAGTGTGTGGAAAATAATGTGTTTTTTGAACCTTAAACCGCATAAACACATTTCATTACACCAAATACACAAAATAATGTTATTTTTTAGCAACGTCATATGACCCCTTTAAAGAAAATGATCAAACCTATATCACTATACACTATTAAAAAGGTCTTAAAAAGTCTTAATTCACCCTTCCAAAAATGTAGGTCTATAAAGACCTTAAATCAGAGTGGAAAGTATTTAATTCATGAAGTCATGGCATTAAATGTTGCATGCATTGCAAAAAAAAATTAATATCTTCCTCAGTATTTTTGTTTTACATTTACTTCAGATGCAAATTGAACATACTGCATGAAGTCTTATTTTCTGAGAAATTTAGCAAAATAAAATGAGTTTATGGTTAAACCAAGAACAAACATTCATCATTGGGGATTGGGGAATGAAAACTTGTTTTCCTTTGAATTAAAATGTTTTTTTTTTGAGCCCATTGGCAGATATTTGTTCTTGTTGTAATCAAACTCCATTTTGATAAATTTCTCAGAAAACAAGACTGGTAATTTTACTTCTCAAGTAAATGTGTTTTGATTTAAAAATCTTTAGACATTTGGATGGGAAATCAAGACAAAAATACTGATAAAGAACATTACTTTTTTGCAGTGTGGTTAGAAGGTAGAAAAAGTTATTTCCATATTCTAGTGCTTGGGAGCAGAGCTATTCAATCCATATTTTTTAAATTGATTAAAAAGTAATGTAGAAATTGTTTTGTTTATTTTTTATTTACTTATTTCTTTTAACTTTGAAGTGTTGCTAATAAAAGAGATTTACATTTAGAGACCATATTGATGTGTTGTTCCAATCAGTTTATTCTTAAAATTTTCTTTACTTGGTCTTAAGAAGTTTTAAATGTACTTGTATAAAACTGAAAGTAACCCTGTAAATGGAATGTTCCAAAAGTGGGGTTTCATAGCAATGCAATAGAAGAACAATTTTGGGTCTCCAAATAACTTTTTACCAAAAAAACGTCGCTCCCCTCCCAGGCCTGTAGGCACTCGTCTGGTCTGACCGGAGGTGCTTATACGGCTTGTGGAGAAGCTGCCTCCCCCCTTACACGCTATGGCATTACTGCAGGTTCATCAGGCCAAGGCATTGAAGGACTTGCACGAGGGTGGTCATGATCCGGAAGTTCTGAAAGAGCTCTGGACCGCTACTGACCCCGCGCTCCGAGCAACGAAGGTCACCGCGAGTTCTCTGGGTCGTGCGATGTCGACGCTTGTGATCCAGGAGCGCCATCTCTGGCTGTTTCTGGTCGACAAACCAAGTTCGGTTCCTCTGCGTCTTTGTAAAGACGACGGATCGTCTTTTTAAAGATGCCGTTTCACCCGTGCATTTCTGGATGCGGTCGTTACCTGGCGCCGGGTGATGGTCACGATCACTGCCTCACGTGTCTGGGCATTAAACACGCTGAGGTGGCGTTCGCGGATGAGTCATGTTCCCATTGCTTCCCACTTCAGGACGGTGGCAACGCCTGAATCGGATCCGGAGATGTCGGCTATGCTTTCCCGGGCAGCTGAGAGGGTAGGGCTCGAGTGGAAACCTGCATTGCGTCCCGAGGCCTCGAGGTCGGACGATTGGTTTCTTGGGGTGGTTTGCGCTGGTTCTCAGCGCCCCGCCCTGGTGCCTTTCTTCTCGTCTGACCGGCGGTGCTTAAACGGCTTGTGGATGCCGTTACTGCAGGTTCATCAGGCCAAGGCACTGAAGGACATGCACGAGTGTGGTCACAATCTGGAAGTTCTGAAAGAGCTCCGAACCGCCACTGACCTCGCGCTCCGAGTGACGAAGGTCACAGCGAGTTCTCTGGGTTGTGTGATGTCCACACTTGTGGTCCAGGAGCGCCATCTCTGGCTGTGTCTCGCCGACATGAGGGACGCCAACAAAGTATGGTTCCTCAATGCCCCTGTGTCCCAGCAGTTCTCGGCTACACAGAAGCAGACTGAGGCGATTCGTCACATCCTGCCCCGGCGGGCAGCTGCTGCCTCCACCCGTCTGCCGGCCGCAGCGCCCCAGCCTGCTCATCGCCGAGGGCGGCGCCATGGAGCTGGGCGTAGGCAGGGCGGGCGACCCAGAGAGGGAGGAAGCTGCTCTTTGGGGGATGGTGAATGCACCTCTCCCTTCCCCGGAGGATGGCCGGGTGGAGAATCTGGAAAATCTCAACGAGAGAGCGGTTTTCTCTGTCCCTGGGTGAGAGTCGGAGAGTCGCGGACGGACCAACACTGGACCACACTCATCCTCCTCCATCGCCAGCAGGCAGTAGCGGGGGGG
>NW_015549566.1:191797-193008 GCF_001515605.1 Sinocyclocheilus anshuiensis | reverse complement strand
ACTGCGAGTTCTCTGGGTCGTGCGATGTCCACGCTTGTGGTCCAGGAGCGCCATCTCTGGCTGTGTCTGGCAGACATGAGGGACACCGACAAGGTTCAGCAGGCAGCAGCGGGCGGTTCGAGAGCGTCAACAAAGGCCCTACTCATGCACCCTCTGCCAATGTGGAACCAGGTAAGCGTTGCACCGCACACTCAGACCCTCTTCGGTCCGCCCACAAGCCGGCTTCTGTGGACCGTCAGCCTCGGCTATGCGATTCAGTTCGCCCGGCGTCCCCCCTAGTTCAGTGGCATCCGCTTCACGGCAGTTCTACTGGCGAAGGCTTCTCTCCAGCCGATATGAAGACAGGGTTTTACAGCCCCTACTTCATTGTACCCAAGAAGGGCAGTGGGTTACGACCAACCTTGGATCTGCGTGTCTTGAACGGGGCCCTTTACCGGTTACTGTTCAAGATGTTAACGCAGAAACGCATCTTCGGGTGCATCCGTCCCCGGGATTGGTTTCCAGCGATCGACCTAAAGGATGCGTACTTTCATGTGTCGATCCTTCCGCGCTACAGACCATTTCTGCGGTTCGCGTTCAAAGGATGTGCATATCAGTACAAGGGCCTGCCCTTCGGGCTATCCCTGTCTCCCTGTGTCTTCACGAAAGTTGCGGAGGGGGCTCTTGTTCCCCTCAGAGAGCAAGGTGTTCACATCCTCAACTATCTCGACGATTGGCTTATACTAGCGCAGTCTCGGGATCAGTTGTGCGACCACAGCAACCTGGTGCTCTGGCGCCTCAGCCTGTTGGGTCTTCGGGTCAACTGGGAAAAGAGCAAACTTTCCCCGATGCCACCTGCATCCTCCACGGCAGCTCTGGGTATCAGGGTATCAGGATCCTACCTCGACGACTGGCTCATCATGGCTCAGTCGTGAGAACAGTTGTGTGAGCACAGGGACCTGGTGCTCCGGCACCTCAGCCAGTTGGGTCTTCGGGTCAACTGGGAAAAGAGCAAACTCTCCCAGACGCAGAGAATCTCTTTTCTCGGTATGGAGTTGGATTCGGTCGAACAGACAGCATGCCTCACAGAGGAATGTGCGCGATCGGTGCTGAACTGCTTGAATTCATTCAAGGGCAGGACAGCGGTCCCACTGAAACTATTTCAGAGGCTCCTGGGACATATGGAATCCGCAGCCGCAGTCACGCTGCTCGGGTTGCTTCATATGAGAACG
>NW_015549566.1:190521-191787 GCF_001515605.1 Sinocyclocheilus anshuiensis | reverse complement strand
CAGCGAACCCACTGAAACAATTTCAGAGGCTCCTGTGGCATATGGCAGCTGCAGTGGCAGTTACACCACCAGGGCTGCTTCATATGAGATCGCTTCAGCACTGGCTTCATGGCCGAGTCCCGAGGTGGGCGTGGCAGTGCGGCACTCACCGGGTCCAAGTTACATTGGCCTGTTGCTAAACCTTCACTCCGTGGTCAGACATTACATTTCTCCGGGCAGGAGTGCCCCTAGAAAAGGTCTCCAGGCATGCTGTGGTTTACACGGATGCCTCCACCACCGGCTGGGGGGGCCACGTACAACAGGCATGCAGTGTCGAGGGTGTGGACGGGCCCCGAACTGCACTGGCATATCAATTGCCTAGAGTTGTTAGCAGTGCACCTTGCCTTGAACCGTCTCAAAGTGCGCTTACGAGACAACACGGCGACCATTGCGTACATCAACCGACAAGGTGGTCTGCGCTCCCGTCGCATGTCACGACTTCCTTTGGAGTCGGAAGGTTCTGAGGTCACTTTGTGCCATTCACATTCCGGGTCTGCTTAACCGTACTGCTGACGAGCTGTCACGAGCTACGCTCCCAGGAGAATGGAGACTCAATCCCCAGACGGTCCAGCTGATTTGGAGACGTTTCGAAGCCGCTCAGGTAGACCTGTTGGCCTCTCCAGAAACCTCTCACTGCCAGTTGTTCTACTCTCTGACCGAGGGAACACTCGGTACGGATTCACTGGCACACAGCTGGCCTCGGCGCCTGCGCAAGTATGCGTTTCCCCCAGTGAGCCTTCTCGCATAGACCTGTTTGCCTCTCCAGAAACCTCTCACTGCCAGTTGTTCTACTCCCTGACCGAGGGAACACTCGGCTCGGACGCACTAGCACACAGCTGGCTGCGGGGCCTGTGCAAGTATGCTTTTCCCCCAGTGAGTCTTCTCGCACAGACGCTGTGCAAGGTCAGGGAGAACGAGGAGCAGGTCCTGCTGGTGGCGCCGTATTGGCCCACTCGGCCCTGGGTTCCCCGAACTAATGCTCCTCGTGACAGCCCCTCCCTGGCAGATTCCTCTGAAGAAGGATCTACTGACTCAGAGACGGGGCACCCTGTGGCACCCGCGTTCAGACCTCTGGAAACTTCATGTCTGGTCGGAGGTTCTTGGGGACCTACCCCAAGAGGTAGTTGACACCATCACTTCGGTGAGAGCACCGTCTACGAGACACGCTTACGCCTTGAAGTGGAACCTGTTCGTCGAGTGGTGTTCTTCTCACCGAGAAGACCCCCG
>NW_015549566.1:186831-190445 GCF_001515605.1 Sinocyclocheilus anshuiensis | reverse complement strand
TCAACTGACTCAGAGACGGGGCACCCTTTGGCACCCGGGTCCAGACCTCTGAAAACTTCATGTCTGGTCCCTGGACGGGACGCGGAGGTTCTAGGTCACCTACCCCAGCAGGTAGTTGACACCATCAATTCGGCAAGAGCACCGTCTACGAGACACGCTTACGCCTTGAAGTGGAACCTGTTCGTCGAGTGGTGTTCTTCTCACCGAGAAGACCCCCGGAAATACCCGATCAGGGTCGTGCTTTCCTTTTTGCGGCAAGGGTTGGAGCGAAGGCTGTCTCCCTCCACCCTTAAAGTCTATGTCGCAGCGATTGTTGCTAACCATGACCCCGTGGAAGGGAAGTCGGTAGGGAAGCATGACGTAATCATTAGGTTCCTTAGCGGGGTGAGAAGGTTAAATCCTCCCTGGCCCCCCTCTATGCCCTCTTGGGACCTATCTCTAGTGCTCAAAGCACTACAGCAGGGCCCATTTGAGCCTTTGCAGTCAGACGAGCTAAAGTTTCTTTCAATGAAAGCTCTGCTCCTGCTTGCACTGGCCTCCATCAAGATAGGGGACCTGTACGCATTTTCGGTCGACGATTCGTGCCTAGAGTTTGGGCTGGCTGACCTCCAGGTAATCCTGAGGCCCCGGCCCGGCTTTGTGCCCAAGGTTCCTACTACAGACCCAGCCCTAGCTTTGCTTTGTCCCGCCCGAGCCTTGAGATGGTACATAGACCGGACACAAAGCTTTAGGACCTCAGACCAGCTCTTTGTCTGTTACAGAGGCCGGCAGAATGGGAAGGCTGTCTCTAAGCAGCGGATGGCCCACTGGATTGTGGATGCCATCACCCTGGCTTATCAGGCACAGGGTGTGCCCTGCCCGCTCAGGTTGCGAGCTCACTCTACTAGAAGTGTTGCATCCTCCTGGGCGCTGGCTCGTGGCACCTCGCTGACAGATATTTGTAGAGTTGCGGGCTGGGCGACCCCCAACACGTTCGCTAGATTCTGTAGCCTTCATGTGGAGCTGGTATCCTCCTGTGTTCTCACCTCAAACAGGTAGAGGCACTGAAAGGCCCCGGTTTAGTGTCGGCTTGTTAAAACTGCTCCAGAGTGTCCGTACTGTAGGCCCTGTCGAGCTCCTCTGTCCCCTTGGCAGCCAGACATGGCGGAACATTCGGCGCCAGGCCCTCACTCGATGAATCCTTGACAACCGGTAGAGGGCTGGGATCCATATCTAGAGACCTAAGTGGATCCCATATGTGTAAAGTCCACGGTATATCCTCAGAGCCCGTGTTTCCCCAGCAGACTTCTGCCATTTCCAAGAGGGTTATAATCACCTCTAATATTCCATATGCACCTAAACGGTTGTTCATAAGTGTAAGTGCTTCCGAATCTTCCTTCGGGAAGGATGGGGCTTCCGCAACGTTCCTGTTCCAAGTGGTACGGGTACGTTTTCCCAGTGTTATCCAATCTCACTGAGTGCTATGACAACAGTGACTGGTCTTCTTGTTGCGAGCCCCGGCCTACACCAAAAAGGTGACGTCGAGAGTGACCGACTGAAAGGGAGCGTCTCGGTTAAGTATGTAACCCTCGTTCCCTGAAGGAGGGAACAGAGACGTCACGTCCCGTGGCCACGGCTGCTGTACCACCGCTGAGCGGCCGGGTCACCGGCTCGGCTCCTCAGCGAAAACCTGGTATGCATTGCACTGGCTGCCTTTTTATGCTCACGCTGTGATCAGTGGCAGCTGGATGCAATTATCGCATGCCAATATGCATTGGCTCATTTAGTTTACACTCGAAGTGGATTGGTCTCTCTAAGCGAGATCCCAATTCGTCGGTCACCGATGTGACGTCTCCGTTCCCTCCTTCAGGGAACGAGGGTTACATACGTAACCGAGACATTTTCATTTATAAAGCTCTAAAAACCTTACTGACTGGTGTTTTAGTGCACTTCCTGCAAATATGGAAAAAATAAAGGGTCTCAATGAAATATGTGCAGTTTCACATGATTAGTGCAAATTGTCATATGACCAGAGCAGTTTATTTCCTGTTTGCACCTTGAGAAGATGATAACTGCATCAAAGATGCAAAACAAAAGGCTAGTAAAGTATGTCAACATAAAGATATGACAAATATTTTTGGTAAACATTATCTTTAAGGTCATCTTCACATATTCAGTTTTGTTGAGTGTGGTCAATGAGTAAACATGTTGATGGTCACAATAGTGACCGGTGGGATAACAGTGAAATTAGGTCTACAATATAAATCCAATTGCAGTTGCTAGTGAAAATTACACTAAAATGTTGCAATGATAAAATATTGCTCTAAATTAAAAATTCAAATGTTACAAAAAATGTACAATATTGATGTTGTAATACTGGTAGCACTAATATAAAAATTCGATTTTATATTTTACAAAAAAAGTAAAAATTTTGAAATGCGTCGATGGTTGAATTTTTTATTTTATTTTATCTCAGTGTTCCTGTATTAGTTTTTTTATGCATAATAATAACCCTAGAATGAGATCAAACAGTTTAAAATAGCTGGGCTAAGATATATAACAATTTTTATGACTGCAGAAATATGCATTCAGGGGTTCTTTATCTTGAACATCAACACAGTTTCCTAGATCACAATAGCTTCTGCAACAATGTAATGTGAGATTGGTCACTCTATCTATGCTCGCTATCATATACATTAATTCTGTGTGTGATTTATGCCGCATGCATTTATTTACTCTGGAATGAACAAGTAATTAACAGGTGAGAATACATGTAAGTGGCAGTCTCTGTGTGAGAACTGGCACTCTGTAATTGCCTTTAGTTTCAAGATGGCAGGAAATGGCAGCTCCTAATGGCGTTTCAGTGTCCCATACGCACTGCACTAGTATATCTGTCAAATTAATGAATTGTCTAGACACATGCAAATTTATGTTAAATAATGGAGGAGGAATGCAGGTAGCACCTATCCTGATCAGTCCACTTCTCTACATCTACTCTTCTCTTCTTACCAGTCTGTCAGATAGCTTTACAGGAGCTTGCTGGCATAAAGGCTTGATTGAGCTCATGCCTGAGTGAAATTTCCTCATTTTCCAAACACTAGTCCGAATAGGCCACTCACTGCCCGGTTATTTGTCACGAGAGCTCTATCTGTGTGTGTAGTGAGTTATTTCTGTGCTTTTTTGGACTGCAGACAGTAGTGTGTGTAAGAGAGCATAGGCTGTTATCATCGACAAACAGTGAGGGGTGAGATAAGTGGGATGCTTCAGGCCATTCTCTCTCTCGCTCTCTCTCTCTCTCTCTCTCTCCCTCTCTGTTTTACCCGGTACATTGTCTCTCTACAGTCCAACTCCTGCTCTGTTCCTCCAGTTTCTCTTCCTCAAGCCTCACTAAACACAGCGCCAAGCTGTGCCCGTCCTCAGACCCTAACTAACTATCTATCTATCTATCTATCTATCGTTCTATCGTTCTATCGTTCTGTCTATTGTTCTATCGTTCTATATATAATTCTATCTATGTATCATTCTGTCGTTCATATTTTTATTAGAGATGCACCGATCGATTGGCCAGGGATCGGAATCGGCCAATTTTCCTGATGATCGGCCCGGATCGGTGATCGGTCGGTCAGTCTCACTTC
>NW_015549566.1:166850-186425 GCF_001515605.1 Sinocyclocheilus anshuiensis | reverse complement strand
ATCTGAATATAAACTTATATATATATATATATATATATATATATATATAATATTAATTTATTTAAATTAATGTGTTAAATGTGTTTTGTGTAATTTTAATAATAATAATACTATAATCAAATTATTTTTCTTTTACATTATAAACTTAAATAAACAAAGCTTGGCTAAAAGTCAGAATGATCCATTTTATAATATTACGTTTTTTTGTTTATTTTACATAAGTGTTTTGTAATAAGAAGCTGTACTTGCACTGATGTCAGATGCATCATTATTTGTTGTGTAATATAAACAATTTGGTCATTTTCAGCAAAAATAACTACATCGTGATATTTAAACTACCGTTATGATGATATAAAATTACTCATATCCCAGCATTTTACTATGTGTAGCATTGGAAGGCAAGTCTTACTGAAGGGCACTGTGTTAAATCAAGATTGATTTATTCATTTGGGAGGAGCACTCAAGAATCAAGAGGCGAAGATCGCCAGTCTTTTTTTGGATTCTTGGCTGAACCCGCATCGTTATCATTCTCGTGATGTCAGATTTACTGTTGAAATTTGGCCAGCGAGCCGTGAGTCAGAGCAGCACAGCTGAATGTGTGGTGGAAGGCGGGTGTGGGTGGCCGGCACTACTGTATGGCGACTTCATGTGCCAGCTTCATCTCCATTATAATCAGGCCTGCAGGCATGAAGCAGAGATTGCCGTGGCTGCACACATCACACTCCGCTCGTCTTATGAGGTCAGGAGGACACACTTTTAGATCTTGCTTTCATCATCCGGGGAATGTCAACACAGGATGAAGAAAGCTAGCAATCTTCACCCTGCCCTCCTCCTCCTCCGGGAAGGCTGTCTTGCTCCCATTAGCATGTCATTGCTCTGCTAATTAAACCCACAAACAGAATGTAGGACAGGAAGTGTATATGACGTTTTTAGGAAGCAATTATGCTCGCACCTTTAAAACGGCTTAATCTGCAGGAAGGGAGGCTGGGTGTGATCTTCTGTCCAATATTGATTCAGGACTTGTGATGTCAGCACAGTGATTACTCGGCCTCAGTCCTTTCTAAAGCCATCGTTCTCCAGCACTGACCTGTACCTGCAGGCTGACACATCCAATAGTCAATCACAGCCACTCGTCCAAATTAAATTTTCTGAACCTTTCGTTACACTTCTGTCCTTTGATGTACTCACTTTTCTAATTACTGCTGTTTGCTGAGGCACTATTGCTCATACTTGTGTGTAACTAGCCCTGGTCTGGTTTTGTCATGGATGTGAATGATACCTAAAATCATGTTGCTTGTTGAGCGGTGTGCTTCAACTTTTCTAAGTAGTCAGATTATTAATTTATTTATTTGCAGATGAAATGACAGACGGGAAAAAAACGCCCCATAGATTTATATTGAATTTAAGGACCCCAGCCAGATTAGCGTTAAAAACTGTTTTGACTGTTTTGGTTGGCTGCTTTGACTTCTGCCACTTAGCAACAACCCAGAACACCCTAGCAACTGCATAGCAATGATATCATACTGAGATATCATACTGTTTAATGTTTTAATTTTTGTTTTTCTATTTTAATTTTTGTTTAGTTTTTTTGTCAGTTGTGACTCAATGGCTGTTAGATCTAGTTTAGTTGAACTTTTCCCTCATTGTTTCTAGTTATATTTTTTACTTTTTAAGTATTTCATGTTTAACGGTTTCTGTTTGGGTTTGGGTTATGTTTCATGTCTTTTATTTTGTACCTTAGTTCCTGGTTTGTCACATGACTTCCATGTTGCCTCATGATCTGGTCATGTGCTTCCCCTGTACATGTGTTATGTTTTCATTGGTTGATTTTGTCATGTTACTCTGTTTTGTGATTGGGTTGTTTTATTACTTTCAGGTGTTTCTTATCATTAGTTTTTGTGTTTATAGCCCTCATATTCTTATTGTCTCATGTCTAGCTTTGTTCGTGTAACTACTGTTGGTGAGTTCTGTGTTTCACAGTCAAGTATCTTCAGGTTCAGGTTTTGTTATTTTGTTTATCAAATTAACTGCACTTGGATTCATCATAAACTTACCTTCAGTGGACATTTGTTACATAATGTCAGTTAATATGACAGATATCATATAAACAGTTTAAACAACATTGCATTTCTCTGCAGTCTAGAGTTATCTCTGTCTAGTGGTTATATCAAGTTTAAAGAAAGCGGGTTGTAATGTATTTTTATTTTTTATTTTTTTGTAATTTAACATACATCAAAAACTTAAATTAATTTGTGGTTGTTTTTGTTTTATTTGTTGGAGCTCATTGTCTGTCAAACTTTAATTGTGTTGCAGTATTTCTACTCTGAGAAAATTGTTTTGAGAAAATCTAAAGTATGATTTTCGCCATGAAATAGAAATCCTCAAAGAAGCTGGGATTCCTTTACAAAACAAACCATTATATATATATATATATATATATATATATATTTTCAGTTTTAGAATCATTGCAATTTATTTTAGCCTTAATAGTTTACAAAACAACTTAGCAACCACTTTGACGACCACCTTGAATGCCTTGGCAAGTTCTGCATGGGGAAGCACTGCTTGTTTTCTTTCATCAAATGTAAATATGTAGTTATTTTCAGCTTTTCTCATACCAAGAGCATACATATTTGTTTCAGTACAAATGAGCTCCATATGTTCATGTTCAGGCATGTGAACAAACTTGGTTTTAAAATTAAATTAATTGATAATGTTGTCTGGCTCTTACAGTATCAGGATTGTAGGGTTCATCAAGGAGTATCAACATCTGTTGTTTTCTGAACCAATGCACCAGAATATGGTTAAGCCAGGACCAGGGGGCTAACAAGAAACAAAAACTCTGTCTGGTGTGGTTCAGATTTGGTCCAGAATTAGGGATTTGTTTAGCATTTGTTCTATTTTGCTCCATTTGTTTTTGCCTTTTCTGTGTGTTTTCTCAGAAGGTTTGCATCGTTGAACTTGCGATCTATTGGGCATCAACACATGCTCAGGTTTTTGTCACTCCCAATGCTATAGTTTTCTGTTATTTCTCTTAAAAGCCCAGTGCCTTGTGAGTCCTCCTGTGGGGTTAAGAAAGGCATTTAATTTCCTGTAGCAGAGCTGGGATAATTTAGCACTGTGGAATGAATCACATCTGAGGTTCATTTTCTGGAACGCTCCTTTGAGATACATGCTGAGCTTTAGAGATGGCTGTAGCAATGGACATTAAAACCCAGAGCAATGAAGATGGAGTGCTCCGAGAAGAATTAATCTCTTTCTATCTCCTCCTCTCTCTCACATAAATCCTTTAGTTTCTCAAACTACAATTCGTGTGGGATGTCAACAAAATTGAAGTATTAGCTAGGTCACAATAAGCCACTGGTATTTGTCTCTGGCTTATGCTTTAATATCTTGTTTGAAATAGGATGGTTTCTCAAGCTCTCCATTGTTGACATGGAAGACAACCATGCGTTTTGTACCAAACCGGTTTCTGTGGAAAATGCAGATTATTGCGAGATCCTCAGATAAAATCTTCCCTCTGTTTTCTTAGTCTTTTAAGTATTTTCTTAGTGTTTTAAGGATCAGCGTTGTCTCAGGTGTAACTTTCTCTCCATCAAAGAATCCTGAAAAGACACATTTCATGGTTTCCACAAAAATAATAAAAAGAATTGTTTCTTGAGCACTAAATCTGCATTTTAGAATGACTTCTGAAGCATCATGACTCTGAAGACTGGAGCAATGGCTGCTGAAAATTCAGCTTCATCGCAGGATATATAAATATAGAACATTTAAGTGCGGGATGTGATATTACTAGGGTCCTTTTCTCAGGAGCTTACTTTTAGAACCTGAAGGTGTAATCAAAATGCTCTCCATTTAATCTTCGTGCATCTAGAAGCAGTTATTAAAAAGATGTCATTTGTGGTTATTTTTTTTTCATTCAAGAGGTTCCAATGAACAGATCAAATTAGCAGAGTCTAGTGGAGGTTCAAAGGACTATCATACACTTTAATCTGACAGCATTACTATGTTGTTGTCCTTGATTCGTTTTGTCTTTGACAAAACAACAGATAGAATGGACCTGTAATCAAATATGTCTTAAAATAGCTGCAAACTGGTTGACTGAAGATGAGTCAGGACTCAAACATAGAAAAGAATTACAGTTGATTTGCTAATGAATAGTTTAGGGATGCTCCTATTAACTGCTTAACCGATAACCGACAGTAAGAATTTTGATTAATACAATCAGTTAAATGGTTTAAAAAGTAATTTTAAGTATTTTTCAAAATATTAAAACGTTTGGTGCATAGTTAAAATAGGCTATGGTACACATATAAAATTTGAGAGAGAGGGAGAAAAAAAACAAGTCACATTAGGGCTGCCACTAATGAGTATTTTTATTTCGATTTAATCTATCGACTCATTTATAGATTAATCGATTAATCTAAACGATTACTTTCCCACAAAAAAATCAACAATTTTACTTAAGAATATTTTATTAAACTATATTTAATTAAACCAAATGAAATCCAAAAGTAAAAAAGTAAAGTGCAACATAAAGTGCAAGAAGCAAGGGTCCATCTCATAGTCCAAATTACTTAAATCAAAGTTCAGTATTATAGTGTAAGAATGACAACGTATCCACATGTTCTAGTCTACTAATAATACAATTATAATCAAAAAACACTTTTTAAAGGAGTATTTACCAGAAATATTATTTAAATAAAATTATAATCAAAAAACACTTTTTAAAGGAGTATTTACCAGAAATGTTATTTACCAGAATTTATTTAGGAGAAAAATGTAAATGTAAAGTATTTCTGAAAAAAAAAAAATTTTTTTTTTTTAAATAAGATCAATTAATTGGATATGCTTTTGATTATTAAAATTTATTGGAACCATTCAAATGGAATCCCGAAAATAATGGAAAACAGAATTTGGTAAAGGTAAAACTCAATTAACTAGAGACAGGCTTTTTGATTAATAAAATTTAATTTAAAACGGAGTTTCAATATTGAACAGAATTGTTAAAATACATAATGTATTATAAACAATAGAGCTAATATACATTGCGCATTACAACATAGGCCTGCAGGGGGCGCCAACGGCCTGACGATTGTTTTTACACATTACTGTGCGATCTAATCCTTGTTTAATATTGACCAAGCACCATTTCATTCAAATGTCCACTTAATCTTTAATATTTGGCCATTTCTTTAGGACAGAAATGCTGTAGCCACTGTAATTAAATGAATATGTGGACATCAAAACGTGTAAACTCAGAGCGCTTTTATTTTGAAACCACGATGTATTCTCCTTTGTTTGCATAGATTTATAAATGATTTACCTTACAAATCTGATGAAATGGCACATGTTGCGTTCCCAGATGAACGTTACAATAAACCCAAACTCACAACAACATGCAGAGATGGAGTTTGAGATGCTCCACACATGTAAATGATAACAGTTCCTGTGGAACTACTGTGAATGGAGCCGCTGTGTGGCGCATATACTTAACCTACACACATGTAAATAATTAAACCGCATATACTGTATTAGAACTGCATCGCATATAGTTATTTAATTAAATCGTAGCGTTTGTGAATTAACAATTATGCTTAACTATTTCCCGCCATTGACGAGTTATCTCGTCTTTTACAAGAAAACGCTTCCCCGCCAAAGATGAGTTTTTACGGCTTTTCGTGTTTTCACTGTTATACACTCGGGGACGCTATTACGGGGGCCGTCCATCGGCTTTTTGCCACTTTTTTTTTAAATTAATTAATTTGTTTTTTTAATACCCACGGATCCCGGCCTAATTTTTGTTAGGTTTTGTGAGGTGATGAGCGGACCTCCCCGATACCTAGTGATTATTTTTTATTCCCTCAGTGTTGAAATAAAGTGAAACAACCCATGCAATAAAATGACAAAGATTTTAATGGATTATAATAGCAGTAAATTGGCTTATTATATTAGATATCCCAGGAGAGTTTTCTGTTACCAAGAAAGCTGCTTAGTTTTTTCTCTCTTTATGTATTTGAATACCCTTTTTTTTCCTCTAGCAGAGAAAGACTAAGGGGTCTCGTTTTTAACTGTCCATTGTTCATTTTACAATTATACTTCCACTCATTTTTCTCACAGTGCCCTTGAAATACACTTCTCCAAGGAGTTGTGAAGTGAAATGCAAGGTGTCTCACTGAGGTTGCCCCTCTGACCCAACATTAGGGGGTACATCAGCCAAACCTGAGTGCCATTTTTCTCCATTTGTCTGGCTAACCACTGCTGTGAAATGATGTTCTGGTGTACGAACCGCACTATGATTTGAAGGGGCCCCACGTTGGTGTGTTCCAGCCAGAAGCTCATTCTCACTTTGGTATCAGGTGTGCTTGATACTCCATGCTGGCTATTACAGGCGGTGACCCCTCCCAAGTGTCAGATGCTGTTGTGTCTGTTCACAACAACAGTCGGATCTGATTTGTCACCTGCAACCTCCTTGGTGCCGGTCTCCCATAATCAAACTACTGCGGGATTATCCACACCATCCCCAACTCCAGTGGGCTGTCACAGCAGCTTTATGGCACATCCTCCCGCCACGGCTGCCCACGCTGAACCGTGCCACTGTTTGAATGCAGAATGTCAGCCCTAATGCTGGACAGAGGCGCATTTCCCTGCTGGGTTTCGATGTCCGTGGTAGCGGGCTGGCGGAAGACCAGCTTTCTCTCAGTTGTGTTGTCCAAACCTCTGTTCCTCAGCAAGCCAGTCCCCTTCCCAGACACGTTGACATTTCCTCTGTGCGAGCTCATCTGCAGTCAGTCTGTCCCTTACTGTTTTTCATGTTTAATGTCAAATAAGAGCTTAATTGTGCCATCATGGCAAAATTGATAAAACCGGGTCATTATGTCTGGCTGTCCAAGCACAACGCTAATGAATGGCTGCAATTAGTGAAGACTGAGTCATGGTGGTCTATTCAGGCAGTGTAACATAAAGACATTAAATCCACATAAAGAGCAATAAAAATGCTAGATAAATTGAAAATTTAAGGCATTTCTTTTTGTCATGTCTTCATTCCACTAGTGGCTGGTCTGTAGTAACCTTGCATTTTTGTGGTTGCATAATGTAGATGCAATTGAGTGCACTTGTTAGTGAGGTCAAAAAGGACTTTAAAATTTTTGCGTGATCCAGACTCTTCATTTCCACTCCGTATCATAGAGGTGCCCCTCTGTCATGAATGTAGAAGTACATTTGCATTTCCTTAAAGATGCTAGCAAGGCAACCAAAGAATTGTCTGTACACTAGTGAAAGCAGATGGAAATTTGTACTGTAAAAAGCATTCATGTCATCCATACAACTCATACTACTCATCAGTTTGTGTGAGGAACACACAAATTTAAGCCATTTTTCACTGAAAATATCCTGTGTTGATACAGAACTTGAATCTCACTTGTATTTTTCAAACTTATGTTGTGATCAGTCCAGAAATGTGGGAAAACCAATACAGGGCTCAACAAGAAAAAATGTTTACTACTTGCCATGCCAACATTTTAATAACCCCCAAAATAATGATCCATTTTTCTTTGCAATATGTTTTTTTTTTTTTATATATTTTCTAGAAATAAGTGTATTTTTTTTCATTATCTGGAGTATGGTTTCCCGTTTCATACTCCAAACTGATTTCGACCTATTTTGCCAAGGATCTTGAAGGTTCATGATCATCTCCAGATAAGAAAAAGACATGTTAAAAACAAGTGATTATAATAATCATAATTTGTATGTTGTGGCATGCACTGTTTGAAAATAACTTGAGTTTGATGATAAATCTCATGTTAGTACAACCCATCTTTGATTTCCTATGCTTCATTCTTTGGTAAAATGCCTTTGCTACTGATTTATGATTTATTATTTTATCTAAATAATAAAACCAGATTTTACATTAGTGAAACAATCAAGACCAAGATAAAAGTATGAGTACTATTAGAAAATGACATCGGGGAAAGAAAAACATTGGTGTCAGATGCCCCAATTAGTTTGTACAGGCATGACTGTATTTACCTCAGAGGGTCATTTAAGTTCATTCAAATACATTTCTTCCACTGCAGACAAAAACATCTGTTAATCAAATAGTTCTGGTAATGGGGGCTGATTGGTCAATACAGTATAGTCAAGAGAAGTGGTTTATTGTCATTTCTGTGTTGTCTGCCAGAGGAATAAACTAAATGCAGTGTCTGTGGAAACATTTTACATACAACAGTCTCAAGACCAACAATTTCAATTTCAAATACAGATACACTACAAAGTGTCTTTTCACCTAGCTGCTGTGTATATCACTGTACAGCACCCATAGAGGGCGTTTGTGTTTTGAGTTAAGTGGTCAGTTTGCGACATTTAGTTCAATTGTTCGTCAAATGTTGTTTTGCAGAACTGTATTTTGATGCGCAACAAAATATGAAACCTCTTCACATGCTTGTATTCTCACGCTCAATCATATTAGTAAAAGTGAATGAAGCACGTGTAGTGTGGCTACGCCATTTTATTTATGGATTATGTTGTAGTGGAAGAATGACATTTGAATTTGCTTAACATTTAAATAAAAGTTTGCTTCCATAATTTAATCTACTAAGAAAAATCTAACTATTTGTTCTTCAAACAACGTTAGTTCATTTTCTAAAACACTAAAAATGAAAATTATATCGCGTCTAACATAAAATCGCACAACTTGCTAGGTTAGCACTATTGTAGCTACTAGGAAACCAAAAAATCCTCAAGATTTTCTAAGAAAGCCACTTTTCATCACCCATGGCCTGACAACCCTTAGATAACTACACACAAAATCTCCGATATAAAAAACAATTTGTGAACTAATTTAATAAAAAGGTGCAACATCGTTATGAAATGTACAACGCATGTTACGATGATCGCAATCATCATTTCAAACAATTTCGGGTCATTGAATAAAACAAATCCCATAATTGCTGAAATTTGCATTATTTATAAAAAATATTTACATTGGATTTTCTCGTAATTTAAAATTTTAAAAAGCGAACAAAATTGTTGTGATTAAACATTCAATAAAACAAAAAACTGCTTCACATGTATTGTCTAAGGTAACTTTTTGTCATACAGTAAAAAACACAAGTGAATTTCTAAAAAATTTCATGCACCTTCACTGCAAGTAGCTATAACCCGTTTTTTCATATGCCTTTGCTAGTGTAAATTACTTGTTACCCATTGGATGAAGACTAGTGGTGTGATATGACTTCAGCAACAAGACCCCTCCCATCATGTGCTGTTGCTCAGCAACCAGCTGACTGTTCAAGGTGCCATCTAGTGGCCACGGCCGTGAGTTACAAGTAAGTGCGCCCCCTCGTGACCAGACCACATCTAAGAAAATGCCTCATTATGATGAATATTTGAAAGACTGAAACTATAACCACAATACTAGGTCCTACTTAAAAGTTAGACATACCACCCCACGTGATTACCACTGAAAACCAGCAGGAGTGATGTATAAGAACGTTTTTCCATTTCAAGCGAACTTAAATGCGATTGGCCAGGCACGCAGTATGATAATTATGCCCTGACGTCACTTCCCAGTTGTTCAATGCGCCATTTTCTCGACTCCAAACGGCAAGCACAATAAATGAGTCCTACTTGCAAATATTAATAAATACTCTTTATTGCTGGTTTCCATAGTTGAGAGCGCAGAGTTATTGTTTCAACAGCCTACACCGCTTCCACATCTTCTCTCATCGGTTTTGGCAAGCACGCGGATTGGTGAAAGTAGCTAAATCCCCTCCCTGAGTCGGTGTGGCGCTGAAAAAAGGTAATGTCCTCACAATTAGATAGCAGTGGGCACATTAGCTTTTGCGTTCAGTTGTTGCGGGTTCGGTATGATCAGGAAGTAGAACGAAGCCCATTAGCCGAGAGCTGCGAAGGCATCACTGCGTTATTTCGAATCGCGCGTTCTTTGATAGAATCACTTGTTTTGCGATTTGAAATCATTCCTTTCGAGTTCTTATTGAGGTGGGGCGTTTGGTACGTTATATTTGGCTAGTTTAGAGTTACGTTAGACTATTGTTTCGAACATTTCGTGTGTTTTGGCGGGTGTGGATATGTTTGGTCAGCGGTCGCAGTTGATGCTTGCGATAAATAAATAATTACAGCTTGAATTAGACATGCATTTAGGCGCTCACAAGCTTTGATAATGTACATGTGTGCAGTCAGAAAGTGTTGCATTTGTTTGATGCAGGGCTAAGATGTGACATTTTGTGTCTTTTGTTCACAATATCTGTTATTCCAATGCTTACATTTAGCATGCAAATACAGCATGTCTGTTTCCAACATTGGCGAATAACCGAGTTGTAGAAATTACACGAGGGAGTTCTCCATGTGAGGCAGATGTATAATTTGCTGTAGTACTGAATTCATCAGATTGTGGTGTTATCATAATCACTGCACGTTCAACAGGCAAAGATGTGAATTAAGCACCTATGACCCATTAAGAACATTATAACCCCTTTCACAAAAAATTAAATAATTCAGTGTTACCTAAAGAAAATGAAGGACTGTTAATGTTCTTTTGCACTTTTTCAAGACAAATTTTCCCCCAAATTTTTATTAATGCCACAATTTTATAAATTTGAATAATTGAGTAATGGAGATGTCATAACCATCCAGGGTCAGAAATGAATCAGGTCAAAAGTGACAAACTTCCTTTGATATTTTATTTTTGATAAAACAGACAAGATTCATATTTTTTCAGAGTGAGAACAAATAATTTAAATAATTAAGTTGAATAAAGAATACATAGAAATCATAGGAAATTCTCTCTCACACACACACACACACACACACACACACACGTGAGAGGGAGAACATGTGTAACTTTCAGAAATGTTACTAAAAATGATAATGTTATTTTTGGGCTCAAATGTGACGGACATATTTTCATGAAATTCAAATGTATATTAAACTGCCAGAATTATGAATTATGAACATTGCTTTTTTTTGTTACCACAACTAGATATTTAGAGTGTGGTTTCATATACTGATATACCATTTAATTCACTAATACTAGTATGTTAATACTTTTAGTTGCATTTTGTAGCATAGAAATAGACATCGTTAAAACTCTGGAAACCTGTAAAAGAATATGTGCATGTATATAAATGAATGCAGTCGCAAACAAAATGTAATAATGTACACTAATGTAGCAGATTAGTGACTGCATTGTAATGTTTTGAGTTCATATAAAGAAATATTCCCATTTCTTGGACTGTTGTTTTGGCTTACTCTAAGGGTTTATGCAAGCGATTATCTCTAATTTTGATTTACTTAAGATTTAATAGTAGGGATGCACCGGAATGAAAATTCTTGGCCAAAGCCGAACAAAATGAAACACTGGGCCGAAGGTTGAATACCGAACACGGTTTTTCGCATTTTCCCCCCCATTTTGCCATTTTTTTTCTTCACCATTGCATAAATTAAATAGCCAAAACGTGCTTTAAAAATATTTACTTAACACTGAAAATCATTCTAGATTCTAGCAGACATTATATCAATAAAACACAATTTAACTTAAAATTAATAAGTTAGTAAATTTGGCCATTTTTAAATAGCCAAAATGTGCTTTAAAAATATTTACTTAACACTGAAAATTTGTTAACATTCTAGCAGACATTATATCAATAAAACACAATTTAACTTAAAATTAATAAGTTAGTAAAATATTTTTTTGGCCATTTTTGAGAGCCCCTTCTTGAATCAGGCATGTATTTTTATTCTTTTTTTAACTGTACAAATAAATGCAGCCTTGATGAGCAGAAGAGACTTCTTTTAAAGTCGGCATGAAACGGAAGTTGCGATTGTCTTTTCTTCTCTACTGTGACGTATATCCGAGTGAAACGGCATCTGAAATGAGAGGGTGGGACTTGATTTCGTCCTTCGGGAATAGATTGGATCGTTGGAAGTTGGGGCGTTGCTAACAGAATGGAGGCAGATCTGAATGCCAGTTTGCAGTTAGTAGTGGGGGATTTCTCTCCACTGGATTCACAGCCGACACCAAAGCATGAATAAATGTTTTATTTATTAAGGATGACAATGATGATCAACAGCACAAAACATGCCTATACAGCACGCGCGCGCGAGAGAGAGACTGCCTGAATGACTGAGCGTGTCCTCCATCAGGTTAAGTCATATTCATGAAAAAAATTAGTTTGCGATGTCCTAAGAGTAATGTTGTCGTAATATCCTAATATCTTTTCAATGTTTAGGGGTAATGTACTCCCTCATGACTGGTGTCAATGCTATAAAGTGAAGCATCAGCTTCAGCTTTTCCCCCTGTCGTTTATACCAGTGTTTACCCCTCACGTCACTAGCTCCGCCCTTGCACCATAGCTCGTGACCGGAAGAGAAGATGAGTCGTTTTGAGGGGGAGGGGAGGTTAACGTTTTTGATTTAAAGATTACAAGGGCACACGAATTAAAAAAAAAATAATGAAGTGCACGGATAAATTATTTACAATAAACACTACAGTATTCCATAAAAAAAAAAAAGAATTTTCAATTTTGATTTCATGGTGATTTTAAAACATTAGAAAATATTACAGGTCCCAGTCTGAACACTGTGTGAATGCTAAAATAAATGTATTAATAGAGCTGTTGTAATTGTTATTATTGTCTTTTTTAAATGTTATTTTACAGAACAACAGTAAAAATTGCAATAATAACATTTATTAATGTTGATGAAGTTCTTGCTTTTACTCTGCTTTTATTTTGGCAAAAACCCGCAGGAAGACCTCAGTGCTTCTTTTTGTTGACAACAGTAGATTTATAAATGATTCTCATTACGAATTTGGGAAGACGTTTGTTGCACATATCGCATTGTCACATGCCTTGTAAAAATTCATAATGCTACTGAGCAACTGACGAGTAACACTATTTCAGCGCAGATTTTCCTCACGCTTTGGACTTTGAACCCTGGCGCCGCGAGCTCGTGCAGCGCTGTTTGAATACATGCAATTCGTACATGTATTAGAAAACACAATGTTCTGCAGTTTATTTAATTGTTTAAGGGCATTTCGCGATTTCAGTCATCATACAGTAACCAGCAACAACCACCCTTTACATTTCTCATTGGAGACATGAGATGCTGTACTAAACAGTCTCTCGCTGTCGGTGCTTGTAATGATTTTTGCGTCTTTCTCGGACAGCTTTAAATGCTTCCACACTGCAGACATGTTTGCTGCATTAGTGCGCGCCTCTATTTGATCGCGTCACGTCATTGTTCGTTACAATTTATTCGGTCTTTTCGCTTATTCGGTTATAATATAATATAATTTCGGTTGCCGAACATTCGGTGCATCCCTAGTAACTACATTAATTCATAAACTTTGTAGGAAACCGACTGCATATGATGCAGAGCTTGAATAATTAGATTTTCATCACATTCTTACTGATGCTTTCAAGATTATCAGAAGTTAAAATTATAAAATCAGCTGGCCCCAGACCAACAGGCCATACTTTTTGTAATGGCATTTGCCATCAAAGATGTCAGACCTAGTGCCACATGTTTAGAGATGCCAATTTTTAATTGTGATTAAGATTTGAGAACAGTGGCTTCAGAAGGCGCACAAGACCTAAGGGCTTTTTTCCTATTTGGAGCTTGGCAGGAGTAAATGTAACAGTTTCCATTTTTGGGAGAACTATTAATTAAAGTTTATTCGTTTAAATTACTTGAAGTTGTAGGTGAAAGGATGGTTAGAAAAGTAATCAATTCAAATGTAGAGAAGTAGAGAAAGATTAAAACTAGTAGCCTGAGTGATTGTGACCAATCACAATCCAGTGCACAAATATTACAATATCATCATAGATAGCTAGATAGAAAGAATAGCGTAAGGAAAGACAGGAAGCAAAGAGGAGCAGGATTGGGAAAGTACCTCAAGCCCTTGTCGCCTGAAGCGCAACTGTGCCATATGTCAGCACGCTTCCTTCAAGGCTATGGCTCCTACATCCAATGATTCTATTTAGTGCGAGTCAATGGTAATCAAGAGGAAGTGCCTTGCAAGCTCTCTAATTATACACAGTAAAATTAATCCAGTTGCAAACTTCCTAATGATTCCCATTCTGGCCCATTCCTCTGGGCACCGTGCCATTCCAATCTATGCTAATATTGATGTAGGATTTGTGATTGTGATTTCCAGGGATAAGCTCTAATGACTCTGACTCATGTGTCTGGTTCTGGGCCAGTGGAGTGTTCACCGATTTCTCTCAGCCCAGGCCAGTATGTGTTCGTTTAATCCCCTTTTATTTTACCCTTTCAAATGCAGGCTTATCAGATCCCACAAGGACATATGTGCATACAAATTGGCCAAGGTTTGCTAGAAGGTGCCCGAAAACGACCTGCGCGCACCTGGACTGCTGCTTGAGGAAGTTAAGGAAAGCAGAATCGGAGCCAAGCCACGTATATGGCAACATAAGGTGATTTAAACGTTAATAATTAGGAAGCTTTAATTAATTACATGATGCATCAGTCTCACCTCTGTTGGCATCGGCTTTTGTGTCGACCCAGGGAAGAAATCAAATAGAGTAATTAGCTACAGTTTCACTACTTTAATGTGCTTGTAAAAAGAGCCGTATTAAGAAATCTCTGTAAACTGTGCGCTAATATTGTTCACATGGTACAAATCTTGTTTGTTTGTGCTCAGAGACGAGGTTTTGCTCTCCGTAAGCGTTCCCTGTGTGATTCACGACGGCCTTGTGCTCGTATCGATTGAGAAAGGAGCACCTTATGGCTGATGCAGCGAGCATCAGATTTGAGAACTCACCCCAGAGATGCATCTTTTGTGTCCGTGCATGAGGTCTCTAATGTGCAGTCAAGGACGTAGATTGAGCCAGTGAATATGAACATTTGTTGGAATGGTTTTCAAGCTGAAAACGAGCTTGATGTCAGCACATCTGTGGCGGATATTCCTACCCTTCGCTGCTCACACGCTCTAAACTTCCTATTGGATGTGGGTTTCGATTAGTGCTGAATATCAATGGACATGCAGGATGCGTTAAGAATTCAGAGGGCAGCTCTAGCATAAGTGCATAATCGTAATTAGATTGTCCTTTCTCCGCATTGTGTCGTCCTCTAATGGAAGCTATCATTGCGCTCTCCTTCACTTGTGTCGTTCGAGTATTATGCTGTATTCAGGTTAAAAAAACTTTGGGTCTGAAGACTGCAAGTGTGCAGCTGATTTGATTAGATTTGATGTGCAGACAGATGCTTAATAAAGAACCGGAAGGTCAGACAGATGCTTAATAAAGAACAGGAAGGTCAATGCCAGTAAAGGAAGGACCAGGTAAACAGAAGCACTAAGATTTCCATCTGCAAATTGAAGGTTAACTGGTTAAGTGCTGTGATTTTGGCTTTTTGTAGTTAGTTTTTTGTTCTTGTTAGGCCATTTTGTGGCTGTTTTGTTATTACTTCCTACTGACGGAAAGGCATGAGCTTCAGATTCTTTGGCTGATTTTTTTTTTCTTCTACTCTCATATATAAAACAGATATTCATAAGCACTCATTTGATACTCAATGTGAAACAAAATATTCTGCTTAAGGTCCTTTTGTGTCTTCTGGTTATTTGGCAAATCAAACAAACCTATTTTTTCAGGATTCTTTGAATACAAAGTACAACATTTAGCTACTAATTAATCTATTACTAATCGATTAGCTACTCGGTTAAAAAAAAAAAAAATCTTACTGACCCCGAACTTTTAAACAGTAGTGTATATGGGGGAAAAACATTAATCATATTACATAATATTAAATGAATACATTTGACCCTCCAACACTAGCACTCTCTATTCTATTTCTGTTCTATCTACTTGTTTTCTTTTTATTAAAAAAACTGGACCCTCTAACTAGGGATGCACCGAAATGAAAATTCTGGGCCGAAACCTAAACTGAAAATGCTTTTGTAAAAAGTAATTTTGTAAGACTTTTTAATTTAATTCCATTTTAATGATGCTGAATTTAAAAAAACACAAGCCAATAAAATAACCATACTTTTATTGAAAGTAACACAATAAAATTGGACAGAAAATATATTAATTAAATATCAATATATTATTTTTATTCAGTTCTATGCAACAGAATCAGATATAACTTCATAATTTTTTGGACTAATTATCCAAATAATGTATAGTCCTACAAAGCTATTTTCAGAACATGTGAGCAGAGCATAGCGTCACGAGAGGGTAGCGTCATTTTACCTGCGTTGCCATGTTACAGCACTGTAGTGCTATTGCAAACAGGAACAAGTATACTACATAGAAATTTCCTATCGGCGCATTATTTGAGCGGACTTTGCTTTTCTGGTGAGCATGAGCAGTACATGAGCAGATCCAGGGCTCATCACAGCACTTGCATATTGTATATTGTTGCACTTTTGTTGATTTGATTGCTTCTAATTGCACTCATTTGAAAGTCACTTTGTATCAAAGCGTCTGCTAAATTATTAAATGTAAATGTAAATGAAGTTCAATAATATCAATATAATGATGTTTGAAGTCATGTGGGCATGATAACCGTGATGAGATGTATGGCTTCTAGCAAACTTTGACTTTTTCACCAGTTTAATAGCCTCAGCCCCAGATGGTACAGCCATCGCCCATGGGCCGCCTACAGCATGTTGCACACAAAACTTGATCTGGAAATCTGTAATCTGATTGGCTGACGTCCGGAGGGAATCATAGTCGTGCTTACAAAGTATTTGGTTGACAGTGAATCCTCTTGAGGGTGAAATAATCACTGGATTTGACAAAGTCTGCCTTGTTAGTGGCTTCAGATGCTCCGTTTTAGTCACTTAGTAGCGTGTTAACAAGCTAAGTATTTTTTGACCAGAATAAAGTGTCACTTTGCTGTTTAGCCAAACGACTATTTGTATGAAGCCTTTACAAATGAACTCTGTTTGCTAAAACTACAGCTTTTCTTTAGCTGTGCCAAAGATCCTGTAATATCAAACTGTGTGATGTAGTGGATTGTAGAACATTCCAACAATTGAAATAAAAGTGCTGAAAAATTGGATAAACATGAAGGATTTTTCCAAGTTTGAAGGATTTCTCAAAGCCGGGCCCTATTAACCTTCTCTTGCTCCCTATTAATCCGATGGAAATCCCTCTGTCAGAGCCTGCTGCTAATGTAAGCAGCCAAACAGAAAAAGAGACTTTTTTTCAATGTTGACCTATTCCTTTCCTTTCTTTTGTTTTTTTTTGTGCAATGCTGGATCCGAGTAGGATTATAGTTCCTGAAAAGCCTGCCTTTATGCTTGTATCAAACAGCGACATTAGGCTGAGTGTGAATGACGCTGAGTGTCAGGCAGTGAGATAGAAGGAGAGCAGAAGGGTTAATGGATGCTGGGGGACGGATGTGAGCAACTACACAATGTGAGGGGCCTTGGAGTCTCAGTAGGCCGTGGATTTCCAGTCTATCTCCTGGAAAAGTGTGTCTGTGTGTGCGAGTAAGAGCTGGTCTGCCCTGGGGTGGTTTGCGGGAGCTTGACTCTGCCTCCCCTCTGTGCCAAACTGTCTCCCTTGCTGTCAATCATCCACAGGCAGCCTGTCGACTGATTGGCCGAGAACAGGCCTGTCGGTTCGGTGCTCGACCGTGACCTTACGCTGCATTTCTCAGCCTCTCTGCACATATTTTCCTTCTCACCTCTCAGATTTATCAAATACCGCGACTTTTTCTGGCTGCCTACCTCAAAACGGATGCTCGACATTTTGGGGCTTTTTTTTGGCACATTTTTTTTGTAAGGATACACCGCTCCAATACCTGGATCAGTATTGGCACACATACTGACCTTTTAAAATGGATCGAGTATTGGCCAGATGTGACCGGTCCAATTTAATACTGTGTGTTAGTCACGGTCATTACTGCCAAGCCCCAAATAGGATAAGAGAAACCGACTTGAGCCAGTGGTAATTTGGCATCGGCGACGTCAACTTTGCAAGATGCAAATCTGAACTCTAATTATGAATGAGAGCTTTACTTGTAACTGTTGTTACATTAGTTCACATTTGTTGTTCTTTCTATTTATCAGAAATGAATGGCTTACAAGAGTTTACTCTTGCAGCCCACACTCTTAACTTATATATTTGCATTTTTGAATTAAGATGATATCAGATTTAGTAAGGATACCATTTGGGGATGCTCATATTGACCGTTTAACCGTTAACCGAAAGTTAGAATTTTGACCGATTAATAATCAGTTAAACTGTTTAAAATGCTTTAAAAGTATTTTTTCAAGTATTTTTTTTTTTTAAGTTTGCTGCATTGTTAAAGAAAAATATTCTATACGTATTTGATAAGTCACGGGGCATGTCGATGCACGTGCAACCACATGTGCCTACAGACATTTCGTTGAGCAAGCACCTGCTCCACTTTCACTTAACCGAAGTAATAAAGGCAACACAATGGCAAAAGGCAATATTGGATAAATGGTTATCAGAGACTGAATCCGTGAGTGAGCGTATTTAAATTCTGAATGCGTTATATCCTTGAAAGCGCGCAAAGATCGCTCCCCCTTATAATCATTAAAAAGCTGTCATTCATCTCAGTTCTTCCAATCTCACAAAGTTCCGTTATATTCAATGAAGGTCTACACTACTGCACAATTAATCTCTTATTTACATGTGTACATTTTGTTTGTTCTAATGAGCGGATTCGCGAGCGCGCAATACTCAGAAACACTGAACAAAATTTCTGCTTTATGAGCAGTGAGTGGATTCTAATGTAAACCGTTCTGATTGGCCATTGCGTTCAAGAAATCAACCGATACGTCTGTTATTGGCTATGATGCTCAACGCTGCAGAAACACTTGGCCACATAAATGTGTCGTCGCAAAACGGATATAAATACGATCTTCAATTCCCGCGCTATATTTAAATTTAACTTTCACGTCAGCGAAATCAAAAGATAAGCGCTGCATTTGATTAATTATTTACACCTGGTCATTTCATGCGTTTTCGCTGATCGGATATCTACCTGATTTGTTAAAACGTTTCCATTTACACTTGGCCACATAAATGTGTCATCGCAAAACGGATATAAATCCGATCTTCAATTCCCGCGCTATATTTAAATTTAACGGAGTTCACATCAACGAAATCAAAAGATAAGCGCTGCATTTTATTAATTATCAGCTCATTTCAAGATCAAAGACCGCAATAGGAGAGCATGCGGCATCAGCACTGGAAAGATACGTTTGTCTTACTACTTTTAATGAAGATGATTGTGTGTTGACCGTATGCGTATTACTTTGTTTAATTCGCGGCAGTTTGCACGTCAGCTTGCTGAAGAGATACTCAGCTACTCGTCCACTGCGATGCGTGTTGCATTAGCGCAGTCTGACTAATGTCATATGTCATAAAGCCTATAAAACATTTATTATTTTAACATTTTGGGAGGAGTACAATTTTCATATGTGGTTTCAGCAACCAGATGCATTTACACATGTCCAGTTTCATCTGGAATGCGGCCCAGACCACCTCCTGAAGTGGTTTGAGCGATCGGATTTATATCCGTCTCGAATGCGTTTCGGAGGGCATTTACACCTGG
>NW_015549566.1:165982-166508 GCF_001515605.1 Sinocyclocheilus anshuiensis | reverse complement strand
CATTTTGGGAGGAGTAAAATTTACATATGTGGTTTCAACAACCAGATGCATTTACACTTGTCCAGTTTCATTTGGAATGCGGCCCAGACCACCTCCTGAAGTGGTTTGAGCGATCGGATTTATATCCGTATCGAATGCATTTCAGAGGGCATTTACACCTGGCCTTTTCACGATTGGATAGCTATCCGATCAGACAAAACGCATGAAGTGACCAGGTGTAAACAGCCCCTTAATGTTCGGATAACGGGTGGTGGTTTTCGGCTGGGAAAATTAACAGAAATGAGCATCCCTAAAACCATTACATTTGCTTTAGAATTCAATTATTATAGTAGTAGTAGTAGTAGTAGTAGTAGTAGTAGTAGTAGTAGTAGTAGTAGTAGTAGTAGTAGTAGTAGTAGTAGTAGTAGTAGTAGTAGTAGTAGTAGTAGTAGTAGTAGTAGTAGTAGTAGTAGTAGTAGTAGTAGTAGTAGTAGTAGTAGTAGTAGTAGTAGTAGTAGTAGTAGTAGTAGTAGTAGTAGTAGTAGTA
>NW_015549566.1:150315-163732 GCF_001515605.1 Sinocyclocheilus anshuiensis | reverse complement strand
GATTGGATCGTTGGAAGTTGGGGCGTTGCTAACAGAATGGAGGCAGATCTGAATGCCAGTTTGCAGTTAGTAGTGGGGGATTTCTCTCCACTGGATTCACAGCCGACACCAAAGCATGAATAAATGTTTTATTTATTAAGGATGACAATGATGATCAACAGCACAAAACATGCCTATACAGCACGCGCGCGCGAGAGAGAGACTGCCTGAATGACTGAGCGTGTCCTCCATCAGGTTAAGTCATATTCATGAAAAAAATTAGTTTGCGATGTCCTAAGAGTAATGTTGTCGTAATATCCTAATATCTTTTCAATGTTTAGGGGTAATGTACTCCCTCATGACTGGTGTCAATGCTATAAAGTGAAGCATCAGCTTCAGCTTTTCCCCCTGTCGTTTATACCAGTGTTTACCCCTCACGTCACTAGCTCCGCCCTTGCACCATAGCTCGTGACCGGAAGAGAAGATGAGTCGTTTTGAGGGGGAGGGGAGGTTAACATTTTTGATTTAAAGATTACAAGGGCACACGAATTAAAAAAAAAATAATGAAGTGCACGGATAAATTATTTACAATAAACACTACAGTATTCCATAAAAAAAAAAAAGAATTTTCAATTTTGATTTCATGGTGATTTTAAAACATTAGAAAATATTACAGGTCCCAGTCTGAACACTGTGTGAATGCTAAAATAAATGTATTAATAGAGCTGTTGTAATTGTTATTATTGTCTTTTTTAAATGTTATTTTACAGAACAACAGTAAAAATTGCAATAATAACATTTATTAATGTTGATGAAGTTCTTGCTTTTACTCTGCTTTTATTTTGGCAAAAACCCGCAGGAAGACCTCAGTGCTTCTTTTTGTTGACAACAGCAGATTTATAAATGATTTTCATTACGAATTTGGGAAGACGTTTGTTGCACATATCGCATTGTCACATGCCTTGTAAAAATTCATAATGCTACTGAGCAACTGACGAGTAACACTATTTCAGCGCAGATTTTCCTCACGCTTTGGACTTTGAACCCTGGCGCCGCGAGCTCGTGCAGCGCTGTTTGAATACATGCAATTCGTACATGTATTAGAAAACACAATGTTCTGCAGTTTATTTAATTGTTTAAGGGCATTTCGCGATTTCAGTCATCATACAGTAACCAGCAACAACCACCCTTTACATTTCTCATTGGAGACATGAGATGCTGTACTAAACAGTCTCTCGCTGTCGGTGCTTGTAATGATTTTTGCGTCTTTCTCGGACAGCTTTAAATGCTTCCACACTGCAGACATGTTTGCTGCATTAGTGCGCGCCTCTATTTGATCGCGTCACGTCATTGTTCGTTACAATTTATTCGGTCTTTTCGCTTATTCGGTTATAATATAATATAATTTCGGTTGCCGAACATTCGGTGCATCCCTAGTAACTACATTAATTCATAAACTTTGTAGGAAACCGACTGCATATGATGCAGAGCTTGAATAATTAGATTTTCATCACATTCTTACTGATGCTTTCAAGATTATCAGAAGTTAAAATTATAAAATCAGCTGGCCCCAGACCAACAGGCCATACTTTTTGTAATGGCATTTGCCATCAAAGATGTCAGACCTAGTGCCACATGTTTAGAGATGCCAATTTTTAATTGTGATTAAGATTTGAGAACAGTGGCTTCAGAAGGCGCACAAGACCTAAGGGCTTTTTTCCTATTTGGAGCTTGGCAGGAGTAAATGTAACAGTTTCCATTTTTGGGAGAACTATTAATTAAAGTTTATTCGTTTAAATTACTTGAAGTTGTAGGTGAAAGGATGGTTAGAAAAGTAATCAATTCAAATGTAGAGAAGTAGAGAAAGATTAAAACTAGTAGCCTGAGTGATTGTGACCAATCACAATCCAGTGCACAAATATTACAATATCATCATAGATAGCTAGATAGAAAGAATAGCGTAAGGAAAGACAGGAAGCAAAGAGGAGCAGGATTGGGAAAGTACCTCAAGCCCTTGTCGCCTGAAGCGCAACTGTGCCATATGTCAGCACGCTTCCTTCAAGGCTATGGCTCCTACATCCAATGATTCTATTTAGTGCGAGTCAATGGTAATCAAGAGGAAGTGCCTTGCAAGCTCTCTAATTATACACAGTAAAATTAATCCAGTTGCAAACTTCCTAATGATTCCCATTCTGGCCCATTCCTCTGGGCACCGTGCCATTCCAATCTATGCTAATATTGATGTAGGATTTGTGATTGTGATTTCCAGGGATAAGCTCTAATGACTCTGACTCATGTGTCTGGTTCTGGGCCAGTGGAGTGTTCACCGATTTCTCTCAGCCCAGGCCAGTATGTGTTCGTTTAATCCCCTTTTATTTTACCCTTTCAAATGCAGGCTTATCAGATCCCACAAGGACATATGTGCATACAAATTGGCCAAGGTTTGCTAGAAGGTGCCCGAAAACGACCTGCGCGCACCTGGACTGCTGCTTGAGGAAGTTAAGGAAAGCAGAATCGGAGCCAAGCCACGTATATGGCAACATAAGGTGATTTAAACGTTAATAATTAGGAAGCTTTAATTAATTACATGATGCATCAGTCTCACCTCTGTTGGCATCGGCTTTTGTGTCGACCCAGGGAAGAAATCAAATAGAGTAATTAGCTACAGTTTCACTACTTTAATGTGCTTGTAAAAAGAGCCGTATTAAGAAATCTCTGTAAACTGTGCGCTAATATTGTTCACATGGTACAAATCTTGTTTGTTTGTGCTCAGAGACGAGGTTTTGCTCTCCGTAAGCGTTCCCTGTGTGATTCACGACGGCCTTGTGCTCGTATCGATTGAGAAAGGAGCACCTTATGGCTGATGCAGCGAGCATCAGATTTGAGAACTCACCCCAGAGATGCATCTTTTGTGTCCGTGCATGAGGTCTCTAATGTGCAGTCAAGGACGTAGATTGAGCCAGTGAATATGAACATTTGTTGGAATGGTTTTCAAGCTGAAAACGAGCTTGATGTCAGCACATCTGTGGCGGATATTCCTACCCTTCGCTGCTCACACGCTCTAAACTTCCTATTGGATGTGGGTTTCGATTAGTGCTGAATATCAATGGACATGCAGGATGCGTTAAGAATTCAGAGGGCAGCTCTAGCATAAGTGCATAATCGTAATTAGATTGTCCTTTCTCCGCATTGTGTCGTCCTCTAATGGAAGCTATCATTGCGCTCTCCTTCACTTGTGTCGTTCGAGTATTATGCTGTATTCAGGTTAAAAAAACTTTGGGTCTGAAGACTGCAAGTGTGCAGCTGATTTGATTAGATTTGATGTGCAGACAGATGCTTAATAAAGAACCGGAAGGTCAGACAGATGCTTAATAAAGAACAGGAAGGTCAATGCCAGTAAAGGAAGGACCAGGTAAACAGAAGCACTAAGATTTCCATCTGCAAATTGAAGGTTAACTGGTTAAGTGCTGTGATTTTGGCTTTTTGTAGTTAGTTTTTTGTTCTTGTTAGGCCATTTTGTGGCTGTTTTGTTATTACTTCCTACTGACGGAAAGGCATGAGCTTCAGATTCTTTGGCTGATTTTTTTTTTCTTCTACTCTCATATATAAAACAGATATTCATAAGCACTCATTTGATACTCAATGTGAAACAAAATATTCTGCTTAAGGTCCTTTTGTGTCTTCTGGTTATTTGGCAAATCAAACAAACCTATTTTTTCAGGATTCTTTGAATACAAAGTACAACATTTAGCTACTAATTAATCTATTACTAATCGATTAGCTACTCGGTTAAAAAAAAAAAAAATCTTACTGACCCCGAACTTTTAAACAGTAGTGTATATGGGGGAAAAACATTAATCATATTACATAATATTAAATGAATACATTTGACCCTCCAACACTAGCACTCTCTATTCTATTTCTGTTCTATCTACTTGTTTTCTTTTTATTAAAAAAACTGGACCCTCTAACTAGGGATGCACCGAAATGAAAATTCTGGGCCGAAACCTAAACTGAAAATGCTTTTGTAAAAAGTAATTTTGTAAGACTTTTTAATTTAATTCCATTTTAATGATGCTGAATTTAAAAAAACACAAGCCAATAAAATAACCATACTTTTATTGAAAGTAACACAATAAAATTGGACAGAAAATATATTAATTAAATATCAATATATTATTTTTATTCAGTTCTATGCAACAGAATCAGATATAACTTCATAATTTTTTGGACTAATTATCCAAATAATGTATAGTCCTACAAAGCTATTTTCAGAACATGTGAGCAGAGCATAGCGTCACGAGAGGGTAGCGTCATTTTACCTGCGTTGCCATGTTACAGCACTGTAGTGCTATTGCAAACAGGAACAAGTATACTACATAGAAATTTCCTATCGGCGCATTATTTGAGCGGACTTTGCTTTTCTGGTGAGCATGAGCAGTACATGAGCAGATCCAGGGCTCATCACAGCACTTGCATATTGTATATTGTTGCACTTTTGTTGATTTGATTGCTTCTAATTGCACTCATTTGAAAGTCACTTTGTATCAAAGCGTCTGCTAAATTATTAAATGTAAATGTAAATGAAGTTCAATAATATCAATATAATGATGTTTGAAGTCATGTGGGCATGATAACCGTGATGAGATGTATGGCTTCTAGCAAACTTTGACTTTTTCACCAGTTTAATAGCCTCAGCCCCAGATGGTACAGCCATCGCCCATGGGCCGCCTACAGCATGTTGCACACAAAACTTGATCTGGAAATCTGTAATCTGATTGGCTGACGTCCGGAGGGAATCATAGTCGTGCTTACAAAGTATTTGGTTGACAGTGAATCCTCTTGAGGGTGAAATAATCACTGGATTTGACAAAGTCTGCCTTGTTAGTGGCTTCAGATGCTCCGTTTTAGTCACTTAGTAGCGTGTTAACAAGCTAAGTATTTTTTGACCAGAATAAAGTGTCACTTTGCTGTTTAGCCAAACGACTATTTGTATGAAGCCTTTACAAATGAACTCTGTTTGCTAAAACTACAGCTTTTCTTTAGCTGTGCCAAAGATCCTGTAATATCAAACTGTGTGATGTAGTGGATTGTAGAACATTCCAACAATTGAAATAAAAGTGCTGAAAAATTGGATAAACATGAAGGATTTTTCCAAGTTTGAAGGATTTCTCAAAGCCGGGCCCTATTAACCTTCTCTTGCTCCCTATTAATCCGATGGAAATCCCTCTGTCAGAGCCTGCTGCTAATGTAAGCAGCCAAACAGAAAAAGAGACTTTTTTTCAATGTTGACCTATTCCTTTCCTTTCTTTTGTTTTTTTTTGTGCAATGCTGGATCCGAGTAGGATTATAGTTCCTGAAAAGCCTGCCTTTATGCTTGTATCAAACAGCGACATTAGGCTGAGTGTGAATGACGCTGAGTGTCAGGCAGTGAGATAGAAGGAGAGCAGAAGGGTTAATGGATGCTGGGGGACGGATGTGAGCAACTACACAATGTGAGGGGCCTTGGAGTCTCAGTAGGCCGTGGATTTCCAGTCTATCTCCTGGAAAAGTGTGTCTGTGTGTGCGAGTAAGAGCTGGTCTGCCCTGGGGTGGTTTGCGGGAGCTTGACTCTGCCTCCCCTCTGTGCCAAACTGTCTCCCTTGCTGTCAATCATCCACAGGCAGCCTGTCGACTGATTGGCCGAGAACAGGCCTGTCGGTTCGGTGCTCGACCGTGACCTTACGCTGCATTTCTCAGCCTCTCTGCACATATTTTCCTTCTCACCTCTCAGATTTATCAAATACCGCGACTTTTTCTGGCTGCCTACCTCAAAACGGATGCTCGACATTTTGGGGCTTTTTTTTGGCACATTTTTTTTGTAAGGATACACCGCTCCAATACCTGGATCAGTATTGGCACACATACTGACCTTTTAAAATGGATCGAGTATTGGCCAGATGTGACCGGTCCAATTTAATACTGTGTGTTAGTCACGGTCATTACTGCCAAGCCCCAAATAGGATAAGAGAAACCGACTTGAGCCAGTGGTAATTTGGCATCGGCGACGTCAACTTTGCAAGATGCAAATCTGAACTCTAATTATGAATGAGAGCTTTACTTGTAACTGTTGTTACATTAGTTCACATTTGTTGTTCTTTCTATTTATCAGAAATGAATGGCTTACAAGAGTTTACTCTTGCAGCCCACACTCTTAACTTATATATTTGCATTTTTGAATTAAGATGATATCAGATTTAGTAAGGATACCATTTGGGGATGCTCATATTGACCGTTTAACCGTTAACCGAAAGTTAGAATTTTGACCGATTAATAATCAGTTAAACTGTTTAAAATGCTTTAAAAGTATTTTTTCAAGTATTTTTTTTTTTTAAGTTTGCTGCATTGTTAAAGAAAAATATTCTATACGTATTTGATAAGTCACGGGGCATGTCGATGCACGTGCAACCACATGTGCCTACAGACATTTCGTTGAGCAAGCACCTGCTCCACTTTCACTTAACCGAAGTAATAAAGGCAACACAATGGCAAAAGGCAATATTGGATAAATGGTTATCAGAGACTGAATCCGTGAGTGAGCGTATTTAAATTCTGAATGCGTTATATCCTTGAAAGCGCGCAAAGATCGCTCCCCCTTATAATCATTAAAAAGCTGTCATTCATCTCAGTTCTTCCAATCTCACAAAGTTCCGTTATATTCAATGAAGGTCTACACTACTGCACAATTAATCTCTTATTTACATGTGTACATTTTGTTTGTTCTAATGAGCGGATTCGCGAGCGCGCAATACTCAGAAACACTGAACAAAATTTCTGCTTTATGAGCAGTGAGTGGATTCTAATGTAAACCGTTCTGATTGGCCATTGCGTTCAAGAAATCAACCGATACGTCTGTTATTGGCTATGATGCTCAACGCTGCAGAAACACTTGGCCACATAAATGTGTCGTCGCAAAACGGATATAAATACGATCTTCAATTCCCGCGCTATATTTAAATTTAACTTTCACGTCAGCGAAATCAAAAGATAAGCGCTGCATTTTATTAATTATCAGCTCATTTCAAGATCAAAGACCGCAATAGGAGAGCATGCGGCATCAGCACTGGAAAGATACGTTTGTCTTACTACTTTTAATGAAGATGATTGTGTGTTGACCGTATGCGTATTACTTTGTTTAATTCGCGGCAGTTTGCACGTCAGCTTGCTGAAGAGATACTCAGCTACTCGTCCACTGCGATGCGTGTTGCATTAGCGCAGTCATATCTGACTATAATGTCATATAGCCTATAACACGCTCTCATACATTTATTATTTTAACATTTTGGGAGGAGTAAAATTTACATATGTGGTTTCAACAACCAGATGCATTTACACTTGTCCAGTTTCATTTGGAATGCGGCCCAGACCACCTCCTGAAGTGGTTTGAGCGATCGGATTTATATCCGTATCGAATGCATTTCAGAGGGCATTTACACCTGGCCTTTTCACGATTGGATAGCTATCCGATCAGACAAAACGCATGAAGTGACCAGGTGTAAACAGCCCCTTAATGTTCGGATAACGGGTGGTGGTTTTCGGCTGGGAAAATTAACAGAAATGAGCATCCCTAAAACCATTACATTTGCTTTAGAATTCAATTATTATAGTAGTAGTAGTAGTAGTAGTAGTAGTAGTAGTAGTAGTAGTAGTAGTAGTAGTAGTAGTAGTAGTAGTAGTAGTAGTAGTAGTAGTAGTAGTAGTAGTAGTAGTAGTAGTAGTAGTAGTAGTAGTAGTAGTAGTAGTAGTAGTAGTAGTAGTAGTAGTAGTAGTAGTAGTAGTAGTAGTAGTAGTAGTAGTAGTAGTAGTAGTAGTAGTAGTAGTAGTAGTAGTAGTGTAATCAAGTAGTAGTATTGTAATCTATTGTAATCAATTCCTCACTCTTTATTGATTGTGAAATTAGATACAGGACAGGAAATGATGGAAAGGAGAGAGGAAACAGGATTGTGAAAACATTAGCTGGACTTGCATTACCCATATAACCCCAAATACCCACACAATTAAAACACGTGCTACTACTGGTCCACGGCACCATCCGTCTTTTATCCATCAGATTGTTTAGCCAGATCATGAGCTCAGTGAATGAAAACACTTTCATAAGTGCTTTTGAGTGTGGAGATCCATGTAAAGCTCTCTCTGGATGGAGACTGGCTAAATCAAAGCAAAGCAATAGCAAGTGTCTGCCAGCAGAATTGGGCTGAGGTTCCTCACACACAAATACTCACTGATTTGATTTGAGCTCTGTTTGTTTCTGTTTATTAAAGGGGTCATATGATGCTTTTTTAAAGATCATTATTTTTTCTGTTGTAAGTGATCTTAAAAATTCCTAAATGCATCTACTTTCGGAAGGCCAAATAAAGTGCTTTTGCTTTCGCCTATAAACACACAGCGTCTCCCTGACATGGCTGCTTCAACACTAACTGCGGTTACTGAAACCACGCCTTCTTTCTTTGCGTGCACATTTGGGCGCATTATGCAAATATTCCCACATAGTGACCTAGATATGTGGGGGCGTGTTAGAACGAGCCGTTTTAGTGGGGTGTGGCAGAGTCTTAACTTTGATAAAGAATATCTCTTTGGTTTTGAGACTTTAGTCTTTGCAACTTCAGGGATCTTATCTATTCACGAACAGCTTGTAACACTCCAAAGAGAAAGGAAAACTTGAAATCGCATCATATGACCCCTTTAAAGAGTCATATTAGTGGATGCCAAAAGACTAACGAGAATCATTTCTGGAGCTTGGTGAAGCTGGCAGCGAGATTTCTCGGTGTGGATTAAAACGGTCATATTCTATGCATTAATTTCTTCTGTTTCTTTTATTGTAGGGCACAAATCAACTGTCGGCTCAGTTTGATTTAATTAGGTTCATCACATCAACTTTGAGTTTCACAGCTGAGCAGAACAAATAAAACACGGCATGTCTGTGTTTAGATCTTATTCTTAAAGTGACTGGCAGGTTTGATCCGGTTACCATAGCAAAAAAGCGCTTCATCACAATGTATGATGTCATATCTGTGTCAGTGGACTGAATATTAAGCTAATTTACACTGATCTATACTTGGTAAACTTGATGATACACAAAAAGCATTTATGTTTAAATAACAGATAAAAACTTTAATTGTGCAAAAGCAACTTTCGGTAAGAAGGACAGAGATTTTGGGAAAGATGTCTTTTTTTTTCTTCTTTTTTTTTCTTTGAGCCACTAGATGCTGTGCATCATCTACCATTTTAGTCTACTAAAAGTACAAGCACACAATTTGAAAAGGAGCCCATCAAGTAGAGTGACTGCCGACATTGCCATTTTTTACTTTTCCTTTCGACTGCACGCCATAAATATCTGTCAGATCAAAATCCATGTTATTTTCCCTCCAAATAAATTATCCATTTGATTTGCTTGTGGCTTGCCATTTATGTGCACGCAGCCGAGTGACTCGTAAATCTAAACACGGGGGGGCGTGGCTTCCTTCCTTCATCTCCACCTCCATGGTACCCGCAACCAAGCTTCCTCTGTGCATGTTCAACTTAAATCCCATTGATTTTCATGACAGATTACAGTGTATGTGGATGTATGGTGCACTGCCATGATAGAATATATTGATTTAGCAGTCTGAGAGAAAAGACAACGTGTCTAGGAGCGTGAATGCAATTAGTACTGCTTGCAAGCATTTTTATTAATATTGCACATACTTGAGATTAGAAGTTGAACAAACTCATTATCATTGAAGACCCCATGTAATACAAAATGAAAGATTCTTGGCTTTTAGGCCATGTGCACTACTACATTTTTTTTTTTTAAATAAAATAATACTTCTATTCAGCAAGGATTCATTCAATTGGTCATGCACGTGGCAGACCTTTTATAATGTCTAAAGATTTCTATTTCAAATAAATACTGTCATTTTGAACGTTCTAAAAAGATGCATCACTGTTTCTCCAAAAGGATTAAACGGCACAACTGTTTTCAAAATTGATAACCCTCTACGGACACCTTGGCAATTGAATCGCCATTGGCTAGTAGATTTTTTTTTTTTAGTTATTATTATTATTATTATTATTATTATTATACAAATTCTACTAAATAAGAACAATATAAAACGCACCAAGGATTAACGAGCTGCAGGATTCATGAATATTAATCAGGTTGTGTGCGTTCGCTCTGATTTGCTGAAATCAAAACAGGGACGATAATAAGTGAACGCCAGCCAATGAGATTGCCGATTGCGCATTAGTTCCGCCCGTTACCGGAGAACCCGGCAGTTCTTAAAAGCTGAAGAATTCTGAAGGAACTAAAGTTGAACAAACTCATTATCATTGAAGACCCCATGTAATACAAAATGAAAGATTCTTGGCTTTTAGGCCATGTGCACTACTACATTTTTTTTTTTTAAATAAAATAATACTTCTATTCAGCAAGGATTCATTCAATTGGTCATGCACGTGGCAGACCTTTTATAATGTCTAAAGATTTCTATTTCAAATAAATACTGTCATTTTGAACGTTCTAAAAAGATGCATCACTGTTTCTCCAAAAGGATTAAACGGCACAACTGTTTTCAAAATTGATAACCCTCTACGGACACCTTGGCAATTGAATCGCCATTGGCTAGTAGATTTTTTTTTTTTAGTTTACTCGCAAGACTGAAATACTATACTATACTATACTATACTATAGTATGTAACGGAGGCCAGCGAGTAGGTGCCGTGCAGGTACACCTGACGCCCCTGATCTCAAGAGGCGCACTAGCCAATGAGATTGCCGATTGCGCATTAGTTCCGCCCGTTACCGGAGAACCCGGCAGTTCTTAAAAGCTGAAGAATTCTGAAGGAACTACATTATTTTGACAGGAAAATACAACAAAGAATATCGTTTACATGTAGCGCGGCAATTCTGCATGTTATGTAAGACTGTCTCGCTCGCTCTCACTTTGCACATGTGAGAGAAAGCGACGGTGAGTCGAGTTTACGGTACGCCAAATACACAAACACAGGTGGGCTGCGCATCCATTTAGATTAACTGAAAAATAGCACAGAGCGCTTGACGGAGAGTGAAACTCTGAAGCGCTCAGTCAGTCAGAGTGTTCAGCGAGTGAAAATATATCTGAGCTAAACTTATACTTATCCTCCAACTCACAGACTGGCGAGTAAAATCGGAGAATTTTTTAGCCATTGGCTAATATTAGACATCTAGTCGCCCAGAGATGTAATAGAGGCCAGCTGTTAGGTGCTGTGCAAGTAAACCTCACTCCCCTGATCTCAAGAGGCGCACTAGCGACTGACGCTAGTGGCTGCAGTCTTTAGCCTCCTCGTTAGTGCGCCCGCCTCCCACGCCGGAGACCCCGGTTCGGAGCAGGCGAGAGGGACCTGTTACATTGGTGCCAGTGACATATTACAATGATTTCTCAAGGATCATGTGACACTGAAGACTGGAGTAATGACTGCTGAAAATTCAACTTTGCCATTACAGAAATAAATTTCATTTTAAAATATATTACAATAGAAAACGTATTAGTTATTTAATATTTCGTGTGACCTGTAGACTTAAGAGGTAACTCATCCCATGCCATTTTTGCTACAGAAATGAGTTATACCTCAAATCATGTACTATCGAAAGTACGCATGCCATTTCTTTTCTATTCTGATTAGGGTTGCAAAGAGGCGTAATATTTCTGGCAATATTCCAGAATTTTTGGAAAGTTTCTGGAAATTTACTGGAATTTGTTCCACCCGTTTGCAACCCTATAAAGCCGATGGACTTTATAGAGTTTTAGACAGTTGGGCTTTCTTCACGTGGGCCTGTAAGAAATCACATAGCAACACGTATCGTACAAACCACTCAGAACACCTTAGCAACCACCCACAGTACGCTAGCATCACGGCAGTTTCAGACGCCAACACCACTCACATTTTCTTCAGAAAATGTAGTAATCGAGTTTGAATATGCTGCTTTTAATCCTGTTTTGTATGTGACATAATAGTTGTTGGGGTTTGATGATGGGCGGGTGATTGCATGTGTGAGTGAGACAATGCTACAGGTGATTAATTCTTCTGCTGAGCCTTGAAGATGATTTATTTATTTGGAAATGGCACAGCATGACCAGGCCTGATAATAGTTCCCATGGTTAAGACAGCAGATAGGTCGTCCATTTCCCACTCATGCTACCTCGCGCACTTGGAGAGATTGCAGATCTGCTATAATTTAGCCCTCCCTTTTCAGAATGCGTGCCCTGCTGTGCTCATGGTACACTATTAGTGTAGCTCCTGGGAAGGAGAGAGAGAGCGAGAGAGAGAGGGAGAGACGACCATGTGTCTGATGTATTAGTGTCTGAAAATAAACGTCTGCTCTCTCTATACAGTCGTGCAGACATTCGTTTAGCTCCAGGCTAAAGCAGAAATGCTAAATGTGTTTCTTGCTGTGCTGATATTGATGTCTGATCACTTGATGGCCTGGGATTCTTTTCTAAAAGGGTTTTTGCTATGAGAATGTTATTAATTATACTGTTTTGCTACCAAAACCTTTTTGAAATGGAGAATCTGGCCTCCTGAGGTCAGCCATTGTTTAAGATGTTTTAGTTGAGGCTTTCTTAACCGTTTAATTGTCAGTACAATAAATACTTAAAGAGTTTTCTAGTCAGTAGTGTGAAATACCTGATTCTTGCACCTTTTTCATTTTGACCTCTTACTGAAATATTGACTTCAAATCTGTGGAGATGTCCATGAGAGGTAAATCTTTAAAACACATTGGGTGGATAACAATGAACAATGTTGGCTTAAAACATAAGGGACTTAATTAAATTATTCCATTTTTGTTTAGTAAGAAAATACTCCTAATGCAGTCCAAATACCTTCATATGAGCAGTGTGACAAATGTCGGTTCCCAGTGGTTGTACTATTCAACAAAGTGCTGTTACTTATAATTCTGGCACCAGAAAATCTCACATGATCAGTGTGAGGTGTTTGAACTGACTGAATCATCTAGACCAGCGGTTCTCAATTCCAGTCCTCGCGTACCACCGCTCTTGCGCGTTTTGTATGTTTTTCTTATTGCTTCAGACGTTTGTTATATTTGACTGTAAGTGCCCTGCGAAGTGGACATTACCGGATATTCCGCCATGATTCCAGTTTGAAGGGAGCGTATATGTTCCATACAAAGGGCATTTAAGTGTGCGAGACGTGAATTTAAATAGTATTTATTTACAGAGGTATATTATGTCACACCTCTCTAGTAAGTTTCGTCTGTGTGTGAAGATGCTAATCTGTGAATGAATGTTCCGAAGTGAAGTAAACTTCAAGCTTCCCTTGCTGGCTACATCATGTGTCATTCACCAGTGAGAAATCTTTATAGTACAGTTAGTAAAAGTACTACAATACCAGGAAGGAAGATCGGGTTGTTGATGTTTGTCTG
>NW_015549566.1:122173-150292 GCF_001515605.1 Sinocyclocheilus anshuiensis | reverse complement strand
ATTCTGTTACACCAAATACACAAAATAATGACCTTTAAAATAGCATCATATGACCCCTTTAAATTGTATTTATTTAGAGGTATATTATGTCCCATCACGCTTCTCTAGTAAGTTTCGTATGTGTGTGAAGACGCTGCAGGCAGCGGCGCAGCGCAAATCTGTAAATGAATATTCCGAAGTGAAGTAAACTTCAACAGATTTCCCCTGCTCAGGGAGTAGGGAGCAATGGACACTGTGCAGGGACCATGTCAATCGGAACACAGTTCATGCATGTAGCTCACTTCTAACGAGATGATGATCTGAATCAGGTGTGTTAACAAAGAGAGACATGCAAAACATGCAGAGCGGGGGTACGCGAGGACTGGAATTGAGAACCGCTGATAGACCAATGTTTACCAATCCTGCGCTTCTGCATTGTCATTCTTAAAGCCTTATTTAAGCCAAGACGTACAGTTCACATTAGGGGAACACTGGAATATTTGACATTATGCATTTTATTTCATATTTTTGTGTTTAAACCTGGCAAGCACAAGTGACTCACTCAAAAGTGTATATTTTAAAGCGAAAGTTTGTATTTTGAATAGTTTTGTGCTCAAGAGTCACTAAGAAGCAATGCATGTCTTTAATATTCTCTCTTGTAATATAAACAAGTGTAAATGTCAACTTCATATGTTTCTAAAGGATTGAAGTCTGTCACACAAAGAGTAAGCCCATTGATTTATTCCAGTCAATATTCCTGGTTGGAGGCTACCATAAATATTTAGTTTTTATGTCTGCTTATATTTCAAATTATATCAAGCGTAAATGAGCACAAGCTGTAACGTGTAGGCATTGCACATTTTGGATTTGGATTTCACTTACTGTTCATTACTCGCATAAATCAGAGGAATTTAAATGTATTATGATTTAATTGTATGTACAGTACTGTTCAATAAGACTGAGGTTGATGCATTTATTTGATCAAAATATAGTACAACAGTATTGTGAAATATTTTTTCTTCTATTTTAACATTTAAATTAGAGATACACCGATCGATCGGCCAGGGATCGGAATCGGCTGATTTTCCTCATGATCGGCCCGCATCGGTGATCGGTCGGTCAGTCTCACTTCTTTCCGATTCCGAGCCGATCCGTTTTGTTACCAGCGGCACAGGCAATAACCACTGCTTCCCGATTCCGAGCCGATCCGTTTTGTTACCAGCGGCACAGGCAATAACATCAGCCGCGCATTCTCGCTGTCTTCTCTCCGTCTCTCGCGCACACGTCTCATTCGCTCTGGTTAAATAGTGCTTGTATTGCACATTATTTTAGTCACTCTCGCAGGTTTCGCGCTTACACCAAAAGCGCACACCACCACTGATCTATATTAGTGGAGCGCACAATCCGCGCTCAGTCTCAGACAGCTTGTGAGCCACAAATACCAAAATGAGTGGCTAACTGCGCTAAAACGTTTTTTTTTTTATTAAAATAAAACTTTGCGTTGAAGAAAAGTAGATTTTTGTTTGTATATGCTGTCAATTATAGTTCTTAGAAAGAAAATCGGAATCGGCAAAATTCGGTATCGGCAGATCACACTAACAAAAAAATAGGAAATCGGAATGTCCAAGAAAATTGCAATCAGTGCATCTCTAATTTAAATGTAATAAAGAAAAGCTGAATTTTCAGCAGTCATTACTCCAGTCTTTAGTGTCACATGACCCTTCAGAAATCATTCTAATATGCTGATTTGGAGCAAAAGAAACATTTCTTATAATGATCTGTTGTGTTCAGGATTTTTTTATGAATGGAAATTTAAAGAGCTGTATAGATAGAATAGAAATATTTTGTTACATTTATAAATATCTTTACAGTCACTTTTTGTCAACGTAATGTCATCCTTGCTGAATACAAATATTATTTTAATTAAAAAAAAACCTTTTGAACTATAGTTTGTGCTAGTGTATGCGTTTCATCATAGCCTGTATTACTTTCAAATACAATATTTACAAAGAAAAAATTAATTAATGGATTTTCTAAACTCTGTCATTTTTATTTCCTGTAGGGCTTTTAAAGAGTTTTTTTTCTTTCGTTATAAAGTACATGTCTCTAAGAAATACTGCAGATATCATTAGCTACCTAACACAAACATTTATGTTGTGATGGTGCTTTTTATCTTCTGTTCTCCTTTCAGTGTGCTGAAAAACATCAAGACCGCTTTCTTCTTGACGACACTGAGGGTGGGAATTTGATTATCACAGATCAGAAAATGAGCAGTTCAGAGCTGGGCATGATTCACAGTGTTTTTACACCTACTGTGTTACCAAACCGAGGTCTAAAACCTCTTGCCATGAAAGCATTGCTAATGACTGTGACATCACTGCTTATTCCACACATCTCTCATTTGTTAACGATCAACAAAGACAAAACAGTGACACGGGATGTTCAAAGGTGCCATGTAAAACCAGCGTGGCACGGCAGCGCCTGAAGCAGGCTGGCAGAGATTCGGTCACCTCTCGCCTTCACGGCAGATGAGTCATTCCAACCATTCATGTCCTGGCCTGCTCACCCGCTATCACATGTTGAGTGAACTTATCCTGACCAGGTGGACCGTATCCATGGATACATTCCCTTGGACCAGTTAACACTGCTGCAATAACTCATGTGACTGATGCTAGACCATTTAGTCTGGTTTTGCAGATATCAGAAATGAGTGGAATGGATCTGCTTGCAGAAAAGTGCATGTTGAGACTAGACTTGTGCCGGTTTTCGGTAATGCGATACATCACGGTAATGAATATGCACGATATTGTTATCGTGGGCTCTTCTAAATACCTGTAAAACTTTTAACTTTATACATTTTTCTGTATTGCTTTATTGCATTTAAATGTTCAGTTATTTTTGTTATAAGAAAAAAGTTATTAAACCTGTTATACTGTATTATGACAGCACTTTTTTTTAAACTAAATTCCAATACCGTGATAATACCGTATACCGTGATAAAAGCATGAGCAATTAATCGCAACATGAAAATCTGATACCGGCATATCCCTAGTTGAGACAGACGCGATAGACCATCGTTATGCAGGGCAGATTGTCTCCCCAGGGACGAATCGCTCTGGCTGCATGCTGGGAAATATGACAGGCTGTTAATTGGATGTGGCAGCGAGGCTACAGTGACACAAAGGGAGTTTAGATCAGTGCCACATCTAGTCTTAGTGCTGTGGTGTAACTTAAAGTCATCCACAACCTTCCCTGCTCCCATGACCAATTTTTTTTTTAGTTATGTATTAGTTTGATCTCGAACATGACTTTAATCAAGTGAATTTCAGCTGTGTATATAGACTGACTTTGATCAGACATATCTCATCCAGCAAAGATTCTGCGTTATTAAAATTTATAATTCTATAAAATGTACACGTGCAAGGCTGATTTGCAATGCTAGAGCCATGCTTTGAATCTGGTCTGAAGGAACTATTAACATAATATAGTTTTGTTCATACGATTTTTCAGCTAGTGAAATTAAAAATTATTTTACACACATACTGTAGACATTTCTTATTAGTTTTTGCATTTATTTGTTTATTCATTTGTGCAATTATTTATTTGTACGCATGTAAGAAATCTATTTTTGGCCATATGAAGTGCTTGCATATTGTTATGCATTATAAGTAAAAGATAATCTACAGTTAGCTGTTCATTATCAGAAAATACACCCAGACAGGGTGATCAGGACTTCTGTATTCTAGACACAGGTGTCGCATAAACCAGAAGAGGTTTGTTTTTGTGATAATGAGCAGCTAACTGTACATTATCCCACTTATTTTACAGCTACTTATCAAATAAATAAATAAATGGATATAAAAATACGTACCTCTGCGTACATTTCTGCAACACCGTTTTTACGTACCTTACTGCATGTTTCGCCGCAGTTTCAAAGAGAAATGTCCACTGAGTGGCGCTAAAACACGGGTTCAATACGTCAACCCTGGCACGTTTTTATTACGTTTCTTCAGGTACGTATTGCGGCGATTCAGAATTCAAATATCCGGGGACTGTCGCTAAAAGTTAATGCTCTATCGTGTTGGAAATATGCCCTACACCAAACCCAACCCTAAACCTACCCGATAGTGTTAACAAATGCAAAACTGATATAAAAACACATTTTTTGATGCAACCTTGCCATTTGAACTTTTTTATATGCAGATTTGAACGGTTTTGTCGAACCGTAGTTACACGGGATTCGAACCGGAGCTCCTCACCTCTCAAGTACGTCTCCGTACTCCGTGAGCTACCGAACAAACCTACCGTCTGTGAAAACCCATTGATATGAAGCGGGATATGTGCAGTGCTAACAATCAAAAGCATCAGTTTTCAAATCTCCCAGCATATTAAAAATGTTTTGAAGTCACAACATAATACTCTTCAAGTAATTGTGCGAAAATTACGCTTTATTAATCGAAACTCTGTGCGAAAATAATTTAAAAGGTGTCGGAGTTTTACTGCCTCTAGTGTTAATTTTTTTGGAAACTGCAGTGATATGTACTTATTGGTACGTATTTCGCGTCTTGCAAAAATGTGCCCCCAGGTACGTATTTGCCATGAGACTGGGTTGGAAATATTGGTCTGAGTATTATGTGAGAAGAAAGAGTGATATGATGATGAGACAGGAAACTATCACAGCTATGTAGGAAATTATTTGCCAGGCAACAGTCAGTTATACAATTTAGTGGCCATTATGCTTTAACAATCAAGTATTGGTCAACTAGCTGTTGTAGTAGTATTTTTCTCGGTGAATCTCAAGTAGCTGCTTTAAACTGGTATTCAATTTGAGCAAATATTCAAAAGATGAATTCCGTTGCTTAGTCACACAGAGCCAGTGCTGCGCCACTCCACTCGATTAATTTCCTGCTCTTGAATTAGAGTGCTTTAAGAATGGAGGGAAAAAAGATGTACTTTATTTATTTATTTATTTTTTTTGGTGAATGTAATTGAGCCTTCCATTCTGCTCATTAGTTTTCTTTAATAGTTTCTCTGTTATGATAATTACTTCGGTGCTCATTAAATAGCTGCATTCATTCCCTCGGTAGAACAAGATTCAGTGGAGGCATCTGTCAGGCAATACAGAAGAAAAAGGGAACTTCTGAAGCTCAAACGTGAATAAATTATAAACTACAGCAAAGTGATGTTGAGGGCCTTTGTGTGCTTTGTGCGAGATGTTTAGAGAGCTTTCTTGTCAATTTAGCAGATGTTGGATGACACAGAGGTGACAGCAGCATGGTACCATAGTGAGAAAAGCAGTCACGCCATTGGCACGATCCACCAAAGGTCCATCTTGCTCACAAAGTCTTTGAGAACTGCCTACATGTGCCGTAAGCACTGCAGGTGAGTAATGGTGATGTCAAAGCCAATGATGAGACCAACATATGGCAGCCGTCACCCCACCGTGAGACCGTGAGCTCGAGTGAGACAAATGCAAGGCCATCTTACTCCCTCGGACACCTGTGGATTGTATAGCCATTCATCCGATGGCCAGACTATGAGCTACGCCCCACGCAAGGAGTATATTAAGGTAAGAAATAGGAAGGCCGTGCCATAAAGGGTCTCTCTCATCCACTCTGAACTTATCACCTGTGCAAGGACTGATGGGTCAGTGATCCTTGTCGAGAAATAATTACTTTGCTCTCTTGTTTTTTTTTTTTTTTATTCTACCAAAGGTTGACATAATTTATCTTTCAGCCCCGGCGCTGTCAGTGATACGGTGTCATTTAAATAAGGTGGGCTTGGTTTTGCAGAACCTTTCTCTCAAGCCATTAGTTTCCCAGTGCAGCCGAGACCCCTGGCGTACCACACCTCCAGAGCGGGTCTCGTGGCCCCTGGCTCCACAGGCCTCTGATGGGAGTTTAGAGATCAAAGCTGAATGCAGGCCATCAGCACAGCTCATTACAGCAGACTAATCAGCAGTGACCGAGAGAGGGAGAGAACGGATAATTTGATTACACAACAGTTATTAATGGTGCTGTTGGAACGCAGAGTGGGGGTCTCCACTGCCGTAATTACTCTGGGATTGGGAGAGAGGAGGGAGGAAGCCTTGGTCAGGCTGATTAGTTAAAATACGGCACATCTCAGCACTCTGCGAGATGAGAATAAATAAAGCAGTATTAACATAATATACAGTGGTTCTCTTTTGAAGAAAGCTCACAGACATTCACTATGTAATCCAATCAAAGACCGTTATCTTCCTTTGGAATTTGCAGTGTTAGTTGCCCTGATGTGAGACCGATCTTTCCTCAAGATCCTCCTCCTCAGGTTACCAACATTAAACATGGATGTTCGCTGAGTGCCCTCCCTTTTCCTGAAATTCCATTATGATGGGAATCTTTTCTATCTTTGCAATCATAACCTTTAAAAATCTTTGCAGATAAAAATCACAATTAAACTCATTCAGTCTTTAGGATTTTAAAGGTGAAATGTGTTTTCTCATCACTAGTGGTGCCAAACGTCACTGTTTCCAAACAGAATTCCTAAAAACTCCTCTTGTCCCGACCCACGTTTTCCATTGTTCTGTAAAACCGGTAGTCCTGCCCCAAACTCAGGCCATTGGTTGAGCCATAATTTGAGATGTTGGACCACTTAAAGTGTTAGATAACTAAAAAATTTTAATTATCATCCATTATCCAGCCTCATGTTGTTCCAAACCCAAAGTCTTTTGTTTGGCCTTGAAACTCATTAAAACATTTTAATGAAACCTGAGACATTTTCATTGATAAAAACACATTGTTTGTTCTCACTTCACATAGGTACGGCTGAGTGTTGCCATATTTGTAGTGCTCTTTGCACAGTATGATTAATGTTCATATGTCAATAAAAGCCTAAATTAAATATGTACTTCATATAAAGTGGTCTCTTCAGACAACTTGGATTAAATAGCTCTATTCATATGGATTTTTTATGATCTCTGTATTAACTTTCCGAAGCATCAAAGTTTTGGAATAGTGAACTTTTAAAGAGATCTCAGGTTTCATTCAAAATAAATTCTTTTTTTTTTTGAAGATGAATGAGAGTCTGGAATGACATGATTGAGAAACTGATGGCAGAATTTTCATTTTTGGATGAACTAAACCTTTAAACTAGTTGTCTTTTGAGAAAGAGATTGTTAAAATGAGATGTCATTGTATTAGACACATTTGGCTTTTGACGACTGAAAGGTCCAAAAGTCAGTGTGCCTAAAGGGATGTGTCACTGCTCACACATCTATGAGTCCATAATGCTGATGTCAGTTAGCTCGGAAACAAAGAATGAGATGCAGTGATTCACTGCTCTTTTCATTTGTATGGGCATAAAAATGTAATATTGAATTTCTGCAGCTAGCAGAGTGTTAATGACTCTACAGTAGTATTGGCCTCAGACATTAACATTACCTAGAAAGGCTATTTTATATTTTCAGACACAAAGCTTATTGCTGCAGGTGATAAAATGCTGTATTTATTGTATTGATGATTTTAATACCTGCACAGAAAATTTGTTGTATTGTTTGTCTTGGAAATATCAAACATTAACCCTCATAAGTCTCAGTGAATCCATTGTATGTTCTTAAACACAAAGCTCATAATACTATTTATGGCCTGCTAAGAGAATGGGCCTGTATTTTATTAGTAAACAAGTTGTAAAGAGGAAAGTTTTGCTGTTCTGGTTTCATAGCCCTCTAGTCCTGGATTTAATGGAATGTTTTATTCAAACTCATTATTAACCAAATCATTTAGTCCATTTCAAGGAGTAGTAATTTGAGATCAAATGGTCCCTCAGATGTCTGAATCCAGTTTGGTAATATAATGCAGTCTGAACAGAACCTTCAGTCAATAACTCTGCAATGTTCATAAAAGATATACCTAGTATATCCGACATGAGGCACTGATGTGATAAGACCTGAGATCAGTATTTAATTATTTAAGAGAAATGGAGTTGGACAGGTAATTATTTGCACCATGTGGTATTGGTGATTTTATTTATTTGGTTATTTTTTGGTTGAGTAAAATAAAACTGAAAGAGGGAACATATAAATGGGGCCATTACATTTCTTTTCACATTCCACAGCTAACAGAACCTTGAGGACTCTCAGAAGTCATTCTCATTAGACTGTTTTATTAAGGAATGGGGACCGAAAACAATCTCTCTTTTGCTTGGAGGTCCGGTGCATGAATTTAAGTTAAGTCATTGCCACAGTCATTGAATATTTAACAGTTTTTGAAGGGAAATTTTGAGAGACCATAAGCTGAGAGCCAGGTCCAGACCAGGGCTATGTTTATGTGGTCTTAAGAGGTCTCAGCCTCAACACTCAACCTCTGTACACAGTCCTGCTCAACAAACATTATCCTGTTGTAGGACAGCTAATCTGGTATCAGAAGAATGGCTATAGCATTTCCAGTACAACCAAGCAAAAGATGAGCTGTGTTCTTCTAAAGCGTACACCCTTTATGTAGTTCTTGTAAAGCATATGAAATATAGTATTACCATTTAAATGCTTCTATGTTCTACAACGATCATTTGCAGACAGGATCTGACAGGACCTGTCATCAACTATATGATTATACGCTGTAGAAGCAATTAACTTATATGGTCTAAAGGCCTTGTGTTTTATTTGGAGTGTCTATAACAATTACTTTAAATATAAGCAAGTGGTGTAATCACTGGGTAATGTTTACGGTGGAAAAGTAAAGAAGAAAAATTATAGTAAGACTTTTTACATATTACTTGCGCTCTATATTCACCCCAAAGCAGGGGTGAGCAACTTTCTAATGCAGATGCAGGGGTCTTGAGAAGTTGAACTGTTTTTAACTTAATGCAGCAATGTGAGATGCTAATGCAACATCCACAGATGTCTGGACATATTTGTAGACCAACAGTGAAATTATACTACATAATATATTAACGTAACTCATTGATAGACTTATGTTCGATGATATGCAACATATTGACTACTAAACTTGGGGCTTTTCTCAGCAAAGACTGATATATGTATATGTATTTCAGTTAATTGTCATGTAATTAACTGAACTGAATGACAGCCTTAGTTAAAACAGTATTTATTATAGTAGTCAATATAATATAGTTCCACCAAAATATTTAGAATTGTTTTGGACTGTTTTTACTTGTACTTGTGTGCTTGATCCATGCATAATTATCTCCTGATTCTGATGAGATGACCATTTATTGTGATGTTATTATCAGCTGTTTGGACTCTCATTCTGACGGCACCCATTCACTGCAGAGGATCCATTGGTGAGCAAGTGATGCAATGCTACATTTCTCAAAATCTGTTTTGATCTGGGCATATTGGGGATCCGGGACCCCCCTCTCTGCCAAAGATCTTTGAAATAATCTGCTTCGCTTTAGTGTTTTGTGGTTTAATCTAATTTATGCAGATCTAAAGCATGTTTGATTGATGTCAGAGAATACTTACACAGAGAAATTACTTCTACAGAGACAAAGGATGATGTGGTGTGTTTTCTGTTTCATTACTGATGATGCAAGCTTACATAGTAATGGGAAAAGATGTACAAAGTGGTTTCCTCAGTCACTTCGCTTTTTGATTTGTGAAGCTAAATGTTCTTTGTCTATTCTTCTGTTAATTCCCTTTTGTCATACACCATTCCCTGAAGTCCTTTAGGGAGCTCCCACAGATTGCTATTGTAAGACACTCATAAATTGACTCAACCTATGAATTAAATTTTGGGCATATCAGAGCTGGTTATATCTTGCTTCATTATTGTTGCTTGCAGCTTATTGCTATGCCGACATATAATCAAATTGCTGTACCTATCATATTTTGATTAGGTGGAATGCAGTGTTTCGATGTAATGCAACCCATATGCATCAGTATTTTAATGGGTTCAATCAGATAGTCTTTCTTGCATCTGTCTTTGGAGACATTGTGGCATTCAGCCAGAGGCCTATTATAGCGAGTGGTGAGGTTTGTTCAATAGTAGGGTTCACAATGTTAATCACGCCACTTGCAATAATATACAGTAGATATGCCATATGTAATGTGCAGCCCCTTCAGGGAGATCAGCCAACAGTGGATGATGTTTTTTACACTGTGCCTGGCCTGCCTTGGAGACCAAATAATTCATGTGAACGATAATATGCACAATTTCAGTTTTTTTTTAAATTGGTACTTATGTAAATAGTTTAATGGGTCCACATGGAATGTCCTTCATTCATAAAATGATACAAATCCCTGCCTCTTGCGTGTGTTTATTAAATATTAATGCTAATTTCCTTGTATTTAGTCTAATTTGTTAATAATCACTGGCTAATATTCTGTCTAATTTGATAAAAAATATATGAAATCACTAATATTTAGGCTACATTACTAATATTAATTTACTTATAAAAAAGTGCTTATATTTAAGCCAATTTGCTAATAATTAATGTTTTGACAAATGTAATATTTAAGCTAATTTGCTCATATTTAGACTAGTGTTGTTTATTCCTTAAAATATGGTTCCTGATGAAAAATCCCACATGGAATCTACACCTAAATTCATATAGTCATACAAGTCTCTCGCCACTTGTCTGTCTGTTTATTAAATATTAAGGCTAATTTGCTAATAAAACTGGGCAATATTGTCTAATTTGCTAATAATGCAAAATCACTAAATTACTAAAATTGTTTATTTATAGTTTACTCCTGTGGGTTAATTTGCTAATTACCTAATGTTATGGCTTGCTAATAATGTGAATTTGAAAATATTTAGGCTAGTATTGGTTGTTTCCGAATAATAATTTAATATTTAGGCGAATCTGTTAATGCTTATTTGCTAGTAATTTTCAGTTGTTTAAACTCCACAGGTTTTACTCCAAAATCAGGACTGAAAATGTGGAAAAAATCCATCTGGGCCTGTTAAACACATGAGAACCTGAATTGTGAATATTTCCCTCAGAAAGAGAGAAGTGCTACATTGTAACATATTTGATGTTTTTGAACAGTAAAGCCGTGTCAGGAAAAGGCCAATGTATGTGAAATGGTTGACGTCTAAAGACATTCATGAAATTGTTTGAAAGGTGGGTGCCAGTCGGCATATGCACAAAGGTATCATTAGTCTCCATTAGCTGCCTGTAATACCCTAATTTTCCGAGCCATGTAATTGTAATATTGAAGGGACCTCAGCACAAAGGGAAGTTCAAATGGATCGATTAAGTGTAATTCAGCCATGCTGTTAACAGCACCTCAACACACCAGATATTAGCTCTTAGGCCTCCTTATGTAAGAGTCGTGACGGTGAGGGGTCCATTGCTGGAAAGACCAAAGTGGCCGTCTCTCACAGATGCTGAATTTTTCTTTCACAGATGGTGGCTAAGAGTAGACGGGTCTAAATCAGGAGCAGGTGATGTTTTGTGAGAGGTGGATGGTGACCTTGTTGTGTTAACAGCGAGTAGGTGCGTGAAGCTGGAACCTCTGCATTAGAGCGGCTCTGTGTGGGCTCAATGGTCTCTATGTGCGCCACACTCGTGCCTAGAAAATAGAGGGGATGCATTTATGAACACCTGGAAAAGCTCACTGCATTTTTCATTTTGTATTTTGTCAGAGAAATCAATACCTGACCACCCTGAGCAGAGATTTAGAGGGTCAACACTAAATACACATCGGTCCCGGGCGTAAATCTCAGGAGAGGTAGCCGGTCTCGTATACCCTACTTTGGAAAACAATAGCTTAGTACTCCCTTTTATGTCCCACAGGTTCCCTGATTTGTGTTTTCTGGATTGGTTACTTTCTGAACTGTGTCAGCTTTGTGTATGTGTGCGAGTTCTGAAGTTGTACTGTTGATATTCCTCATATTCCTGTGTTGAGTTGCGTGGCTTGCTCTTTGCTTTTAGTGTCTGTCTTCAGGGGACACAGTGCCCGCTGTTGTAATTGGCGTGGAAACTGATATCTTTTCCCGCCACACACTGCTGTGAATTGTCAACATTTTGTAGTCCCTCAGCTGTAATCTGCGGATAATAATTGCGTGTTTTTGGGTACACGCTCCTCTGTGTCCCTTACCCTACAGTACTCAACCTTCCCCGCTCTCATTGACATTCAGATCAATCTGCGGGAGCGTGAGCTGGCTGTCATGAACACTATGAGGAGATGCCCACTGTTCATATTAACAAAGAAGTGGCCTGGTGTGAACCTCAGCCGTTGTTGCAATCAATTTCTCCTTCTTTAATGCCACTGCACATTGATTTGGAATACAGACATCTGTGTCGCATACCACTGCCAGCAGAGTACGTGAGCTTTGCAGACCCAAGTTGAATGATTTGGCTGGTGTGAGAAATGAATTTGTTTGTAAGTCGAAGCACCCTAGATTGCTCCCACATCTTTTCATTACGAACATAACAAATGTTAAAATCCCATAATGCAGCTGCATGTCAGCTAGAATTCACTGTGTTAATGAACTATTAGCAGTCATATTGAAAGTTGGAACTTGTTAAATATTGGTAAATCAATAAAATGTTTTATATAACATAGCCCACATGAAATCTACACCTCAAAGCAATAGTAACATTAACATTAACTCAATAATTAACATTTTGTCATCATTATTTCACCCTCATGTTTTTCTAAACGTGCATGAGTTTCTTTCATCTGCTGACCACAAAAAAAGATATATTCTGAAGAATGTTGTTAACCAAACTTTGACTTTGTTTTGGCTATGTTGCTAATGTGTTAACAGTGAAGGTAGGTGTCGTGAACTAACAATACATTTTTTTTAATATTTATTAATCTAGGTTAACATTAATTTATACTATTCATTGTTGATTTATGTTACAGAAATGTACAATGTATGTACAAAATATATTTGTAGGAATTAATTTTAGCCAAAATTACAAAAATGCTATAGAAGTGGTGTTGTTAGTTCATGAATGCATTACGTAATATTAACATATTTTTATTGTATTGTAAGGCTTACATTTATTTAATTTAATTTAATTTTAAATAATGATCTGGCTACTAGATGTACTACATCAAATACTGTTTGGACAATCTTCATACTTCGCCATGCACTAGCTAATATTAACAAATTTAACTTTGTGAAGTGTAAAAAAAAAAAACTACTTTACAGTTGAGCAGCATCGATGCAGATCTTGCTATGGAGTGAACTTCAGACAGGGAGTGAGTGAGGAGCTTGAGATGGGAAAACCCGGAGTGGAGTCGAAGTAGTGTGATTACAGAATGCTTTTTATGGGAAGGGGAGTTTGTCACTCCATTCCACTCACATACTCTATCAGCCGAGCGAGGTAAAGACTGCAATCAGCATGCAGTAATGCAGCAAATTTAGATACCTTTCTGATTAATGACAGTGACTGAGTGCTAAACTGAACAAATTTTATTCCAGTTCCCCACAAGAGGCTCTTCCTCTTACTTGAAGCGATGAGATGAGACTCTTAAGATGAGACTCTTGAGTGGCCGGCATAGTGCTCATTGACTCCAGCACCACTTGTTCCAAACCATCCGTCATTTTCGTTTCTAAAAGATTCACATACGCTTCTTTCCCTCTTTACTATCTACTCCTCCTCCATTTTTCTGGTATTTTATTCATCATGAATGACAGCCTCTATGTAGTCATCGATACAAAAGCCTTTGGGGTATTTGCTCTATTGAAAAGCACGGAGGAATCCATCGTCTATGAAAACTTGATGGCAAACATCCAAAATTAAACCCGCGCACAGTAAATAGGTAGAAAATGAATAACACGTAGGGCTCAAACTTTTGAGCATTAATCTCAAGCTTACTGACATTTTGTTTTGTCATGTCCTCACCCAATTTGCCTGTAAATTGGTTTTGCTGTTGTCCCTAGATGTCAGATAACAAAGGCTGGAGTTTTTTTGCGAGGCCTCCGGTTTGACGTTTGAATTAGCGGGGAGATAAATAGGGGCGTTGATACTCAATCCAGTCCCCTGTGTTTCCAGTTACGAGGTGACATAGTCTGTGTCGGTCCATCCATGAAACGTAATAAAGTTTCACACCCTCCTCAGGGGAAATTCTTCATCTGGATCTACAACAGGACAGAACAGGAAGTGGTGCAGATGTTAGAGCCGTACCTTCGTGTGAAATTGCATGTGGCAGTGCAATTTCCATCTCAAGTGGTGTGCCCATCTAGCCCGCCACTTAATTTTCACTTATGATTGAAAAAGATTTTCCAGTCTGCACAGAAGCCATTCTTACCTGGATTAGCTCACCGAACGTGGCGCCTCTTTCAGATCATGGTAAATATGCCATGGCCCATACGATCTTGTCATCGCTCGGCAAGGAGTGCCAGAAACGTCCTGTCAGCCTCTCCGCGATGGTCTGTCCATGTCTTGTCTTTGCCGTGACATTTGTTTGCGACTTCTTAGTGGCACTAAAACAAGGTTGTCACACAACAATTCCCTAAATAATGGGCATTTCAGGAAAAAAACAAAAAACGTTGAAGTAAACAATAGATATGACGGCTCAGATATGTGGTCAACACTCTCCGTTAATTTCCCCTTCCAGGTCTGGAGTGTAGAAAATAGAAAAAAAAATGACACGACAGCATCTCATTATCCACTAAATACCAGCAGATTAATTACAATGACAATGACAGATGGCTCATTATCGCATCATCCAGAGAGGATTCTGGGGGGAAAAAAGTACAGGTAGAGAATCATATGTGCAGTGACGGGATCACTGTACAGCATGAAGCCAGTAATTTAGCATTTGGCATGGCTCTGTGAGTCTGAAGGTATTAAGGCTCTGTACCGCAATGCTCACTGGTTACTTTAATAGCAGGCAGCATGTTTATCTTAAAGGCTTCACCTTAGTGTGTTTTTTTTTTATTATTTCCATGCATCTGCCCTTCACAAGTGAGATGAACGCAGTATACCATGTTCCGACAGGTTCATGTGAAAAGTTTAAACCTTAAGAATATAGATTTTTAAAGGTCAACTCAGTTTGCCTTTTTTTTTTTTTCTTGAGCAGGGAGCAATTTTTCTGTATCAAATTTTAGCCAGCTGTTATGCCCTCCTGTCCGCTATGTCTCCTTCCACATGTATGTTGTTAAGTTGTCATCATGGTCTATTTTAGGAATGTGCACGCACTACATACTTTCAAAATTGACTAGTTAGGGGTTTTCAGACTGGGGTTTGGGGCAGGGGCCAGTAAAAGAGTGCTTGGTGGTCTGTGAAAAAATTTGAGAGAAAGCATACTTATGGATTGTATGAGTTGAAAGATCATATGCTAAATTAAAATGTAAATGTTTCACTCAATAATGTTTAACACTTTAATATTTCAGTTTCATTTTGCTTTGTAAAGACGGGTTGAAAATCATGAGATTTATTGTCATTTATTTTATTGTTTTATTCAGTAGCTTTGAACACTGATAGATCTTTTTTTATTTTAAAGTTATTTAAATCTAATATTACTCTAATAGCTGGTTGAAAAAATATGTCAGCTTAGTAGTAAGTAAATATTCTGTATATATTATTTTAATCATTTGCTCTGGCCTTGGCACAGTGAAAAGTCAATTATATAACTTTGGAAATAACATGTATTTATGATGCTTATTATATTTTTTCACACAGTGCAAAAAGGTATTAATGCATGAGACTATTTAGCTGCCTTCTTATATTTTGGGAAGAGGATCAATTTTTAGACTTTCTTGTTTATAAAAAAGTTTAAAACCCTCCTGGACTAATCAATCTAGGACGGCGTCGCATGAAAAAAAATCATTATAAATGCTTATTTGGTGTTAAAGAGACATTTTTGTTATTATTAATGTTGAAAACCATTATACTGCTTAATATAAGAAAACCATTGTACATTTTTTTCAGGATTCTGTAATAAATATAAAGTTCTAAAAAACAGCATTTATTTGAAACAAATCTTTTGTAACATTATAAATGTCTTTACTGGCACTTTTGATCAGTTTAATGTCCTTGCTGAATATATTTTTTTATTTCCTTGGTGTGTGTATTTATTATATTGTATATATATTATATTGTATATATACATTATTTTATTAGATGACGAACATTGTGACCTATCACTAGTCTATATTCAGTATCACACATTCATTTTGCCACACTTTATTCTTTGCAGTAGCCTCAGGTTAGCAAGAGACTTGAAAGGCAGAACTGCACCAAATGGCCACAAATAAATGTGTCCTGCATAAATATAGAATTGACATTGCGAGGTCTTTCAGAGCATCATAAAGGTTGCTGTAATGTCCTGCTTCTGGACAGGCCTGTTTGACATGAGCAGACTTCCCACGCAGCACATTACAAACAAGATGTGACCTTCTCTTTCATGCGGAGCCACCATGCAAATGCTTCTCAACACCTTTTCTTTTGCCAAGATATACACACGCACCACACATTTTACATGCTATTGAAATCCTCCAGTTAGCAGAGAGAAAGCAAGACCCGCAGGGCAGATGTCGCGTCAGACTCAAATCTGTGTTCATAAGACAGACAAGTTGTACAGTATGTGCTACCTATTTTTAAGACAGAACCGTAAATAGACACGCCAGTCTATGCTGATTCTTGACTGTGCTAGCTTCACTGTCCTGGTTTCATTCAAGCAGTTGCTGTAAAGTGTAACAGATGATGCCATGGCCAGGCAAGTGCTCCATCTGGAAGGCTTGATGACAAAGAAAATCTTGCAGGAGTGAATGAGGACAGCTTGCGATTGTTGATGACACGGGAGCGTGTCTCAATCTTGACTCAAAATCACACATACAGCGTGCATTCATTACTGACAGGACATTTGATAATGACTCACCGGCTGTAGCCGACATGTCATTTGTGCTTGCACTAGTCTATTAAAACTTTGTAAAGGTTGTGGACCAAGGTAAATAACGCATTTTCTCACATAGAGAGATTCGATATTACGAACGCTACAAAACTGCATACTCTGATTTGTCTATGCGTTTTGAACTATGAGTTTATGCGTATATGTCTATGCGTTTTGTCACTCATTCTTTTTATAGAGTCCACTCATATTACCATTTTACTCAGGATTTGGCATTTCACCTCAGTTGGGACACATTCGGTTGCCATGGAAAATGGTTACTTAATTCAGTGTTTTGTTTTTTTTTGGTAAATTGGTGCATAGACGGATATGCTGTAACTAGCTTTCCATCCATACTTAAGATAAGTGCTAATTGCTTAAATTTAAAAGGAAGATTTCATAACTTTCAATAACCACAAAAGTAAAAAAAAAAAAGCTTATTTTTTCATGGGAATTAATTTCAATCTTGAGCTCTTCCTGTCCTGGCAACCGTCAGACTTGATTGGCAAATGATACATGAAAAGCCTAACAACAAATGATTAGATAAATTAAGGCAATAAGCAAGAGTATTTTTCTATAATTATTTTGGCTTTTGTTAGGGATCAAATGTGGATATTTTTCTTACACAAATGCATCGGTTCACTTCAGAAGGCCTTTATTAACCCACCGGAGCTGTGTGAAGTACTTTTTATGATGGATGGATGCACTTTATTTTGCTTCAAAATCAATTTTGCCACCATTTACTGCCATTTATAAAGCTTGGAAGAGCCAGGACATTTTTTTATATAACTGATTGTATTCATCTGAAAGAAGAAAATCATACATACCTAGGATGGCTTGAGTGTGAGTAAATCATGGGGTAATTTTCATTTTTGGGTGAACTTTCCCTTTAATTTTAATCAGTGTCTTGTAAATACTTCCTTGCCGATGAAGAATTTTGTCAAAAATGGCTGGAATGACCAATTTGTTTAATTTGGACAGTGTCTAACATAGACATGCGGGTCCGCTGAGACTAGTTTGGATTTATCTGTTGGTTGCCATTTAAAAATTCTCTCTACTAATATTAACGCAAAGTGAACCAATTCAATTCCCCAGCAGGTACGATCGAGACAAATATGGCATTATGGGACCAAGAGAAAACCTCTAATTTGTCGGTCACTGTCTGGTGAATCCCTGCCATTATCAAATATGGCTGGAAGCCTGATCCAACCTTAAAGTGAAGCACCTTAGATTAATTCTGTGGACACATGGACATGAACCTTGGAGTTGTTCTAGACGGTCCTGTCCTGACCAGAGCAAATGTCCCTGTTCTTCAGTTCTATATGCCAGCATTCACATTTCATTACCTTTACCTTTACTTTTATGTTCTGACAAGCCAAAGTTGACTGTCGACTTTACATCTGCTGCATATTTTAGTTTACTGGGGCCTAGAACCATCTATTTAGAAGTGAAGGTCCTGTGAGAACACCACCAGTCACATTTCACTCGTTTTTACTTGACATTTAGGGATGGCTAATGGACCGCTGTGCATCGAAATGGGCTGTTTGTCAAATATAGATATACATCTTGTTTACTAGCAATTATCTAGCAAGTTCTTAGTCATAATTGCTCAGTGTAGCCTTGACTTTTGTAAACCATCCACTGTTTCCATCAGTAAGAACATATTTACTACCTTAGGTCTGTCAACTCATAAACTGAGAAGATCTGAGTTTGTCTCTGAAATCTGTATTCAAAATGAAATGTCTTTACAGATTTCTTTATTGTCCGAAATAAAATATTAAACTGCACTAAACAAACTGCAAACTACCATGTGCTCAACAATATTAAGGGTATTCATAACATTTATGACTTGAAAACGTTGGGAACTCCAAACTTCTTGACCTTGTGTATGCAACAATTTTTTTTTTCCCACTTCAAGTACTTTAACTTTTTTTTTTTTTTTTTAGTTTCTAAACTTCACTATTTAGATTTCCTCAGGTTTTTCTCAGGCACATGCTATAAGACAGGATAATGGATGACATGTACCTATGCTACTGCCTTTTCTCTTTTTTTCTTCTCTTCTAGATACAGTTATTGTCAGCACTCTTTGAACTCTGCCCTCTTGGGCAACTGGGGGTAAAACGTTTGGCAGCTGAGTCTGGCTCCCGGGCTGCTCTGCCATCTCTCTCCCTCTTTTCTGGGCCATGGGCTCCCTATTATTAGTGGCTCTTTTAAAGCCACACTATCTTACCATCTCTATATCTCTTACTTTGTAATTCTGGTAGTATTCACTGTGCTTATCGGCAGAGGCGGACAGTAACTAAGTACATTTACTTGAGTATTGTTACTACAAGCTAGTAGGTGTAATGTATTCTAAGTTGCATCAGAAGTATTGCAAGTATTACGTACAACAATAAAACAGTGCATTGACATAAGTACCAAAAGTAAATTTCCTTTTTTAAGTACTTTTAAAAGCAAGTACTTCTGTACTTTTACTTAAGTAAAAATCTGTCTTTACAACTTTTACTTGTAATGGAGTAATATTTGACCAGCAGTATCTGTACTTTCACTCAAGTAATAGAGTTGAGTACTTTGTCCGCCTCTGCACAGGAATAACAGTTTAATAATACAGTAATAACACATAAATAGTTCAGTAATAACACAAGAATAACACAGTAATAACACAGGCATACACAGTAATAATGCAGTAATAACGCAGTAATAACACAGTAATAATAGAAATTACTCGGGAATAACACATTAATAACACAGTAATAACACAGAAATGACACAGGAATAACACAGTGACAACAGAAATAACACAGGAATAACAAAGTAATAACACAGGAATAACACAGAATTAACACAGAAATAACACAGGAATAACTCCGTGACAACAGAAATAACACAGGAATAACAAAGTAATAACACAGGAATAACACAGAATTAACACAGAAATAACACAGGAATAACTCCGTGACAACAGAAATAACACAGGAATAACACAATAATAACAGAAATAACTCAGGAATAACACAGTAATACCACAGAAATAACAAAGGAATAACACAGAAATAATTCAGTAATAACACAGGAATAACACATTAATAACACAGGAATAACTCAGTAATAACACAGAAATCACACAGGAATAACAGACAACAGAAATAGCACAGGATTAACTCAGTAATAACAGAGTAATAACGCAGTAATAACACAGGAATAACACAGTAATAACAGAAATAACTCAGGAATAACACAGTAATAACACAGAAATCACACAGGACTAACACAGTAATAACACAGGATTAACACAGTAATAACACAGAAATAACAGAAATAACACAGTAATAGCAGCAATAACACAGGAATAACACAATAACACAGGAATAATTCAGTAATAAAACAGGAATAACACAGTAATAACAGAAAACAGGACTAACTCAGTAATAACACATTAATAACACATTAATAACACAGGAATAACACAGTAATAACACAGGCATAACACAGGAATAACACATTAATAACACAGTAATAACACAGAACTAACACAGGAATAAATCAGTGATAATAGCAATAACAGAGGAATAATACTGGATTAACACAGTAATAACACAGTAATAAAACAGGTATTCTGTTACACCAAATACACAAAATAATGATCTTTTAAAAAAGCATCATATGACCCCTTTAAGTACTTCTAAAAGCAAGTACTTCTGTACGTTTACTTAAGTAAAAATCTGTCTTTAAAACTTTTACTTGTAATGGAGTAATATTTGACCAGCAGTATCTGTACTTTCACTCAAGTAATAGAGTTGAGTACTTTGTCCGCCTCTGCTTATCGGTTTCCAATAGCCTCTGTAAATTGTGTGCTAATTTGTATCTCATTCACGTATGCACATTATGCAAGTATGCACTGTATAGGTGTTTAAACAAGTCTAAATCAGTGTCTTTTACACAGTTAAATACTTATTTCATCAACAATAAAGTCACATTCTTGAAATTTTACTTTTTGTTAATCACTACGGTGCTTATTTCCCTCATTATCCTTGAAGGGTCCTTGCAAATTCTGTCATCATTTACTCATCCTGTTGTTTCAAACCTGAATGATTTCCTTTCATGCTGTAGAACACAACATCTTAGGACATCTTTTTGTCCATGCCATGAAAGTCTGTTGTTTTGGACCCCACTGACCCATTGATGCCATTGGTTGAGCTGGGGGTTAAGGTCAGATGGCTGACAAATGTTTTGTGAAAGTTTTGAAACACTGAAAAGATTTATGCACTTCACCTTTACGTAGCAGAGAAAAGTGATAAAAAAAAGCAGCTTGTGCATTTAATCATCAGTCATGCCAGTCATGTGCCCTTTTCTGCTTGTGGTGTATTCTGGGTGTTAGTGGCTGGTGGCATTTGGCATATTGTTTCTGTTGATGCGAGTCTGTTAGCCATTTCTCTGTGTGGAGTGAAAATCTGTCATTTTCTCAGAGTAGTGCTCTATTTTCCGTCTTGCGCCTTTGATGTCGACCCCACAGACCGCCATCGCCGTACCTGTTTCATCAGCCTCTGTGTCTCGCTCGGTTCTGGGATCAGCTTTATTGGCCTGCCCGAACTTCTCCCATAACTTCGTATGTAAATGGTGTGAATGAAAAGAGATGTTGGTTGTTTGCTGTGTGTGTGCGTGCTGTTTATTTACATACAGCCGTATAAGCAGAGAGGAAATGGCATTGATGGTCAGACTGCCGCAGACAGAAAGGTGAAGAGAGGTCGTTTGTTCTGGCTGCACTGTCATCTCTCTGAGATTGATTGCTCATTGAACGCTGTCCCACTCTCTCTTTAATCAACTTGTCACCTCCTCGTTTTCATTAACCTCCATTTGTTTAGAATCATCATCATCAATTACATCGCTTATATGTTAGCTGACATGATCATCTGTTCATTTAAATTCTTGCAGGCATATAAGGAAGTTTGTCATTTGTCAGAAGTGGCAGGAAGGATTTGGGAATGAAGCTGCAGCGTGAAGTTAACGCTTGGCTCATCATTTCCTGTTTGCGCTTTATCTGTTTAACGGCTTATCTTTGGTTTCTCCTTGCAACGCCAAATACATACATTATATACACAAACACATGTACATACAGTATAAGCTTATACAATATTTTGTTTGAAACTTTAATTTTAGCTTTTATATATATATTTTTTTATATATATATTTTTATATATAATTTTTTCTAAAAAGGCGTGATTAAAAATTAATTGCTGGTTTAATTTACTCTCACTGTTTGTGACTTGCCATGCTTACTAATAATTTTGAAATAGCAATTGATAATTATAACTTTCTAAAATAAAAAAAATAAAAATCTAAAAACAAATAAAATAAGAACATGTTTGTTTTGACTTGAAAAGATGAAATAGTTGTTTACAGTCAGTACTGTGTAATATAATATTAGTGTTTACTGTTTTACCTCGCTGTCATTGCTCAAATTAAAATGAATTTATACATTTAGCGATGGCTTAAACTTCATGATGGAGTTTAAACTGTAGTTTACATCAAAAGTTCAAACTTTTTATGTCTCACTGGTACGCTAAAATTATGGTTAAACTGAATGCAAGCTCAAAATAACCAATTCTGAGTAGACTATTAATTTTTATAGACATAATTGCATACATTATTTAACATTATGTGATCTACATTTAAAAGTTTGATTAAAAGAGGTGCTTTTTATTTTTTTATTTTTTTTTTATTTTATTTATAATCCTCAAATTTTAATGCCAAACAAATGAAGCCCAAATTCTGTGTTAGCAGACATAAATTCCATTATACTGTATATCCTGAGATACATTATGATTGTAGTCTGTGACCAGGAAATATTTTTGCTTGATAGCTCAAATGACCTTCCCGGTGGCACTTGCAATCACCTGCCTGACCAGACACTAACGTCCTCATATTTTCCATATCACTTCACCTTGTGTTGTCTCAGCGGATGTCACAGTGACATATGAAGCTCTCACAAGTGACTGCACTCTCAGCAGAACGGCCGCTGGCTCATTACAACCCATGACGAGGTTTAACGCTTCTGGGTGAGTCAATGTTAGCTCTGTCCATATGCCCATCTCATTTGAGACACAACGGCAGGTACACCTCTGCCAAATGAATCATACTCTGATGCAAACAAGAGCATTTGTGTTTTTTGGAGAGTGCAGGGTGCAAGAGATGCCAAAATAGAAAGCGCAAATTGGTGTGGGCTGACCTTTTTCCATTTTGGAGAGAAAGTAGCTTGAATTGACTGATGTCAGGTTAATGGTATTCATAGTGTTTACGTAATGTCTGAGTTAAATTTTTGTGCTATAAACTAGCTTTTAATTAAAGTTAAAAAGTTAGAATGAAAAACTTTGCAAAGTATAGCTGATTTGTAATCAAGTACATTATCTATAATGGCAAATTCCATAGAGAAAAATGATTGACATCTGAAATTACTGTTTAATGTCAAGCCAATCACACTTATTTTTGACATTGATTACTGTTTTAGTCAGTATGGCATGTAAATGTCATAAATGTAATGGGCATATTGACAAAAGGCCATATTTACGACAGAATTGACAGCACTAGTTTGTTTTACAGTGGAAGCCGTCACCGTCTGATTACATCTGGAATTTACTTGTAATGTTTTTAGTCTTAATTTACGCTTTAAATGACTTCTTCAGAGAAATACTGAGCACCATAATTCTATTTTTATTGAATGGGCATCTCACCAACACACCACGCTCTTTCCGAATGACACTAGATTGACTGTAGGTCCCTAATAGTGTTTGTCATTTGATTTTGTAGGCACTGAGAAGCCTGCTTGCTGTATCTTTCTGTTTTCTCATGTTTTTATATCTTTCACGCTGTGTATATGGCCTTGCTAACAGTGTCGAACATAAATCAGCCGACTGTAGAGTTACAATCTTATCTTTCGGTGCCATATCACACCCTCATGACTAGCTGCATCTCTACACCGCCTGAGGAGTCCATCTCACTCCTCCACTGCCCTGTCTTCTTCTCGTACTGTCATAACAGCTTTAATTGAACATTGATACTGGAACTGCACCGTGTTGTGTTTCTTCGCAGCTGGAGGTAGCTATAGATGCTGTTCGGATTGCACCGCTGGAGCCTTTTTAAAAACTATCACGTTACTAATTAAACAAGCTAAGGTAATATTGTTAAAGGATTAGCACACATTAGCTCACCGTTTTTTTTATTTAATTTACTTACCCTCATGTTGTTGCAAACTGTTGTATGACTTTCTTCTCTGGACTTCTGTGAAGTTACAATGAACGGGACTGGAGCTTTTGAGCTTCAATCGACTGATGCATATATTCTATAGTTATATTCCCAATTTTCTGAAATCTTTATGTGAGAAACAGACTGAAATCTGTTTCAGTCATTATTTACTGGCAATCTTCTTTATCGTTCCTTGCCGCTGTCGCCTCTGGCTTGCTTAGTTGGGGACACTTAATATCCAGCGCTATGATTGCACAGATACTATTTAAACTGAACTGAGCTGGATGATGACATCACTGAATTCAATGATGAACTGCCTTTAACTGAAAATTGATTGTTTACTATTGTCATTTTGCATTATTGACACACTATGTTCGTATTTAATACTGTAAAGTTGCTTTGATACAATCTGTATTGTTAAAAGCGCTACATAAATAAAGGTGACATGACTTGACTTTACAGGTTAATGACTAATCATTGAGATAAATTTGAGAATGGGTCTGAATCATTGAAACAGTGAGCTGAATTTGAAAATGGATCTTGGCTGTTAATGACTGAATCATTGAATCAGTGAGTTGAACTTGTGAATGGATTTTGGCTGTTATTTACAGAATCATTGAATCAGTGAGTTGAAATTAAAATGAATCTGGGCTGTTGATGACTAAATCGCTGAACTTGTGAGTTAAACTTAACAACGGATCTGGGCTCCAAAAGTATCTTAAATCTAAATAGATTGTAGAAACTATTAGCAGCAATGCTCTCCATTATTTAGGCTAATAATTCTTTTGAGAAAAGCAACCCTGGGCTGTTAAAGATTGAATCACTGAATTAGTGTGTTGAACTTCAGAATGGATCTGGGCTGTTAATTACTAAATCACTGAATCAGTGATTTTGTTGATCAGTCCAATTTGTGAATGAATCACTCAGACCTGTTTGTGTGAACTAGGGATGCCACAATTCTCAATATTATATTGAACCATTCGGTGCGACATCCACGGTTCAATACATGCTTGTGAATTACTTTTTCTGTTTTTTTTTTCTTTTTTTTTCCCGGTTTTGAAGCATTTATAAACCTGTTGTCCAACAAACGAGAACATAACATGTTTTTACTCCACAACATCAGTCGAATGTTTAAAATAACCTTCTTTTGTTCTGATGTGGAATCTTATCACAGAATGAGGCAGAAAATATATTCTATAGTACTTTAAACAAAGCCTATGTCAATTAGCAATGGATTATAAATGCACATAATTATTATGAAAATACAGAAGATGGATTGAAGAACACAGATAAACTATATATTATCACAGTCAAGTGTTTATTGTCTTCATGTTTGATCATTCAAAGCGTTTCTATCTTCTTTTTTATTCAGTTAGAGCAATAGACCAATTCAGAGTAGACGTCACAGTTACGTCACCTGCAGCTGCGCGCGCATAGTGGTTGCAGAAAAACACTGGGAACAAGTGGAGGTAAATGGGTAAAATCCATGGAATAAAAGCAAAAAATATTTTTGTGATTTTTGATGTCAAGATCGGAATGCAAACAATTTTTATAGAATACTGTCATCAAAGACGCCATTTGAAGAAAAGAGAGAATGACGAGTTGTTTTTCCTTATTAGAATTGTGAGATATAATCTCGGAATTGCGAGAATAAAGTCAGAATTTTGAAATAGGAAATCAAATTTACCTTTTTTTTTATTATTTTATTCCACGGCTCCATAGACTGCCGCTTGAAAACATTCATCATTTTCTGCCTCCAGATAGGCTCCGCCCACAAAAAACATCATCCCTGTTTCGGATCTGTAAGACTATCCCATTCTCTAACGTCAATTTCGTTGAATAACAGTGCTTATCGCTGGGTGACAAGCTCTTGTGATATGCGGAGAACATTTTGAAAATGACATCTAATCAATATAATTTATAATCTTTTTAAACCTAACTATTTTGTACCGTATCCGTGAAATTCTCTAGCCGTAAAGGCTATCTCTCCCGGGTTTTCTGCAACCATGATGCGCGCGCATCCTGAATGTTTACAAAACTATAATTGGTCTATAGCTCAATGCCATATCGCCATATTGTCCATATTAGGGATTTCTTGGAGCGTCATTAGTTCTATTACTTCTGTGATGTATATGTGGAGTTTCTGCGCGCCTCTGGCTTCCATGTGTTTATAGCGCTCAATAATGGCCAATCCATCCTATTTTGGGTAAAAATAATACTTTTCTAGGAAGTATCCATAACTCCACTGTACAGGTTTTTTTTTTTTTTTGTGGTAATTTGTTTAAAAAAATCACATATTAAATCGCCATCAGAACCAAACCGAACCGAAAACCGTGGGTATGTGTAGAACCGTGGGCTAACTGTATTGTCGCATCACAAGTGTGAACTACATCAATGGATTAATTGCAAGGATCTGCTTTAAAGGCATGATTAGTTCAAGACTTAATGGCTTAAATTTTTGTTCCTCACACATATGTTGATTTACTGCAGAGGGCTAAGAACATAGTGCAATAGATGTTGATTGCCCCAGTATTAATTCGCTTTTATAATAATTTCTAAATTTCTCCTTTTTTGTCTTGCATAATAAAGTTATACAGATTTGGAATGACATGAGGGTGAGTAATTGTCCTCAAATTTTTATGTGAACCTTCCCTTTAAGGCATGAAAATGATATAGATTAACATGTTGACATTTGATGAGATGTAGAGAGCTGCGGCTGCATAGCAGCTCTGGATTGACATTCTATGCTCGCGGAGTTATTGGTTATGAAAGTGACCTGTAAACGTACGACTGACAGCTTTACGGGCAAATCACCGCCTAGCTTTATGGCTGCAGGACATGCAGTCATATCACGTTGAGTCCAAAACATTTTGAGTAGAGCTTCAGTGCAGAGCAGGTCGGTTGGCAAGTTAGCGCTCAGTTCTGGCGGCAGGCGCTAACATGCTTATGAAGCTCGTATCTGCAGCAATTCCCTTGCTTCAGCTTTTAGTGATTATTATAACAGACCTTGACAGGGTTCCTTTTAGTTTCTGGGCCTCTCTAGTACTATATGAAGCAAACCCTGAAAGATTAAGACAGATATATCTTAGATGATTCTTATAGGACCTTGGGAGAGTGTGCAAGATTCAATCTGACATATTTCTCATGTCAAGGCCTGAAGTTACAAGCCCCGAGGTCTTAAGGATGGATCTCTGGCTCAAACCGTGGGACCATCCTCCTCCATCAGCAGATTTGAAGCTGAACAGCCTTGCATGGGTATTATCCCATGGGCATCAGTCAGTGCTGGAAAACTGATTCGATTCCAGTCCCTCATAGCCGGTGGTTAAAGCAGAGTTGGGTGACATGGCTGTCTGTTGTTGTTTTGGTTGTTTATAACCAGATGATACAGGTTCCTTTATCCTTCCCATGAGGCAGTTACATATTGCATTTGTTTTGTGCAACAAACACCATCATGTAGTGCAGACTGGGGCTGATTGTCATAAGGGTTGTAACTCAAAACTATTTCTTGAAATGTTCAAGTGTAGTCAACACTTCAAAGTGTTTATACAGTGCCTTGCGAATGTATTCATACCCCTTCATTTTTTTCACATTTTGTTTTGTTGCTGCCTTATGTTAAACTGCTTTAAATTAGTTTTTTTCCATAACAATCTACACTCCATACACCATAATTGTCAAGCAAAAAAACAGGTTTTTAACATCTTTGCAAATTTATTAAAAATAAAAAACTAAAATGATTCCATTGCATAAGTATTCATACCCTTATCTGGGACAGTTGAAATTTAACTCAGGAGCATTCATTTTGCTTGTAGATATTACTACACTTCAACTGAAGTTAACCTGTGGCAAATTCAATTGAATGGGTATAATTTGGAAAGGCACACACGTCTTAATAAAAGGTATAACAGCTGATAATGCATATCAGAGCAAAAACCAAGCCCTGAGGTCAAAAGAACTGCCTGTAGAGCTCAGAAACAGGTTTGCATCAAGCCACACATCTGTGGAAGAGTTCAGAAAGAAATTCTGCTTCATTGAAGGGTCACAGAAGCATGTAGTCTCCGTTACCCTTAATGGAAGAAGTTTGAAACAACCAGGACTCTTCCTAGAGCTGGCCT
>NW_015549566.1:121381-121854 GCF_001515605.1 Sinocyclocheilus anshuiensis | reverse complement strand
GAACCTCAATTCTAAGCATCATGTTTGAAGGAAACCAGCTCCGCTCATCACCTGCAGAGTACCATCCCAAAAGTAAAGTGTGCTGGTAGCAGCCTCATGCTGTGGGGCTGTTTTTCAGCAGCAGGGACTGAGGGATTCGTTAGAGTAGAAGAAATGCTCAGTGCAGCAAAATATAGAGATAGCCTTAATGAAAACCTAGTCCAGAGCATTCAGAACGTCAGACTGGGCAGAAGGTTCACTTTCCAACAGGACAATGACCCTAAGCACACAGCAAGAGTGGCTTATAGACAACTCTGTGAATGTCCTTGAGTGGCCCAGCCAGAGCCTGGGATTGAACCCAATCAAATATTTCTGGAGAAACCTGATAATGTGCATCGGCCCCCATCCAACCTGAGAGGTGAACAGGTGAGGTGAAGAATGGCAGATAATTGCAAAATGCTGATGAGCAAAGCTTGTCGCATCAAACAAAAAAA
>NW_015549566.1:110276-120661 GCF_001515605.1 Sinocyclocheilus anshuiensis | reverse complement strand
CTTAATGGAAGAAGTTTGAAACAACCAGGACTCTTCCTAGAGCTGGCCTCCTGGCCAGACTGAGCAATTGATGGATGGTTAGAGTGGTGAACAAGAAGCTGATGGTCATTCTAGTTGAGCTCCATTATCATATATGCAGATGGGAGAAACCTACAGATGGACAAACATTACTGCAATACTCCACCGATCTGGGCTTTATGTCGGTGTGGCCAAACTCAACCCTCTCCTCAGTGAAGACGCAGAAAACACACTTGGAATTTGCAAAAAAGCACCTAAAGGACCCTCAGACTGTGAGAAACAAGAGTCTCTGGTCTGATGAACCTCAATTCTAAGCATCATATTTTGAAGGAAACCAGCTCTGCTCATCACCTGCAGAGTACCATCCCAAAAGTAAAGTGTGCTGGTAGCAGCCTCATGCTGTGGGGCTGTTTTTCAGCAGCAGGGACTGAGGGATTCGTTAGAGTAGAAGAAATGCTCAGTGCAGCAAAATATAGAGATAGCCTTAATGAAAACCTAGTCCAGAGCATTCAGAACGTCAGACTGGGCAGAAGGTTCACTTTCCAACAGGACAATGACCCTAAGCACACAGCAAGAGTGGCTTATAGACAACTCTGTGAATGTCCTTGAGTGGCCCAGCCAGAGCCTGGGATTGAACCCAATCAAATATTTCTGGAGAAACCTGATAATGTGCATCGGCCCCCATCCAACCTGAGAGGTGAACAGGTGAGGTGAAGAATGGCAGATAATTGCAAAATGCTGATGAGCAAAGCTTGTCGCATCAAACAAAAAAAGACTTGAGGCTGTTAAGATGCTTCAGCTAAATATTTAGTTACCTTGAATACTTATGCAATGTACTTATTTCAGTTTTTTATTTTTAATAAATTTACGAAGTTGTGACAATTCTGTTTTTGCTTTGTCAGAATGGTGTATGGAGTGTAGATTGATGTGGAAAAAAAGTAATTTAAAGAAATGTATCATAAGGCAGCAACATAACAAAATGCGAAAGTATTCATACCCCTTCATTTTTTTTTTACAAGGCACTGTATTTATAGAAATTGACTCAAATATTTAACATACCCTGGGAAATATATTCTAGAATATAAAGTGTGACAACTAGCCACTGGTCTCCCCATGGTGTGTCGTGATTGAATTTGAGCTTCATTGTGGAGTTATTTGGATACGTTTGCTAGCATACACTGCAGTATAGAAGATCTGTTACTTCTATTACAGAAGCTTACAAGATTAAGGCTTAGATATATTATACATTCAGAATGCAACAGCTTAGACAGCCACCAATGAACGCATCTCTCTTGTTTAAGCAAATGTACTTGTCATTCTTTTCCACCCACGTTTTATGTACAGCCTTATTGCAGCAACCGTCTCCCCAGAGTAAACGGAGGTTAAGTGCCATACTAAAGTGCACAATAACAACGTGGATCTCTGTAACTCCTGCTTATGGTCCAACTTGTAATATTTAAGTAATATCTAATAAGATCCATAATTACTTCAGTGTCATTATTCCATCTTTATAGTTCTGTTTACACCACAGTTATTCATCTTTCTTTCACAGAAATGTTTTTAATCTTAAATGCTTTGTGGTTTTGATTCAGAACTCATTTTTATTTTATTGTACTTTATTTCTTTGTAAATGGAGCTTCATATTTTAAAGAGAATATACAAATACACCAACTTTGTACTAATTATTTTATATCTTGCATAATGGTGTATCACTTCATTTTCTGTTCAACGATTCATTCGAAGATGAAAGTCTTTAAGAATCGCAAATTGTCTTCCAGCCATCACAATCCTGTGTGACACTGTATAAAAAGCAAATCCAAAGCTGCAATTTCACACTTAAGTCTGTTTACCCAACAAACACAAGCTGTTGTATTTGTCGGATCAATCTGAGATGGCAGAGACATTGTGTAGCTGGATAAAAAGGGTTTTTTGTTATCACTCAACTTTGGTTGCAGAGGGCCCATTAGACTTTCATAAACATCTGTCCAGACAAGTCCAGCGAGTCCAGACTGATGTTCCATCAGATGTGCTGCTGGAACGTATTACTCGGGGGAAATCACGAAAAATGAATTGCACCTGCCAATAGCTGTTTATTTGCATCAGATGTTTTCAAAAACACCAGATTAATAATAATAATTTTTGCATACATACACTATCGTTAATAGAAATGCATACTTTAATTTAGCAAGCATGAATTATATTGATAAAAAGTGACAGTAAAGACATTTTTAAGGTTACAAAAGATTTCAAATAAATGCTGTTCTTTTGACTTTCTATCCATCAAAGATTCCTGAAAAAAATAATATTTCATGTTTCCCCCCAAAATATGAAGCTGCACAACTGTTTTCAACATTGATAATAAGAAATGTTTCTCAAGCACCAAATTAGCATATTAAAATGATTTCTGAGGGATCAAGACTGGCTGCTGAAAATTCAGCTTTGCCATCACAGAAATCAATTATATTTTAAAATATATTCATATGGAAAACACTTCTTTTATTTAAATTGTAAAATTTCACAATATTACTGCAACCTTTGTGAAACACTTATTTCTAAAATATTAAATCTTACCAACCCAAAACTTTTTAACAGTATTGCATTTATTTTACATAATATTTACTGAAATTGTTTGAAAATAAATCTAAATATAATAATAAATCTAAAAATAATTCTGATGAATAAATGTTATAAAAAGATAAATCTAAAGGAAGAAAAATTCTTGAAATAAAGACCTTGGTGATAAATCATTCAACCAATACTGTATACTTACCATGTATTTATACTATATGTTTGAATTTGTATTGGTTGGCCATGTGGAGGCAGCAGCAGGAACAGGCAGAAACTGTGCACTTCATTACTGTGACATAAAGAAGGCTTGATATGGCAGATCATCTCTACAGTTTCCATGAACTGACACATAATTTGTCCACACACAAACAGACCCATACGTAAGCATGTTTTTCTGCTTTAATTGGATTCATCTGGCATTTCTAAGAGTGTTTTCAATAATTTCGCACCCTTTAACATCATATGCAAAGTTCTTTCACCTCTCTAATGTACCAGATGTCTCAAGGTTGTTTTGCCAGCATGCTTGCATTTGTTCCCAAAGACCTTTCTCAGAATCTGTCTCATTGACAATGGAGATTTTCCTAATGTAATTTGATGCTGCTGTGTAACTGAATGGGCTTTTAATGTTTAGCCTGTTGATAATGAGAGTCTTTTCCAAGAATGAACCCAGGCTTTGCTAACACATCTCATACTGTGTCTGTGAGACAGCGCACGTTCACCTCAGATGCTAATTCCACAGAGAAAATTGATGTGTGCATATCCGCCAAACTTTCTAGGGTCTAGGGTGAAGGTATAGAAAAAAGTAGAGAGAAAGAAATATGAGATTGCAGCTTCCCACAGCGTTGACTCATTTCACAGACCAAATGATACCGGAACCATCTGCACAGTACGGCAATATTTTTTCTGCTTTATTTGCAAGGAGATCCCAGAAAGTTTGCAAACTAGTTCAAAAGAAGCTTTATTTGAATCTGGTTTCATAGTCATTCTACTGACTGCCACTTTTTACCTGCCCATGAAAGCAAATCATCGGATTTCCCTTGACTGGCTGTATGCTGCTCAGGTAGCTTCTGGAACTGAATGAAACAATCAGGCCAATCAACACTGTTCAGGATCACGCTGCCATAAATCACACATGTGATGCCGACCTGCCAAATACTGCATTCATCAGTCTAATGGCTGGGTGAGCCTTTCAGATATAGACTTTGAGAATCACCATATTCATGTGTGTTTTTGACTTACTTGAATTACTAATGCAAAGGACTTGGCTTGGTCTTCAAGTGGTGAGAGGTCAGATCAGATAAAATGAGCAGCCTCTGGGAAGAGGACAAACAGAGAAAGTTTGGTTTATTGGTTTATTTTATTGTGTATTGTATAACAGTCTTTTATTTTTAAATTTATGTGTGTATCACTCTGTTTCAAAACCTAGTGAGATGTTTATATAGGCGGTATTTTAAGGCATCATATACATGACTAATATTTATTGTTAATATTCATGGTTAATAGTAGAATTGCATGTACTCGTTATTGCAGTGAGCTTGGTAAAGAAATCAATCCAAGATGGTGTAAAAATTCAACACATTGAAAAGTATGAATAAAAATAGTTCAGTCTAATTAAAAATGGATTTTTACTTGATATTTTTAAGTCTTGTTTTCATTAGCTTTGCCACGTGTTAACAGCAAATGCTCTTGAAAAAACAAACAAAAAAACCCTGCTTAAACGACCCTAAGCAGGTTTCACTGGTCTTAGCTGGTTTAAGAAGGTCGTAGTTGGTTTAAACTAATCTCTCAGCCTGGCCAAACTAGTCTTCAGCTGGCTTATACTGAAAGAAACATCAGTAAAAATAGGGCCCAATTTATTGTGTAAATATGAGGGAATTTTCTGTATTGTCTTTTCAGTGTGTTTTTTTTTTACCTCTATTTTCCTGCTTAAACCACCCTAAGCAGATTTCACTGGTCCTAGCTGGTGTATGGTCTTAGTTGATTTAAACTGGTCTCTCAGCATGTCCAGGGTGGTCTTCAGCTGGTTTACACTCTAAGAAAAGTCCGTAAAAATAGGCCCCAATGTATCTGTTTTTTAATTGGTTAATATGAGGAAATTTTCCATATTGTTTTTTCAGTTTTTTTTTTTTTTTACCTGTATTTTGAGTTAGGCATTACATTGTAGTGTTTTAGGTTTAAAGGAAATGTCTGTAAAGTTAACGGATAATGTTCTGTCAGAAAATTATTAGTACCTTTTCCATTTTTCTATGGATTTTTTTCAGGTTCCCAAAACCCCTCTAAAGATCACAGACAACAGAATAGCCAACTAATAACCAACTTGGGCTGATTTAAGTTTTTTTTTTTTTTTTTAAGCAGTGAAATTAGTTGCTGGTCAAGTGCAGAGCATTGCTTATGTGCCGAGCCCATGTAGAGCATCTGAATCGTCTCACTTTTGGAAGAGAACTTAGATGTGTGGGTATGCAAATATGCAGGAAAATGCAGTTGACTTAATGATCATCATGACAGACCCTTTCTAGTGAATACTGAGTATTTGAACTTTGGTTAATATTTGTTTTTCAGGCTATTGTCTAATTCAAACAGCCAATTGAGCAGAGGGAAAATCAATTACTGTCCGACGATCCACAATTGAGACCGTCAAATTAGTCCCAGGCTCTCAGATAGTGAAGACAGTCAGCGGCACAATCTATTGCTTGCAGACAAGATGCTTATCTGAGAAACGCATATGTCCTGGCTCACCTTGCTTCGGCTCTGCGTTATGCAGTTACATGGTAATCTAGGAGCATCATGACGGTGGGTGTCAGAACACGGAGGCTGGGATCTCGAGAAAGGAAAGAATGCTTTTATTCTCACAGAGTGAGCAAGTCCAAGGTCAAGGTGCTCTTAGATGCTATAGTTTCACACATACATCACAGGAAGATGACAAAACACCTGAGGACGAGTGAAGAGGAGAAAGTGAGCAGAAAAGAAAAGCAGCCTTGGAAATAAAGCAGCATTCGGTCGCCAGTGTTGCGGGTAAAATTGTGTTTTATGTAATTGGATGGCTTTACTTTAAAATGTTATTTGTTAAACTTAGACTAAAATATCAGTTACTTTTAAAATAAAATTTTTAAAATAGTAATGTAATTTTTCATATTTTTTCAAAATAGTAAAGCAACTCTATTTTATTTAGTTACTAGAAAATGCAACCGAAAGCCCAACTTTTTTATAGTTATTAACAATATTATGTTACATATTGTAATTACTTTTTATGAAAAGATATGTTATAATATTGTTACTCAAAGTTACTTTACATAATATATAAATAATTAGCAACAAAGTTGCTAACATAACTTGATACTTGTTAATGAAAGAATAAAACAATACTATAACATGATGCTTTAAATAAAAAAAATATATGTAACATTAGTTACTGTACTTAACCCCCCCTCCCCAAAAAAGTAAAAAAAGTAATTATTTGTATATTATTTATTTAATTATCATATATTAAGTATATGTTAAATTAACAGTTTTTTTTCTTTAACTTTAAATATAATATTCCTACACAGTCGGTTGCAATATATACAGTACATGCATTATACATGCAATATCCATGCATTTTCTGTAAAGCTGCTTTGAAACGATGTGTGTTGTGAAAAGCGATATACATATAAATTTGAATTGAATATATCACATTTATCCTTTAACTGGCAATATCTTTTATTTTCATCTCTGCCGTCAACAGCATTAAATGAAAATGTTACACAGGTATATTTGTTCTGATTCAGTTCTCTGTAAACTCATTTTATCTGTTGTCTTGTCGAGTTAGCAATGTGCATTGCATACTGTTCTAAGCATTAGAAATAGCTTTGGTGACGACTCCTTGCAAGCTAATGCGCGACCTTTTCACCCATGGTGTGTCAATTTGTGTCAACCTTGTCCCACGCTTGCTCTTGAGGCTTCTGGTTACATCATAATCAGTTACAGTCTTTTGGATACCTTCATGCATTCGTTAATAAGGTTGAATAATTTTTGTTGCATGGCCATGCGAGATGTTAGATTAGAGCGGTCAAGTTGGCGTATCTGGACCGTCCAATGAGAAATCAGTCCTGTCCGGTGTCAGAGCCTGGTGCATTTGCTTTGCTGTCTAGATGTAGCATAACTTTACTTATGTAATGTACCGTTACAAGCAACACACACACTCTGTCTCTCACACACACAGAGGCACAGAGAGTAATGAAAGATATGTGGCTTCTATATGAGCAAATGCAGCCCTGGGCCCGTAATGAGCTGCAGTATGAGTTTGAATGAGTTCACTGCACAGAGCAAATTGAATGAAACAGTCTAATGACATCAACTCGAGCAGGGAAAGATAAAGAAAATAATCAAAGTGAACTTCAACGTTAATGTCAGGCATGTGTTTTCAGGCCTCATCCTGTTGTTGACAATTTCAAGGTGGCAACTGGTGTGCACAAAGATGGGATTGGAAAGTTTTTTGCACTTGAAGATGGTCTTTGTTTTATCTTAGCAGGGTGCAACTTCTTCTTTCATCATGACATTTGCTTGTATGGTAAAGCAAATTGTTTTTTGCTTTACTGCACCTTCTGAATATTTGTCTTCACATATTTGCATTTGTCAATCTTCAGACACCATATGAATCATATGATTCGTCATGGTAGTGTTTTGTCAGTTTGCATGATTCATTAAAAACACTATCACATACCACTTGAGATGAGCAAAATAGTATTTTTGAGGAGAAAGAAAGCTAGTGGGATTAGTGATACATGATTCACAGTTTCTAAAATTAAACTTTTATGTTGTAATGCGGTATGTTTTAATAATAGACATCACTCAATGAATGTAAAATATCTTTTCAGGTTTTTCAGTCAAACACATTCCACCTGATTATATGGAAATGCTTCTACTTATACATCAAAATGTTCAAATGCAAATCTTTTCTGTGGAGTTTTAGTGAAAGTCATTTGAATTTCCTCAATTATCGAAGTAGCAATGCTTGGAAGTGCTGTAGTAACCATACTAACCCATGCCAATGGAGCTATTTGGAAAGAGACCTAGAGTATGTGTGTGCATTTCTGAGCGGCACTTGTGAAAATGAGCTGTGAATGGAGTCCTCAGGAGTGCCGTGATGATAACCTCGATCAGCTCTCCTCATGTCCTGAATGAGATCTGTGGAGCCGATGCTGTTGTTTGCTGGTGAAGCATAAACAAGCTGAATTATGAGAGACTAAGACCGAATCTATTTACATGAAGACGTGCTGGTAACACTTTATATTAGGGAGCACATATTCACTATTAACTAAGAGTTTTCCCTCATGGTGACGACTCCTTGCAAGCTAATGCGCGACCTTTTCACCCATGGTGTGTCAATTTGTGTCAACCTTGTCCCACGCTTGCTCTTGAGGCTTCTGGTTACATCATAATCAGTTACAGTCTTTTGGATACCTTCATGCATTCGTTAATAAGGTTGAATAATTTTTGTTGCATGGCCATGCGAGATGTTAGATTAGAGCGGTCAAGTTGGCGTATCTGGACCGTCCAATGAGAAATCAGTCCTGTCCGGTGTCAGAGCCTGGTGCATTTGCTTTGCTGTCTAGATGTAGCATAACTTTACTTATGTAATGTACCGTTACAAGCAACACACACACTCTGTCTCTCACACACACAGAGGCACAGAGAGTAATGAAAGATATGTGGCTTCTATATGAGCAAATGCAGCCCTGGGCCCGTAATGAGCTGCAGTATGAGTTTGAATGAGTTCACTGCACAGAGCAAATTGAATGAAACAGTCTAATGACATCAACTCGAGCAGGGAAAGATAAAGAAAATAATCAAAGTGAACTTCAACGTTAATGTCAGGCATGTGTTTTCAGGCCTCATCCTGTTGTTGACAATTTCAAGGTGGCAACTGGTGTGCACAAAGATGGGATTGGAAAGTTTTTTGCACTTGAAGATGGTCTTTGTTTTATCTTAGCAGGGTGCAACTTCTTCTTTCATCATGACATTTGCTTGTATGGTAAAGCAAATTGTTTTTTGCTTTACTGCACCTTCTGAATATTTGTCTTCACATATTTGCATTTGTCAATCTTCAGACACCATATGAATCATATGATTCGTCATGGTAGTGTTTTGTCAGTTTGCATGATTCATTAAAAACACTATCACATACCACTTGAGATGAGCAAAATAGTATTTTTGAGGAGAAAGAAAGCTAGTGGGATTAGTGATACATGATTCACAGTTTCTAAAATTAAACTTTTATGTTGTAATGCGGTATGTTTTAATAATAGACATCACTCAATGAATGTAAAATATCTTTTCAGGTTTTTCAGTCAAACACATTCCACCTGATTATATGGAAATGCTTCTACTTATACATCAAAATGTTCAAATGCAAATCTTTTCTGTGGAGTTTTAGTGAAAGTCATTTGAATTTCCTCAATTATCGAAGTAGCAATGCTTGGAAGTGCTGTAGTAACCATACTAACCCATGCCAATGGAGCTATTTGGAAAGAGACCTAGAGTATGTGTGTGCATTTCTGAGCGGCACTTGTGAAAATGAGCTGTGAATGGAGTCCTCAGGAGTGCCGTGATGATAACCTCGATCAGCTCTCCTCATGTCCTGAATGAGATCTGTGGAGCCGATGCTGTTGTTTGCTGGTGAAGCATAAACAAGCTGAATTATGAGAGACTAAGACCGAATCTATTTACATGAAGACGTGCTGGTAACACTTTATATTAGGGAGCACATATTCACTATTAACTAAGAGTTTTCCCTCAATAAACTTCTAATTTGCTGCTTATGAATGCTAATAAGCAACTAGTTAATAGTGAGAATTGGTCCTTAAAATAAAGTGTCACTGACGTGCTTGATGTGGCGAGCAGAAACAGTGTCACAACATTGACAATTTGTTTAATTAACTAGGCTTGACGTGTAACCATAATGGGATGTTTATTACAGTCGTAAGGCTTCTAATCACCACATGTAATCCATCTGCTGGAGGTTGAAGATGTAAATGTCCACATTTCTGCACCGCCTACACTGGTGCCCTTATGTTGCATTTTATATCGCTGTTGCTGCCTTAGACATGCTGCATTGTGACAGCTACGTTTCTGAAATTACCCATCTGGTGAGCTTTGTCTTTCTGGTGCATGTCTCAAAAGTTCCCCAGTTCCTTGTCGTTATCCTAATGGTTTTTTGTTGACGCCTGACATCTGGGGTGCGTTTCCCAAAAGCATCGTTAGCCAACTATGGTCGCAAGTTCCGTCGTTACCAACATAGTTCAACGATTCAGTGTTTCCTGAAACCATAGTTCAAATGAACATTTGCAAACAGCGTCGCAAACTTACGTGGTAGGAACTACAGCTCTCGACCTGTGGTTACAAGCATAGTTTCTTGTTAGTAAGACATATGTACTTAAATAAATTATGCTCTTGGGCACAACAAGCAAGCTAATATGCAGTTCAATCTATATCTTCCATTCTATTTAAATATATAAACATTTTAATCGATACATTTTAGCGCGTCTTCAATAAGCGCCGTTTTTGAAGAGTGCGCATGTGCATAAATGCCCCGGAGGGAACCCCGGAGTATGACATAAGAGGAAACACACGATGAATCAAACATAAAATAAAGCAAAATGACAGGGAACAAAACATAGTAAATTAGTCATCAGGTGCCATGTACAATACAGCAGCATCTCAGAAATCTCGAATCAATTAAATAGCAGAAGTTATTACTCCACTACATGCATGTGATGTCATTAACAATGGCCCTAAATTGTTGAACTAATGTGGTTCAAACG
>NW_015549566.1:105462-109748 GCF_001515605.1 Sinocyclocheilus anshuiensis | reverse complement strand
AACAAGCTAACATGCAGTACAATCTATATCTTCCATTCTATTTAAATATATATACATTTTAATCGATATATTTTAGCGCGTTCTCAATAAGTGTCGTTTTTAAAGAGTGCGCATGTGAATAAATGCCTAAGGGAACCCTGGAGTATGACGTAAGAGGAAACCCACGATGAATCAAACATCAAATAAAGCAAAATGACAGGGAACAAAACATAGTAAATTAGTCATCAGGTGCCATGTACAATACAGCAGCATCTCAGAAATCTCGAATCAATTAAATAGCAGAAGTTATTACTCCACTACATGCATGTGATGTCATTAACAATGGCCCTAAATTGTTGAACTAATGTGGTTCAAACGACGGATATGCGACCGTGTTCGGGAAACAGTCGTGACTGGCTAGTTAGTTTCCACAACAATGCATCGTACTATGATGGTTAATCAGCGAGTTACGTCGTTGTACGGGAAACGCATCCCTGATTGACTGGTTTTGCTACAGGTCCTAGATTTTACATTTGATATCAATAGAAATATGTTTTTTTTTTTTTAGTTAAGTGGTTATCAGTTATTGAATATCTGTTTGCATAAATGTAATGCCATTAATAATAATAATTCATAATACATGTTAATCGTACATTGCTCACCACGGCTGCATTTATATGATCAAAAATATAGTAAATTATCTATATTATATTTAAAATAACTTTTTTCTTTTTTTTTATATATTTTTTAAAATGTATTTTTTTTCTAGTTTAAAATGTTATTTATTCTAAATTCAAAGCTGAATTTTCAGCCGCCATAACTCCAGTCTTCAGTGTCACATGATCCTTCAGAAATAATTCTAATTGTTCTAATTCTAGTTGTTTCTTAATATTTCTGTGGAAATCTCTTTTTTTTTCAGGATTCTTTGTTGAATAGAAAGTTCAAAAGAACAGCATTTCTTTAAAATCTTCTGTAACAATATAAAAACTGTCTATTTATACATGCAAATAATTATCATAAGAACATAAGAAAATATGAATAATTTTCTAGACCTCAAGTGGTTAACCAACACGGTACCAAAGAAAACAACAACATTGAATTGTTGTATGAATATGTCCATGTTGCTTTTGCTAATTTGACTAATTCTTCCAAAGATCCATTTGCATTGCCAGAATATTGTAGAGTTTAATTTGATACGGCCTTTGGCATCAACATTTTCTCCTCCCTTTGGTAGTACTATTTTTATTTTGCAGTCCTAACTTTGTATGATAATAGTTGCACTTTACTATTTGCATTTAGCATTTTTTTTGTTTTCCCTACTGTCCTTGACCTGTCTATTCTGTTGGAATAGACTTACCAGTTGTGAACCACTGATCTAGGGAGTGTTACTTTGGGTGCTCCGGCACTGCTGTTTTCCCATGTGGCCTTTCTCAGGGTTATGCGCCTGTGGTTGGAGGTGGCTGATGCTGATGGCCCAGCTGCTGCCTGTGTCTGATTTAACGTCCCGGCTTCAGGAAGTGGCTGCTCATGAATCCAGGCACGTCACAGTCTCCAGACCAGAGGAAGTTCACTGCTATTCACCACTGATGCCTAAATGAGACTCTTCTGTCCTGCAAGGGCTCTGGCACACACACCTTGCTCTCGCTCTCTTTCACAATGTCAGATAACAGCACTTCCTTTTCTGAGGCACTTCATTCTTATCATTTCCTGCTCCAGATCTGTGATGAATCACTGTGTTTTCTAATTCTTCTTGCCTGGCACCAGACCCTTCAGCCCTTCATTTTCTTTCATTTTTGGCTTGTTTACAAGTAATTTTTTTCGTGCGTTTTAATGTAGATGTGCTTTCAGAGAGTGACACAATTAATGCTGGTCCAAGGTCTATACTGTATAATTTATCTTTAGATTTGATTAACCTGTTAGGACAAAGATAGTGGAGAATGATGAATTCATTTCATCAACTAAACTTCCATCCATTCATCCATCTACCTGTCTGTCTGTCTGTTACAGTATGTCATTCTATTTATTGTTCTATCTATTCTATTTATCGTTCTGTTATTCTGTCGTTCTATTTATTGTTCATTCTGTTATTCATTCTATCATTTTTCAGTCGTTCTATCTTTTGTTCTATCGTTCTATCTGTCATTCTATATATCATTATCATAATATCAATCAATCGTTCTGTTTACTGTTCTATCATTTTATCGTTCATTCTATCATTTGTATCCTTTTATCTAGTGTTTTACTAAAGCAATAAGCCCCAAGAAGCCGTGGTTTACAGTGAATTTATAACAGCTAAGAGGGTTTTAGGCACGACGTGAAACAACGCCCCTTAGCTGTTATAAATTCACTGTAAACCACGGCTTCACGGGGCTTATTGATTTAATAAAACAGTTATTCCATATACGTAGCAAGGTTTCACAGAATAAAACAGAGCAAATAAAGTGTAATGATATAAATAAAATCGGTATTCTTCCACCAAACAATGTAGTTCCTCAGAAACAGTTGTGGTTCCAACAAAGTGGTTGCCGAGCAACACACAGAACTTCTGTGAAAGTAAACAAAGGTGTATGTTCGTAGAGTAATTTACAACAGCTTCGAATGCGGCTCAACCAATCAGAATCAAGGACCGGAACTATCCGTTTGATAACATTCTGTATATAATTCTATCTATTGTTCTATTGTTCTAGCTATCGTTGTTGCTAGACCCACTTTTTCAGTCACCCCATCATTATAGCAAAAAAAAAATAAAAAATTCGAGAAAGGTTGATCCTGATCACCCTGTCTGAATTTATTTTATGATAATGACTGACTGTTCATTATCCTTACATATATTAGAGATGTCAGCAGTACTTGAACCAGCTATTATTTTACCTAGAAACTTGGCAAAGGTCTATATACATAACGAAGGAGAACCAGACAGCGCAACAAGAAATTCAGCTTTAGCTGCGGTCAAAATAAATGAGAAACATTGTGAAAAAATAATATTTCGCAATCACAGACAGGATGAGATTTCACAGAGGAACCCTGAGTTAGCTGAATGAATTTTTCTAATACATTTTTGTGCATTCAAAGTAATCTTACCTATAGGGCAGAAGTAGTTCCATCCAAATGGGCCTATAGACAGAATGGGAATACAATTCCGTTGTTTTTCACTGACTGAGACATTTTACTTAACAATTCAATATGTCATGACAAGTTGCAGATGTCAGGTGAAGTGCTGTTCCAAATGCTCCCAGCATGCAGCAAAATTAGGTGTGTACGGCCAGAAGTGCTGAGCTATTGCTTTTCGAAATTGATCTGTGCTAACTGGCCGGCCTCTCCATCTCTGCCTGTCCCTCTTTCTCTCTCTCTTCTCTGTTCCAATCGAACCAGTAGTTCATCAGACGGTCCTGGTCCACGCCTTGCCGCCGTGACATCACCGTTTCCGATTCTCATGCCGTGTTTAAGTTTATGACTGTGTTTGTGCATTGTAGCGTTCGCTTCTTTTTGTGTCAGGTAACACATTCAGTCACATCCACCTGGGGAGGACGACAGGCTTTAAGACGGCCTGTGAATTCTAATGGCTTTATCGGTCCCCTGCAGCTGGCTTTGGCTTTTTCCACCGTCCTCCCATAGCACATTGCATATGCCTCTTCAATTGGGGTCATGGCTCAGGCTGATAGTGAACTGTATTCCTTCCTAACTGGAGGGCTCCCTGTGCTGGCCGTCAATGTGGCAGTGCGCAGCAGATTGGCTGGTGGTCTCACTGCGGCTCAGGATTCATTCCACCGGCTTATATTGTGTCATTCTATGAATTAACAATGAAGATTGATGACACCGCCACACAACAGTGACAATCAGTCCAGGCTTTGAATGTGACTCGGATTTCATATATTGTGCATATGCGGTGCGTGTAAGGTGTAGGATATGTACTGTGGAATTGAAGTTGGAAGCAAAATGCTTTTACCATAAACTAAGTCATAGTTTTATCTTTTCTAAGAGTGACGCGCTATTCAATATTTATTTATTTATTTTTGTATGTCTCATTTTGGATTTGGAGAGGAGACAAGATAATATAATATAATATACACATAATATATAATACACACGTAATTTAATATTTATACAGTATGTGTGTTCTTATATGCTTTTCAAATAAATTATGGTTGAATTAAAAATTGTTGGGTAACACTTTACAATAATGTTCCATTTGTTAACTATATTTAATGCATTAACTAACATTAACTAACAATGAGCAATACATGTGTTACAGTATTTATTAATCTTTGTTAACGTTAGTTAATAAAAATACATCTATTCATTGTTAC
>NW_015549566.1:97388-101304 GCF_001515605.1 Sinocyclocheilus anshuiensis | reverse complement strand
TCGGTGTTTCCCGAAACCATAGTTCAAACGAACATTCGCAAACAGCGTCGCAAACTTACGTGGTAGGAACTACAGCTCTCGACCTGTGGTTAGAAGCAGAGTTTCTTGTTAGAAAGACATATGGACTTAAATAAATGATGTTCTTGGGCACAATAAGCAAGCTAACATGCAGTACAATCTATATCTTCCATTCAATTGAAATATATATACATTTTAATCGATACATTTTAGCGTGTCCTCAATAAGTGCCGTTTTTGAAGAGTGCTGCATAAATGCCTAAGGGAACCCCAGAGTATGGAAACACACGAAACACACGATGAATCAAACATAAAATAAAGCAAAATGACAGGGAACAAAACATAGTAAAAGGTGCCATGGGTGCCATGTTGAACACAGCAGCCTCTCAGAGATCTCGAATCAATTAATTAGCAGAAGTTATTACTCCACCACATGCGTCTGACGTCATTAACAACAGCCCTAAATTGTTGGAACTAATGTGGTTCAAACAACGGAGATGCGACTGTGTCCAGGAAACAGTCGTGACTGGCTAGTTAGTTTCCACAACAATACATTGTACTATGGTGGTTAATCAGTGAGTTACGGCGTTGTACGGGAAACACACACCTGGACGATGACATAACTGAATCAACAATGAACTGATTTGCAGCCGCCATAACTCCAGTCTTCAGTGTCACATGATCCTTCAGAAATAATTCTAATTGTTCTAATTCTAGTTGTTTCTTAATATTTCTGTGGAAATCTCTTTTTTTTTCAGGATTCTTTGTTGAATAGAAAGTTCAAAAGAACAGCATTTCTTTAAAATCTTCTGTAACAATATAAAAACTGTCTATTTATACATGCAAATAATTATCATAAGAACATAAGAAAATATGAATAATTTTCTAGACCTCAAGTGGTTAACCAACACGGTACCAAAGAAAACAACAACATTGAATTGTTGTATGAATATGTCCATGTTGCTTTTGCTAATTTGACTAATTCTTCCAAAGATCCATTTGCATTGCCAGAATATTGTAGAGTTTAATTTGATACGGCCTTTGGCATCAACATTTTCTCCTCCCTTTGGTAGTACTATTTTTATTTTGCAGTCCTAACTTTGTATGATAATAGTTGCACTTTACTATTTGCATTTAGCATTTTTTTTGTTTTCCCTACTGTCCTTGACCTGTCTATTCTGTTGGAATAGACTTACCAGTTGTGAACCACTGATCTAGGGAGTGTTACTTTGGGTGCTCCGGCACTGCTGTTTTCCCATGTGGCCTTTCTCAGGGTTATGCGCCTGTGGTTGGAGGTGGCTGATGCTGATGGCCCAGCTGCTGCCTGTGTCTGATTTAACGTCCCGGCTTCAGGAAGTGGCTGCTCATGAATCCAGGCACGTCACAGTCTCCAGACCAGAGGAAGTTCACTGCTATTCACCACTGATGCCTAAATGAGACTCTTCTGTCCTGCAAGGGCTCTGGCACACACACCTTGCTCTCGCTCTCTTTCACAATGTCAGATAACAGCACTTCCTTTTCTGAGGCACTTCATTCTTATCATTTCCTGCTCCAGATCTGTGATGAATCACTGTGTTTTCTAATTCTTCTTGCCTGGCACCAGACCCTTCAGCCCTTCATTTTCTTTCATTTTTGGCTTGTTTACAAGTAATTTTTTTCGTGCGTTTTAATGTAGATGTGCTTTCAGAGAGTGACACAATTAATGCTGGTCCAAGGTCTATACTGTATAATTTATCTTTAGATTTGATTAACCTGTTAGGACAAAGATAGTGGAGAATGATGAATTCATTTCATCAACTAAACTTCCATCCATTCATCCATCTACCTGTCTGTCTGTCTGTTACAGTATGTCATTCTATTTATTGTTCTATCTATTCTATTTATCGTTCTGTTATTCTGTCGTTCTATTTATTGTTCATTCTGTTATTCATTCTATCATTTTTCAGTCGTTCTATCTTTTGTTCTATCGTTCTATCTGTCATTCTATATATCATTATCATAATATCAATCAATCGTTCTGTTTACTGTTCTATCATTTTATCGTTCATTCTATCATTTGTATCCTTTTATCTAGTGTTTTACTAAAGCAATAAGCCCCAAGAAGCCGTGGTTTACAGTGAATTTATAACAGCTAAGAGGGTTTTAGGCACGACGTGAAACAACGCCCCTTAGCTGTTATAAATTCACTGTAAACCACGGCTTCACGGGGCTTATTGATTTAATAAAACAGTTATTCCATATACGTAGCAAGGTTTCACAGAATAAAACAGAGCAAATAAAGTGTAATGATATAAATAAAATCGGTATTCTTCCACCAAACAATGTAGTTCCTCAGAAACAGTTGTGGTTCCAACAAAGTGGTTGCCGAGCAACACACAGAACTTCTGTGAAAGTAAACAAAGGTGTATGTTCGTAGAGTAATTTACAACAGCTTCGAATGCGGCTCAACCAATCAGAATCAAGGACCGGAACTATCCGTTTGATAACATTCTGTATATAATTCTATCTATTGTTCTATTGTTCTAGCTATCGTTGTTGCTAGACCCACTTTTTCAGTCACCCCATCATTATAGCAAAAAAAAAATAAAAAATTCGAGAAAGGTTGATCCTGATCACCCTGTCTGAATTTATTTTATGATAATGACTGACTGTTCATTATCCTTACATATATTAGAGATGTCAGCAGTACTTGAACCAGCTATTATTTTACCTAGAAACTTGGCAAAGGTCTATATACATAACGAAGGAGAACCAGACAGCGCAACAAGAAATTCAGCTTTAGCTGCGGTCAAAATAAATGAGAAACATTGTGAAAAAATAATATTTCGCAATCACAGACAGGATGAGATTTCACAGAGGAACCCTGAGTTAGCTGAATGAATTTTTCTAATACATTTTTGTGCATTCAAAGTAATCTTACCTATAGGGCAGAAGTAGTTCCATCCAAATGGGCCTATAGACAGAATGGGAATACAATTCCGTTGTTTTTCACTGACTGAGACATTTTACTTAACAATTCAATATGTCATGACAAGTTGCAGATGTCAGGTGAAGTGCTGTTCCAAATGCTCCCAGCATGCAGCAAAATTAGGTGTGTACGGCCAGAAGTGCTGAGCTATTGCTTTTCGAAATTGATCTGTGCTAACTGGCCGGCCTCTCCATCTCTGCCTGTCCCTCTTTCTCTCTCTCTTCTCTGTTCCAATCGAACCAGTAGTTCATCAGACGGTCCTGGTCCACGCCTTGCCGCCGTGACATCACCGTTTCCGATTCTCATGCCGTGTTTAAGTTTATGACTGTGTTTGTGCATTGTAGCGTTCGCTTCTTTTTGTGTCAGGTAACACATTCAGTCACATCCACCTGGGGAGGACGACAGGCTTTAAGACGGCCTGTGAATTCTAATGGCTTTATCGGTCCCCTGCAGCTGGCTTTGGCTTTTTCCACCGTCCTCCCATAGCACATTGCATATGCCTCTTCAATTGGGGTCATGGCTCAGGCTGATAGTGAACTGTATTCCTTCCTAACTGGAGGGCTCCCTGTGCTGGCCGTCAATGTGGCAGTGCGCAGCAGATTGGCTGGTGGTCTCACTGCGGCTCAGGATTCATTCCACCGGCTTATATTGTGTCATTCTATGAATTAACAATGAAGATTGATGACACCGCCACACAACAGTGACAATCAGTCCAGGCTTTGAATGTGACTCGGATTTCATATATTGTGCATATGCGGTGCGTGTAAGGTGTAGGATATGTACTGTGGAATTGAAGTTGGAAGCAAAATGCTTTTACCATAAACTAAGTCATAGTTTTATCTTTTCTAAGAGTGACGCGCTATTCAATATTTATTTATTTATTTTTGTATGTCTCATTTTGGATTTGGAGAGGAGACAGGACACACACACA
>NW_015549566.1:95573-97310 GCF_001515605.1 Sinocyclocheilus anshuiensis | reverse complement strand
TATATATATATATATATATATATATACTGTATATACATACATACATAATTTAATATTTATATATTTGTGTGTTCTTAGATTTTTTTACAGATAAATTATGGTTGAATTAAAAATTGTTGGTTAACACTTTTTAATAAGGTTCCATATGTTAACTATATATATATGATGCATTAAATAACATTAACTAACAATGAGCAATACATTTCTTACAGTATTAATTAATCTTTGTTAACATTAGTTAATGAAAATACAACTGTTTATTGTTAGTCCATGTTATGCCAGGTCTATTAAATAACATAAATAGATACAACTTTTGATTTTAACAATGCATTAGTAAATGTTGGAATTAACATGAACTAAGATTAATAAATGCTTTAAATGCTGTTTATGTTAAATAATGTAGTTAACTAATGGAAACAAATGGAACCTAATTTTAAAGTGTTACCGATTATGTTCATCAGGTGTTACACATTTACAGTACTTAACTTTAATATCTGACATAATATATAAAATTATTTTCCAGAGAACATTTGAATAATTTATTTTGGCTTTAGTACAGTCCAGTGATATATTTTTGTCTTTATATTATTATTATACTGACTTTAGCTTCCTTTATATTTTAGGACCTGGGGCCGGTTGCATAAACTGCTTAGACTAGTCTTAAAAGTTAGTCATCTAATTTTTTTTTTCTTTAAGGCTGGTCATAACTTTGTAAAATCAGTTACATAAAACGGTAGACTGGTCTAATTCTTATATGAAAAGTAAGTCTGATTACCATTTGGTTAACTGCTACTTGGTCAAACTAGTTCTTAAGACACGGTCTTAATATATAGACTGTTTATGCAACTGAAATCATCACATTTGAGGGTCCTTAGTATCAAGTGTGAAAACCTCTGATGTAGACTGCTAGGCCACAGCTTCAAAAGTATTTAATCAATTTTACATGCTGCAAATTTATTTTATTTTTTTGCTTTCTTTTTTCCCCATGTCTGTGGAAGTGTGTACATGTGTTGGAGGAAAAGCCTTAATTTCCTGGCTAAAGTGAGATGTCAGTACTGTTTTTGACAACTGTGAATGAGGCAAAATCAAAACATGCCAGCCGTGAGGCAAAAACCTAAATGTTGAGACCCAACGGATGTGTCTCCATGTTAAACCCTGCTATAACTGCGTGAATGAACACCTGTGTCTGCAGGGAATCTCATTAGAAGATGGAGTGTGGGATTACAGATGTAGCAATTATTTTTGACTGTGCATTCATTAGTATTACTGGTGGGCATTAAACATGCAAAGACATCATTATAATGTATTTGCATTTTTATGTTACTACTGTGTCTGCAAAGGCTCTTGTTTTTTCTTTGTTTGTTTACTGTGATATTCACCTGTAACTTTTGAAGGGGTTCTTGGTGGTTTTCAGAAGACTTTCCAAAGTAGAAAAGTAGTAAAACTGTGTTTTCCTTCATATTCCTACACAACCAAAACAAAAACTGCATGTATTAAATATATGCAGCGTGTCTTTGTACAAATATTACTACAGTTTGAAATAACTGTTTCCTATTTTAATATATTTTAAAATGTAATTGATTTCTGTGATGGTCAATTACTCATTCATTAGTCATTACTCCATGATTAGATCATCACATGATCCTTCAGAAATCATTCGAAAATGCTAATTTGGTGCTCAAGAAACATTTCTTATTATTATCAGTGTTGAAAACAGTTGTGCTGCTTAATATGTTT
>NW_015549566.1:82428-91552 GCF_001515605.1 Sinocyclocheilus anshuiensis | reverse complement strand
TATATATATATATATATATATATATATACTGTATATACATACATACATAATTTAATATTTATATATTTGTGTGTTCTTAGATTTTTTTACAGATAAATTATGGTTGAATTAAAAATTGTTGGTTAACACTTTTTAATAAGGTTCCATATGTTAACTATATATATATGATGCATTAAATAACATTAACTAACAATGAGCAATACATTTCTTACAGTATTAATTAATCTTTGTTAACATTAGTTAATGAAAATACAACTGTTTATTGTTAGTCCATGTTATGCCAGGTCTATTAAATAACATAAATAGATACAACTTTTGATTTTAACAATGCATTAGTAAATGTTGGAATTAACATGAACTAAGATTAATAAATGCTTTAAATGCTGTTTATGTTAAATAATGTAGTTAACTAATGGAAACAAATGGAACCTAATTTTAAAGTGTTACCGATTATGTTCATCAGGTGTTACACATTTACAGTACTTAACTTTAATATCTGACATAATATATAAAATTATTTTCCAGAGAACATTTGAATAATTTATTTTGGCTTTAGTACAGTCCAGTGATATATTTTTGTCTTTATATTATTATTATACTGACTTTAGCTTCCTTTATATTTTAGGACCTGGGGCCGGTTGCATAAACTGCTTAGACTAGTCTTAAAAGTTAGTCATCTAATTTTTTTTTTCTTTAAGGCTGGTCATAACTTTGTAAAATCAGTTACATAAAACGGTAGACTGGTCTAATTCTTATATGAAAAGTAAGTCTGATTACCATTTGGTTAACTGCTACTTGGTCAAACTAGTTCTTAAGACACGGTCTTAATATATAGACTGTTTATGCAACTGAAATCATCACATTTGAGGGTCCTTAGTATCAAGTGTGAAAACCTCTGATGTAGACTGCTAGGCCACAGCTTCAAAAGTATTTAATCAATTTTACATGCTGCAAATTTATTTTATTTTTTTGCTTTCTTTTTTCCCCATGTCTGTGGAAGTGTGTACATGTGTTGGAGGAAAAGCCTTAATTTCCTGGCTAAAGTGAGATGTCAGTACTGTTTTTGACAACTGTGAATGAGGCAAAATCAAAACATGCCAGCCGTGAGGCAAAAACCTAAATGTTGAGACCCAACGGATGTGTCTCCATGTTAAACCCTGCTATAACTGCGTGAATGAACACCTGTGTCTGCAGGGAATCTCATTAGAAGATGGAGTGTGGGATTACAGATGTAGCAATTATTTTTGACTGTGCATTCATTAGTATTACTGGTGGGCATTAAACATGCAAAGACATCATTATAATGTATTTGCATTTTTATGTTACTACTGTGTCTGCAAAGGCTCTTGTTTTTTCTTTGTTTGTTTACTGTGATATTCACCTGTAACTTTTGAAGGGGTTCTTGGTGGTTTTCAGAAGACTTTCCAAAGTAGAAAAGTAGTAAAACTGTGTTTTCCTTCATATTCCTACACAACCAAAACAAAAACTGCATGTATTAAATATATGCAGCGTGTCTTTGTACAAATATTACTACAGTTTGAAATAACTGTTTCCTATTTTAATATATTTTAAAATGTAATTGATTTCTGTGATGGTCAATTACTCATTCATTAGTCATTACTCCATGATTAGATCATCACATGATCCTTCAGAAATCATTCGAAAATGCTAATTTGGTGCTCAAGAAACATTTCTTATTATTATCAGTGTTGAAAACAGTTGTGCTGCTTAATATGTTTTGTAAAACTGTGACGTATAGAATTATTTGATGGATAAAAAGTTCAAAAGAACAATATTTATTCAAAATATATACAGTATCTTTGGTAACATTATACTTCTTTACTGTCACTTTTGGTCAGTTTCATAATTGTGTGTGTTGGTCGTATGCAGTTGATGTTAATATTAATACTATAATGACATTTTTGTCTTTTGTATGATATACAATTTTGGTACAATGTATAGTTACCACTTGTCGTTCAATGTAAAACCTTCCTAAAGCAGAACCAGTAGAGAACCACTGTGTTAAAACATGTTGTACAGTCATTCGAGTAGTGGTACATTCACCAAATCACATCATCAGAAAGTATGTGTAAAATAAAGCCGCGTTTAATTTTGTCTAATCAGAAATATCTGCTTTCATTGAGACACTGCTAATGCGTTCTGCATGTTTGATAAGGAACAGGCAAATGTGATCTGTTAGATTAACTTTAATCTGCTCTAAATCCCCTTCAAGTGGAACAACAGCATGGATACCAATGTATTATTCATCACGACAACAAGCCAGGATTTTTCCCCCATTACAGCTATTACCTTAATTGCCTTCATACGAGTTTGCTTCTGAAGCCTAATGAACATATCTGTAAACTGAAAAGGTTTGATTGGGGAAACAAAATGTTTACTAGTCAGACAGCTAGTGAATGACATGTTCTTGGGTGGATAATACAGCTCCCCCATCCCGCCCCCAAGATATTTCATGAGTGTTTCTGAAGCCCTTCAATCAGACCTCACATCTCCAGAACCTGCCAAAAAGAACGAGAGCTGATTTCATCTCCAAACCTCAAAGACACTTTCCTTTCAAAGCACCATTTATGCCTGTCAGAGTATATTCATACAGCTTTCCTTCATTTATCAAGACCACTTGGCATCAAAAAAGCCAACTGAATGGAAGCCATTTGATTTATGAAATGAAATCTCTTCATTTACTAATCTGACTAAATGGACTAGCAAAATAAACATCCCAACTTATTCACTCTAGAGCCACTGAATAAATTCTTGATGGTCCCACGCAGCCAGAAGATTCTCCCCCAAGGTGGCGTGGACATGAATTTTCCTCCTTCTTGAATATATCACAGCTTCATTACTTCTGTAGTGTTGTGTTATATGGTCTGTTTTCCCATCATCCCACATGGCTGTCTCCTCTCCAGCCCCTCAGCCATTGGCATAACTTTTTATCTTTTGTGAGTGCAGGGCCTGTCGGGATGCTTCATTTACTCTGATGTGTTTCTGCTGGTGGTTTGAGGTATAGAGGAAGTGAGATGAAGAGAGAGAGAGAGAGTCAGTCCCCAGTACAGTTGTCTACATTGCTGAGTGGGAAAGTGGCACTGTGGGAGTACTGAGCACATAGTCAAACTGTGTCACTGTCTCACTCCTGCCTGGGACGAAAGGACATGCTTTATGCCTTCAATCTCCTTAAACTGTTTTCATGTGAGGAAATTTTCATTTGATGTATTGGATTGTGTGCACTGTCTGCGAAACTTCTGAATAGGTCTGCACCTCTCATCTTTTTGCAGTTACATAAAGACAAATTAGAACAGGCAGGAAAAGGACTTTGAAAATGCTGTTTTTGGGAGGACAATTAGGATTCTCCTTGGAGACCTGAAAAAATGTGAAAGATTAAAGACAGTACTTGAGGATATGGTGGTTTATAAATGAAATTATCAGATGGAAGTCTTTTTTTAGTTTTAATGAGAGTTTGTGATTCAGTGTAGAGTAATGCTAAAAAAAAAAAAATTGCACGAGCATTATTTGAAGTCTTCTATCTTGAAGTGCTGTCTTATTGCCATAGTACATTAATATGGTAATCAGTAACATGTAGTATGGTATATATCTATAGTTAGTATAGTTAAAAAATCTCATAAGAAAAGCTAGTTTTTGGTGAATAGTTTAAGCCTAACATTTTTTTTACTTCAAAAATTAGCATAAAAATGGATAATAAGCCTGGCTGGTGTGTGTATACATATACTGCCGTACAAACGTTTGGGATCAGTAAGATTTTTAATGTTTTTTAAAGAAGTCTCATTTATTTGATCAAAAGTTCATTAAAACAGCAATGCTGTGAAATATTATTCCAATTAAAATAACAGTTTTCGGTTTTAATATACTTTACAGTAAGATATAATTTAATTATATGATGGCAAAGCTGAAATTTCATCAGCCATATGTTATGTTCTGTTTATTTTTATTTTTTTTGTAACCTGTGATAACTTTTTATTCATTTAAGAATCCTGAAAAAACATAAGTTAGAATTGCATTTATTCAAAATAGAAATCTTTTCTAACAATATAAGTCTTTATTATAACTTTTTTAAATCAATTTAACAAATCCTTGCTGAATAAAAGTATTAATTTATTAAAAAAATAAAAATTAAATTAAATAAATAATATATATATATATATATATATGCTGACCCCAAACTTTTGAACGGTACTGTATATTGTGACAAAAGATCTCTATTTTAAATAACTGCTGTTGTTTTTAACTTTTTATTATATATATATATATGTGTGTGTCAGAGAAGTCAAACAGTTATGACTGCTATTCGATAAAATCAAGTAAATGTTGAATATACAAAAAACATTAAATAATCCATAGAATATCATAACACAATATATACTAATTTGACAAATTGGCTGGTCAAACTCTGTATTTTTAGAGCAGTGAATTGGATTGAAAGTGAAAAGTGAAAGTGACATGAACGCTGTTACACTGTATAAACGTATATATTATATTCTGATTAATCGTCGGGGATGTTAAATGTAAGAGTGCACTTACATAAGCTTGGTTCTCCAGTTAGTCTTGTTGCTCATTATGATGGCTCACAGGTAGGAGCTGTGGGGAATCCTCAGGTGGCTGTGACGCGAGTGTTAAATGACTGGGTCATCATAAGGAACGGTTTTAATCCTCATCTGAGAAAGGGCAACATTAACATGCAGTGAGGTTACATTAATGTTCATCTTGTGAACAAATGACATTTACTTTCTCATTTAGCATAAAATTATGTGGCAATATTGCGCAGAGGCATGTTTAGAATGCTAATAAGTGTCAGATTCCTTTTGAGGACAAGAAAGAAGTTCATTTAGAACCACTTGTGATAAACAAAAAGGTAAAATATCATCTTTGAAAACAGTGAGATTTGAGGTCGCATGCTGCCCGAGTTGAATGGCAGACAGATAAAATATGCACAACAATATCAGAGCTAGAAAATGTCATGCGGATGCAGTGGAGAGGGAAAAAGATTAAGCAAGGACAATTTGAAAGCAAAAGCTACATATAAATAATAAGGAAATGAAATGAAATATTAATTTGTACTATTACTCAGCCTGGCTTATATGTCAGACTTTCTCTGGATGCTAAATTTAAAGTGCTTTTTCTCCAGCAATGATTGTGGAAGGTCATTTTGAGTTACAGAATACATATATTTGTGGTTATGTAACAACTCCATGTAAGTGAAAGTTTTAACAGACTTCCGAAGTATTTGCATTGCTTGATTGCAATACATGCCAGATCCTTTACAGGGCAGCAATCCAATTTGCTTGTGCCAAGTATTTCAAAGGATAGTTCACCCAAACATAATAATCATGTCAGCGTTTACTCAGCCGCATGTTATTTCAAACCCGTATGCTTTTTCCTGTGCAACACAAAATAAGAAACTGGGGAATCTTTCCTTTCAAGCTTGGAAAACAGCACTATTTAAAAATATATATATTTTATAAGACTTAAATAAATCAGTATATCTTAAATATATTTTTTGCAGTATTTATTTTTTTTTTTGTTTTTTTTACAATATATCTGCTTTTTATTACTTCATTTTATAAAATATTTTACAAATACATTTATATAACTTATGTATAATTTATTGTTACTGTTGTAACTATTGTAAATGTTGATGTAAATTTTAATGGTGCTTCTTTTTGTCCAAGAGCAGTAAGACTGTATATATATATATATATATATATATATATATATATATTAAAATAATAATAAAATAAAAATATTGAATATTTGGAATTATTACTCCAATTGTTTTGGCACATCCTTCAAAAATCATTCTAATATGCTGGTGTGTAATAATATTTCACAATATTAGTGTTTTTACTATATTTTTGATCAAATAAATGCAGCATTGTTGAGCATAAGAGACTTCTTTCAAAAAAATTTTTAAAATCTTCCAAACATTTCGTTATTCCAAACTTTTGACCGGAAGTGTATGGTTTTGGAAACAACATGCAAAAAAGTAAATATTAATATTTTCTTTTTTTTGTTGAACTATTTTGTTGAACTTTTGTTGAGATACAGTAGATACTTCAGATGCATTGGCATATACACCTGACTCCCTGTCTCCTCCAACAGGTCGGTTCCCCAGGGTTTCATACGGTGGGTTTAGGTGGCGAGTGGACGGGACTCTGATGTGGAGTGCTGCTCCGGAGCTGAGTGCCCACTACTAGACCAGCAACTTCCTGCGCCTCAAGATGGATTAGAGCTTCACGCCTCCGGAGATCAAAGGTATGAGATGTGTAGTAATGAGCTTCCACTCCGCTCCTTCCAATCAGAGCACCACAGGCCCACCGTAGTGCGTAGTGTTTGTCTTAAATGCACCATGGATGGCTATTACTGTCTGTTAAATATTTATGAATGTAACGGAGCGGTGGAAGGACTGTTTGATGTGCTTAATTGTATTGCAGACAGAATTTTTCAAGGCTCGGAAAACAATGATGGACTGCAAACAATGCTTGTCCGCTTCAGCACTTTGCTGTTTGTTTGGAAACCTGCCATGTTGTGCACACAGAACCATATGAGCTGGCCAAAATTATTGTGATTATAAATGTAGCACAGATTTATTGCTTGAGGTGAAAGAAGAAGAGAGAAGAGAAAAATGCTGCCTTGAGTCACAAAGTTCTCCAGTAACCATGGCAGCCGCTTTTTGACATGCATATTGCTGTCAGCCACTTGATTTGTGTCTCCTATTTTTCAATTATATTTCAGATTTCAGTGGCCTGAAAATGAGGTGAGGAGATTGTTGGTGTTATACAAAGGGTGTTATAAGACTAGACAGTGATTTATTGGAAAATGGAGGCTCACAGAGGGAATATGAGAGAAGGGCCGGGATCATTCCGCGGCCTTACGCACGTCCCGCTGCGCTCAGTAAAGAGAGAGAAGTTCAGAGAGCTTGTATGTGGCATGTTATCGTATCACTGGAGGACACGGAGTGGCCATGTTCTTGGTCGATAGAAGCTGTTCCTACAGCTTTATGGTTGAATGTTATTATGCTGCACAACTGATCTTTTTCATTGGTAAAAAAAAGTGTTTGTTTGGTTTACAATACAATTATTGTTTTGATATTAAACGACTGAATTTTGTCTTAGTGTTTTTTTAAAGAGGTTGTTCACCCAAAAATTTAAATTCAGTCATCATTTACTCACCTCATGTTGTTGACATTGTTTTCTGTGGAACATAAAAGAAAAGATATTTAGAAGAATGTTGGAAACTGAAGAGTTTTGGAGACCATTGACTTTCATTGTATGGAAGAAAACGAACAACACATTTCTCAAAATATATTTTTTTATGTTCCACAGAAGAAAGTCATGTGGGTTTGGAATGACATGAGGATGAATAAATGATGATAGAATTTTCACTTATGGGTGAACACTCCCTTTAAAAAAATAAGACAAAATCCTATCGTATTACATTTTAAAATGATCCTTTTAAGTGAACAGTTCACCCAGAAATGAAAATTTGTTTTTTTTTTATAAACACAGGTTTTTACTTCACAAGGCGTTAATCGAGGACTGGAATTTTATGTATTACTTGTGGATTATTGTGATGTTTTAATCAGCTGTTTGGACTCTGATTTTTTTATTCCGATGGCACCCATTCACTGCAGAGGATCCATTGGTGAGCAAGTGATGTAATGCTAAATTTCTCCAAATATGTTTTGATAAAGAAACAACCTCATCTACATCTTGGATGGCCTAAGGGTGAGTACATTTTCAGCAAATTTTCATTTTTGGGTGAACTAATCCTTCAAAGGTGCTATGTAATTTTTTTTTTTTACTGTACTAAAGCATAAAAATGCCATAATACATTTGCAGATATTTAGGAAACATGCCAAGTTCACGTTTCTCCAAAAAAAAGTTATTCTACTTTGAAAATGTGTATTCTGTGTCGGAATGTCTGTTTTTGTTTTGGTCTGTGTGATTCCGCCCACTGACAGTTTAACCAATAGTATTTCAAGACCCCGGGTTGCCAGAGAGTGGAAAACAGCATATCGCAGCCGTTGGAGGCCAGCAAACTAATTAGGTCAGAGATCGCAGATTCTACCTGACCTAAAAAGCCTCAGCATCCATCTAAAAAGCTCTAAGACCAGAGGCATATTAAAACGAGGATAAATCAACTCATCAACTTACAGTGTTTAAGGTTTGTCACCTTCAGTTGAAACAGTATTTTGAATTTGGACTGCAGTACCCATTTCAACCGCTAGCTGTCAATATTACATACTGTACCTTTAAGCATCTTACAGGAAATTTAATTACATGCATTTTAATGTTTTTACTCCAGTTGGTAGTCGTCGCATCACTGCTCATTTATAAATTTTTGTTATATCACTGGTCAAGCCCACATCACATCACCAGCATTCGCTGTCACTCATGTTGCTGAAAACCACCAAGACTCCTTTTGAAAATTAATGATTTGCAAATCTCTATGTGAGTGAACGACCCTTTACGTTGACATACTATACTGAGCGCTCCAAACAAGATGTGATGCATCGTTTCACCTCTGCCTGGAATGGACTGCTATAACTACTGCGATCTGCTCTTTGAGTAAATGTCATTATTGAATATAACTTTCGAAAACGCATCGTTAGCTAGTAATGGCAACACCTCATAAAGCAGTGCCAAGGCAAAACATAATTGGCTTCTCACTTGAGAAAGCTGGTCAGCCCTTGGCTGGGAAATAAGACTGGGAAATAATTGCTGCCTTGCGGCTTCCAATGCAACTAACTGTTCCCTTTCAGTAGGTCTCTCCGGGGCAGACCGCTGCTTCCCTCCCGGGCCTGTAGGCACTCGTCGGCTTTGATCGATGCGGCTTACACGGCCTGTGGAGAAGCTGCGTCCGCCTTACACGGTTCGGCGTTACTGCAAGTGCACCAGGCCAAGGCACTGAGGGACTTGCACGAGGGTGGTCACGGCCTGGAAGTTATCAAAGAACTCCGCACCGCAACGGACCTCGCGCTACGAGCAACGGAGGAGGGCCAAGCGGAGAATCTTTTCTCCGAATCTTTTGACCTCTCGGTCAGTGGTACCCAAATACTCGACAAAAGAGCAATTTCTTCTATCTCTGGGTCCCC
>NW_015549566.1:68124-70476 GCF_001515605.1 Sinocyclocheilus anshuiensis | reverse complement strand
CCAGCTGGTTTGGAGACGTTTCGGAGCCGCTCAGGTAGACCTGTTTGCCTCTCCAGAGACCTCTCACTGCAAGTTGTTCTTCTCCCCGGCCGAGGGAACACTCAGCACGGACGCACTGGCACACAGGTGCTGCAATATAACAAAGAGTGAAAAATTTAAGGGGGTCTGAATACTTTCCGTACCCACTGTATATATATATATATTAATAGTTACAACTACAAAACAAATGGTCTCAGCGGTTGAAGCATATGGGTGTCACGCTTACGTGCTGGAAGTTCCATAACAAAAATAAAAACTGACAAAAATGGAGGAAAAAAAAACGGAGAGAAGGGGCGCCGCTTACTTATTTACTTGAGGTCAGTTATTCTGTCACACTTACGTGCTGGAAGGAAGACAGAAGAGCGTATGACGAAGATAATCTTAATTATTTTAAATAAATCCACAGGGAAAGATGAAGAGAATATCCACACACGAAGGGTAACCACATACAATAACCAACAACTCAACTCAGAGAACTAAAGGAAGGGAATTTATACAAACGGAAGAGGAGCTAATGACTAATTAACAAGACTATTAAAGGAGTTAAAGGAGGTTAACTAATAAAGACACAACAGGGGCAAGTTCAAGCTCAAACCGTTGTGCACCGTTTTGCTACGGTTTCCGGTTTGAACGACATGTTTCCTGGAAACGGTGTGCAACGGGGTTTGAGATGCGTTTTCTCTTGTTTGGTGGGTGTGTCAAACATGTCAGCCCAATCAGCAGCAACATGTATATAAACCATGCGGTATTAAAGAGACGTGTTTCCGTTTAAAAAACGTTTTGCACCGTTTTTGTCGGGGCTGAACGCAGCCCAGGACAGGGACAAGGACAGGAACAGGAACAGGAACAGGAACAGGAGCAGGAACAGGAACGACCGAATATGGGCACATGAGGGAGAAAACACAACACACAGTCCAATGGGGGTGTGACATTGGGCTTTATGGGCCTGTTTACACCCGGTAATAACATGCATCTCAGATGTGTCTACTGTCTTTGGTTGTGAAGGGATTTTGAGGGAAAGGTTTCTGATTGAATTTTTTTAAAGCTGTATATATTTGGCAAATTTTAAGTAAATACTTTAAAACAATTAAATATGAATATATGCAATACTGTTCGAAAATTTGGGGTCAGTAAGATATTTTAAATGTAAAATAAGTTTCTTATGTTCACTACGGCTGCATTTATTTGACTGATAATACAGTAAATATAGTAATATTGTGAAATATTATTAGAATTTAAAATAAGTGCTTTCTATTTGAATTTATTGTAAAATTGTATTTTTCTGTGATGGCAAAGCTGACTTTTTTATGACAGCCATTACTCCAGTCTTCAGTGTCACATGATTCTTCAGAAGTCATTCTAATATTCTGATTTGATGCTCAAGATGTTTTTCAGGATTATTTAATGAATTTAATGAATTCAAAAGAACAGCATTTCAAAAAGAACATTATAAATGTTTTCACTGTCACTCTTGATCAATTTAATGTGTCCTTGCTGAAAGAAAAAGCTCCAAATATTAGAATGGTAGAATACATTGAGTATTGTTGAAGAAATATTGCTGGAAAACGTCTCAGGTTACATATGTAACCATGGTTCCCTGAGTAGGGAACGAGACACTGCGTCCTCTAGGGGTCGCTATGGGGAACGCCTCGTCGTGACCCGTGTCTGAAGCATATATTGAAAAAACACCAACTCGTTGGCCGGCGACAGCCATGACGTCACTACCGGTGCGACTATAGTATAAATAGGCGCCGGGAGCACATATCATTCACTTCAACACATTTCATTACACCAAATACACAAAATAATGTTATTTTTAGCAACATCATATGACCCCTTTAAGACAGTCAGTTCCCCTCAGAGATACATTCATACTCCGTGCATTGTGAACAGTGAGCTTGCTCTGCCTGCTAATGTATTTTCTCCTCTTTGCATCTCTGGCCTCTGTTAACGCCGTTTACAGACTCTGAAATAAAATAAAAAACCGTCCGGTTCCGATTTATGTCCGATGGTCGATCGGTGCATCTCTGCTCAAAATCAAATAATAAACTGCTTTTATTTTGGTGGTTTGCCACATGCGCTGCATGTTTCAGAGTGAAGCGCTGCATGTCATGGGCTGCACATTGAAAACTGCAGCACATAGGTATTTTTATTTAATTCAATCGCAACCATCGTGATATGACTATGGCATTAAGCCATAATGCGATATTGATTATATTTTGATATATAGTGCACCCCTAATTAAAATAATATTATTATAAAAAAAAAAAAAAAACATTTGGGCGCCCCTAGCATTTGCCTATTTCTCTTATG
>NW_015549566.1:66370-67062 GCF_001515605.1 Sinocyclocheilus anshuiensis | reverse complement strand
GGGGTAATTCTCAACATGCCATTAGGTCGTAAATGGATCTGGTCTAGCAGAGGTGTCATGGTTGCCATGGGGACCAGGGGCCTGTTCGGCTTCCTGGGGTGTTACGCATTTCGGGGGAAGGGTCCATAGGTCCTCGTATGGCTTGTTAACTGAGGGGTGTTACAGAGTATTTGTTAAATATAGCTAACATATTGTGTATTGTGTGTTTGATTGGTCCAGACGCTACAGGCAAGATGAAAGGAAAATGCCATCTAAACTAAGACAGTCGACAGTCAGTTCCCCTCAGAGATACATTCATACTTCGCACATTGTGAACAGTGAGCTTGCTCTGCCTGCTAATGTATTTGAAAAATTCAGATGCAAAAGCCTCTAAGTGCCTTCTGAAATTTTCTTCTAATTTATGTCCGATGGTCGATCGGTGCGTCTCTGCTCAAAATCAAATAATAAACTGCTTTTATTTTGGTGGTTTGCCACATGCGCTGCATGTTTCAGAGTGAAGCGCTGCATGTCATGGGCTGCACATTGAAAACTGCAGCACATAGGTATTTTTATTTAATTCAATCGCAACCATCGTGATATGACTATGGCATTAAGCCATAATGCGATATTGATTATATTTCGATATATAGTGCACCCCTAATTAAAATAATATTATTATAAAAAAAAAAAAAAACATTTGGGCCCCCCTACCA
>NW_015549566.1:61907-66323 GCF_001515605.1 Sinocyclocheilus anshuiensis | reverse complement strand
AGAGAAAAAAGAGGAAAAATAGCTCTGCTCCAAAATATAGAGAGTTTGGCTAAAATTAGGTGTCTTATTATTAAAAAAAATCATTATTTAAAAAAAAAAGTAACATTTACTGAATATAGATTTATTTCTCTTTTGTTCTACTTTTCTAAAGGTCTTTCAAGTTTTTTTAAATATATACTGTATATATATATATATATATATATATATATATAGTATACATATTTTTTTTTTTTTTTAACAGTAAGAAGAATCTGCAAATAGTTTTTTAAAAAATATAAGAAATGTTTCTGGAATAACAAATCAGGGTTGCGTTTCCCAAAAGCATCGTTAGCTAACTATGGTCGTTAGTTCCATTGAACACTATTGGTAACGACGGAACTTGCGACAATAATTGCTTTTGAGAAACGCACCCCCAGCATATTAGAATGATTTCTGAATCATCTTGTGACACTGAAGACTGAATGCTGAATGCTAATGATGCTGAGAATTCAACGTTGCCATCACAGGAATAAATTACATTTAAAAATTTACATTTAAAAAAAAATGTACATTAAAACATTTTTTTTATTTTAAACTGTAATAACCTTTTACAAAATATAGCATCCTTTATTGCAAAAGTGCTACACAAATTAATTTTAATTGACCTGAAAATATTTCTTTTCAGATTTATACCTTAAACACCACTCTAATATTGTTTAAAAAGATTCTGTCAACTCAGTACTAAAAAAATAATTTGTGCTGCCTATGTCATACTAAAATCATGTCTACATAGGTTGCACACTAGAACCATTTGGAACAGAAGCCAGTGTGCATGTGACAAATTTATCCTTTGAGGCTCTGCTAAAGTTTCTCTTGGGCTGTACTCGGGCTTTCATCTTCACTGGCACCACATCAGTTGGTCCACATTGGTATTCCGCAAGATTTGCTCTTGTTTGAACAGCACTGTGTGCAAAGTTGTCCCAATATTTGGCTTTCCAGTTTTGAGAATGTCCAGCTGTTTTGCAGTGCCAGAGGAATACAAAACCACAAAGGAGGTCTGAGGGCCGACCCGTTCACGTATCTCACAAATCACACATCAGTGGAGAAATGAAATGATTGGGTATGTTGTCTGTGTCTTTTGCAGAGGAAGTGTATATCTCAGTCAGCCGTGTGTGGCAGCGTGGTTATGTGAAGATAAGGCCTGAAATGGTAGATTCACTTACAGCTGTCCGTGCAGAGAGAACTCTCTAAACACATCATGTATGCGTTTTGAATGCAGAAAGACTGCATTAAATACAGATCCTTCACCTGCACTAAAGCCTTCTCCCCTAGCCGCTCAAAAGACAAATGCATACATGATGTAGAGCACTTTAGCAATATTCAAATGCTGTTTAAGAATTCAGCAAGCAGAAATGTTTGAATTCAAGACCTTATCTGCCTCTTCTGCCTTCTTTGAAAAAGAGAGAAAGTGGATTTTAGAAGGGAATGTTTTGTGCTGTGGCAACCCAAAGCTCAATCTATTAAGGCTCAATTTGTGTAACTGGCGTTAATCTTACAGTAAAGTATGAAAAGGAAAAGATTGCTGCAAAGTTATTTTCTTTATGCTTTTCTAAAGGTCACAGATTAGAACTTGATTTTTTTATTTTTTTATAATATTACATATTACAGTAACAAAATCAGACAAAATCAAAAACTGTTGTGAACAAATTGTTTTTTTAATTACAGAAAAAAAAAAATGATCCGACACTTATGACCCATGTGGAAAACTACTTAAAATCTGGTTGTGCCACCTTTAGCAGCAATAACCTCTTTTTTTTTAACCATTCAGAGGTGGACTTATGCTTATATCTTGCTGCAGAGTCCAGTTGCGCTTGAGCTTCAACTTACAGGCTGAAGACGAGACATTTACCTTAGGATTTTCTAGTAGAAAGGGCATTTTATGTTTCCCTCAATTTTTTTGCCCAGGCCCTGAAGCAGTAATCAGGCCTGGTTGCATCTTGTCAAACTGAACAGTGAACACCATTATGAATGTAGTTTCATAGATTTGGGAATTAGTAACTACAGGTGAAAATACGTTTTCACACAGACCCAGTTGGTATTAGATAGCTTGTTTACTTCAATAAAAAACATACTTTAAATACTGTACTTTGTGCTTAATCAAGTTGCTGCTGTTTTATGTTAGATTTTGTTTTAATTTTTGAATCAAGTTACTATGAGATATACACACAAAAAAAGAAGAAATCAGGATGGGGCACTTTGTGTGTATACTCAATGTATGTATGTACTATATATATCTGTATATGTAAAAATATTTTTGTGTATTTCTCAGCATGCCTTATGGAACATTTATTTGTGAAAATAAAATTTAACTGAAACATGTTTCTCTTCAGGTTTAACCATTAATAATGAGTAGAACAAAGTAGTGTCAGTTTAATACTAAAAAATATTTTGGCTTTACTACAAAAATTTCACAAACAACTCGTTATATCACAATTAATATTTTTCACACAGTATAAAAGCTGTGTGAAAAAATAAAGCTGCTTTTATATTTTACTAAAGGGTTTATCACGAGGGGATAATCATATTTAGGGGGTCTTCGTCATGTTATTGTATGGAATCGCATTAAGATTTATCTTAATTGCTATAAAGGGGTAAACCTCTTAATTAGTATTATATGTATTATTATGATAAGTATTATTATGAATGAAGCTTCACACATTTTATGGATTGTATTAGCAAGACTGGCACTTTGATAATGCGAAGTGACAGTAAAATCACCTGAAATGTATCTACAGCACAAACATATTTTCATGAACTTGAATTGGTAAAAAAAAAATTGTGTAATGTGATGTTTTTTTTTGTATTAGAAACTAAGCTCTTTCTGTATGCATATTAACAGCAGATTTGGAAGATGAGTTGACGATGAGGCCAGCTGTGTTGTTATGGCTGGTACTATAGTGTCGATCCAGAGGGTCTTAGCTGGCAGCGGCAGTGAACCATGAAGGTTGGCACTGGCAAACCGCACCACATGGGTTTGGTGCCGCCTATGTCATTAATTTCCAATTGGTTGAAGCATTTCTCTTGATAAAAGTCCTGAATAGTGTTGCGTATGGGTGGTGAGAGGTAGCAGGCTGGAGAGAAAGAGTTCTTTCATCAATTGTGCATCTAATTGTTTTATGCACAGAAACACATTAAGTTGAAAACTCTTAATTGAATAATGGATGTCCCTGCTTCACCGCAGCTATTTCACTGCCCCTCAGCTGATCAGCTCTCGGTTAGCAAGACTACAGAATCTGAACTCGTCTCCCGCCTTTGTGTTTTACCTGCTCTCTGCCATGATCCAGAGCCGAGTTATGTTAAGTCAGTCCGCCGTGAGCCGAGGCCACGTGAGTGACAGGCTCTTATCAGCGGTCTAGCTGGCTGATGAGAGCTCAGTGAGGGTCAGCGTGAATTAAAGAGCAGGTAATTAAAATGTCCAGGGTACATGCTGCCACTGCTTCGTTTATCTCCTCACGCAGCCGCTGACGGAGATATGTGCTACAAATAAAGAAAGGCTGTGGTATGAATTCCAAGTTCAACAGCATCTGATAGACAATGCATTGAACTCCCTCCATCATTTGTGTGTTTCTGACTTTAATAATATTGAAGTCTCATTGTCTATTGTTATGACCTTTCCCCCCACGCTTTATTCACAGGATGGGTGAGAGCTGTGTTTTCGAGTGTTGTATCTTGAAATAATTAACTTTCTGCTTCTCAGAGGGTTATTGGAGATCCAGTTAGCAAATGTCTGTTTTTTCTTCACTGACAACTTTCTGGCATGAGAAATCATTATTTTTCTTTAGTTCAGTGTCATTACTTAAAGAAGGGCTACATAAATAATCAAAATAAAACTGAACATGCAATATGGCTTTGTGTGATTATCAAATAGCAAAGGTTGCGATTTAATTCTATAAATATATGCACCTGCACTGTATGTGTTCTTGTACACACAAGCAGCTCATGATATGGTGTTTTCAGTCTCTCAAATTGGTTCGGTTCTCTTTAAATGCTGCTCTGCACAAACTCGTCTCTACATCTTCTCGGGGTTTGGTTCACTTGTAATGTGAAAGCAACATGCAGCAACAATTTTTTTTCCCAAAATTGTAATGAGAACTGAGCTTATAAACCAGCTGTTGTCAATTAAAGAAAAGCTCTAAGGGCTTCTTGCAGAAATATTACATCCAAAGATCAGCATTTATCTGAAATAAAAAGCTTTTGTAACATTATACACTATTCCATTCAGTATAATTAATACATTTTTTGGGAAAGAAATTATAGAAATTCATTTTATTTAGCAAGGATGCTTAAAATTGATCAAAAAAAGTGATAAAGGCATTTATAATGTTACAAAAGATTTCTATTTCAGATAAATAGTGTTCATATCGATATCGGAATTAT
>NW_015549566.1:58827-61382 GCF_001515605.1 Sinocyclocheilus anshuiensis | reverse complement strand
CTTAAAGGAAGTGTTCTTAATCGCAATACTGCTTTGTCCACGGAGGTTACGGGAAACAGCTCTAATTCTGCTTTTCCATCAGTGCCACCTGCTGGCAGCGAGTGGATTTACAGAGACTTATATATGTACATTCAGCCTGTGTGCAGTTTCTGTCTGGCAAAAAACGGACCGAATTATCATGCCCTGCTGTCAATTTTGACCAGTTGATGAAAAACAAGCCTGTGTGGATTCTACACATTTAATTTTACAGTGAACAAACTAGCTCAGAACTCAAATAGATAATTTTACATCCCCTCTTAAAGTGTGATACCTGCCACTTGCTTCAGAAATCCGTAAATCTGGATTTGTTCCATTCATTATGACTTGGCCGGTGTCTGAAGAGCGGTGGATCACAAAGTCACAGGCATCAGGTGCAATAGCTCACAGAAGACAGGTCATAAAGTGAAGAAATGAGAGCGTCGTATCCCGCAGCAGATGATCAGTTGGCAATGAGTTTACTGCATCCTGATGCTCCAGACCTTCCCTCCATTTTGCATGAACCTCCAGGCTATCTTAAAGCAATAGTTCAACCAAAAATGAACATTTGCTGAAAATGTACTTATTGTCAAGCCATCCAAGATGTAGATGAGTTGGTTTCTTCACTGGAACAGATTTGGAGAAATTTGGCATTACATCACTTGCTCACCAGTGGATCCTCTGGAGTGAATGGGTGCCGTCAGAATGAGAGTTCAAACGGATGATAAAAACATCACAATAATCCACACGACTCCAGTCCATCAGTTAAAGCTTGTAAACAGTGCTCTGATCTGTGCATATTTCTCTCCTGATTCAGATGAGGCAACGTTTTCTCTGGAGAAAGCAATATTATGGATTATGGTCTTGTATTTTGGCCAGAAACAACAGTTTATAGTTAGAATGCCTAAATGATGAATTAGTTTTTTAAAAACAAGCAGCTTTTCACTTCACAAGAAATTAATTGATGGGCTGAGTCATGTAGATTACTTGTGGATTATTATGATGTTTTTATCAGCTGTTTGAACTCTCATTCTGACGGCACCCATTCACTGCAGAGGATCCATTGGTGAGCAAGTGATGTAATGCTAAATGTCTCCAAAACTATTCCAGAAACTCTACATCTTGGATGGCCTGAGGGTTAGTACATTTTCATTTTTGGGGGAACTATTCTTTTAACACAAAAACACTAGCAAAGGCCAAAGATGATTAAGTTCTGGTATATTGCTCTCCCTTCTCAGAATATCTCTTGCGCATGTTTTTGTCTAAACACAATATTAGCTTCTCATCTTAAGCCTCACCCATGACACCTTCCTTATCACCTACTGTTAATGACTTGCATGAGAAATCTCAACGTGCAAAATGAAGCCCCTCATGCTCGTGTTCTTCACCCGCCCTTCCACCCCGGCGCTTGCTGAAAGCTCATAACATGCATGACTTCTGTGAAGCCAAAATGCATTTTTCCCATTTTCAGCCGAAACGTCCCTCCCTATCTCTGCTGCAATGATCAAATACCTTTATGTCTTCCATATTCTTTCGTTCACATTATCAAATCGAGTAAGTCAATCTAATAGGCACATGGGGAAGTGTGGTGACACTGCAATCAGATTAGAGGCGCAGCAGGGAGTGGAACCGGAGAATCTAATATTGCTTTGTGTGGAGCGTTCGAGGGCCCGGGTAATGCATCTCTTAGAGACCCGTGGCCCGGGTGAGAGACGTGCCAGCCTGCAGAACTGCAGTGTCCTTGGAGGAAAAATTTTCAGCGTAAAACTGAATGCAAGACATAACTTGCCTATACGCCATGCCTGTGTGTTTCAGGCATTGGTCTGTTGGGAAAGACAGTTCATATCAGCAGATTCAGATTTATTATGTTATTAACATGTAGCATGAATGAGACTATATACTCAGGCTGTCACCGGGACAGATCTATTTTCCCTGTTGTATTGAAGGCATAAATTCAGACTTCTTCATAATGCAGAAATGTCATTTTATGTTATGTTATGTTCAGCGGTACTGCTGTGAAGCTACATGTAGACATCTGTTACTTTATTTGAAATAATTGTGTCACTTGTATCTCTCACTTTTTCTGTGTTTGTTGTGATACAGCATTGACCACGTTGGGCCAGGATAGGGAGTCCATCTTTGGTCATTGTGCCACGTGTCCTGCTATTAGAAAACATTTATAAGGCTCTTCCTCTGCACGTACCCAAATGCCCTTTTGGTTAGAGGCCTCGTTTTTGCTGGGATTTACTAAATTTACTCTTAATGGGAGAGTTTGCCATGCCCTCATGATTTGGTGTGTTTTATACCCACAAAGTGCCTTTTTATTGATCTCTAGGACAATACAAATGCATAGTTGCTTTTTGTGTGTGTTGTAAGGTTAATAAAATTTAAATAAGTAAAGGATATCGTAAAGTCAGCTGGTCATTATTGCAAAATAAACTCAGAGCTGGACTCGGTCTCAGATCTGGTCCTGTATAAAACTGATGAAGTTTACAAAACAAAACAAAACAAAACATAACATAACATAACATAACATAACA
>NW_015549566.1:35152-57445 GCF_001515605.1 Sinocyclocheilus anshuiensis | reverse complement strand
ACATAACATAACATAACATAACATAACATAACATAACATAACATAACATAACATAACATAACAATTAATATAATCAATTAAAATAATTACTGTTAAACATCATCATCATTATTATTATTATTATGGTTATTAATAATACTAATAATAATAATATTTTATTTATTTTTTAATAATAATTAAATATTATTTTAATTGTTTTATTTTATTTATCTATTTAACAACAACAAACAATTAATGTAAACAAGTATAATAATAATTACTGTTAAACATCATTATTATTATTTTAAATAATATTAATAAATAATAATAATAATAATTTTTTTTATTAAAATGTTTTTTTTTTTATAATTGATAATTGCTAACTGATAAAAGAGACATGATTGATTTCCAGCTTATATGACATTATTCATATTTTAGCCTTTGTAGGGCACCATCTCTCCTAAGTGAGTGAATAAGTGTGAGTGTGAGAGTGAAATGTCAGTGTGGAAAGATATGTGTTGAGTTTGGCTGAGGTGGCATGAGGGCTGCCATCATGTTTGGCTCTGCTCCTCTTTACCCACACTGTGGCACCTGCATTAATCACAGCAGGGGTCTGAGACTCTATCCGAGAGATAGCTGGCCATCCAACCATCCAGCCAAACAGATTGACAAACCAACAGACTACTGCAGCCAGAGCAAACAGGAGGAAAGCCTGAGCTCCGGTGGGAATTTGGGACAGTGAGGTGCGAGCTCAGACCCGCAGTGCATCTGTTTACTCCGCTGTTCTAGATTAGTTTAGCGGCAGATCACTTGGACAGAGCTGAATTCTGTGAAATGCTGAGGCTCCTGGTGTGCTGCAGAAAATGGCCCTGCTGTCAGTAGCAATGCAGTGACCCACCGTGAACGTCTCTGTTGTGATGGATGGTGCCAAACTGAGCCCTGTCTAAAATGCACTTAAACTATAAAAGCATAGCTACATTGCACTTATTTGGTGTATGTCTGAGGAAATATGCCCATTTTAGTAACTCTTGATTGATTGATTGATTGATTGATTGATTGATTGGTAATCTCAGCACCAGAGTCAGCATTCTGTTCAGATACCTCCTCGATTCACAACAAAAGACTCCTTTGAGTTGCTTTTTTAGTGAATCAAAAACACACAACGTGAACAGTGTAGTCAAATTCAAAAGTAAATGACTCTTATGAGTCCGTTTTTTTAAATAAATCATATAAAAACATTCACAAATACAGTAAACGGTTTGAATCAGACTGATAAATACTGAATTACCAAATTACAGTGAGTTGCTGAATCAATTTCTGACTTGCTTACAGAACTGAATTACACATTACTTTTTTGTCCACCCAGAAATGAAGCAAGATTTGTGTACTTAAAAGGGATAGTTCACCTTCAGTTGCTGGGCCCCATTGACTTCCATAGTATGGAGAAGAAAAAAAAAACTATGCAAGTCAATGGGGACTAGCAACTGAAGGTGAACTATCACCTTAAGGTTTGTGAAACTTGAATCAGTTTCATCCGAACAGATTTGGAGAAATTTAGCATTACATGACTTGATCCACTGCAGTGAATGGTTGCCGTCAGAATGAGAGTGACCAAACAATCACTCAACTGATAAAAGCACCACAATAATCCCAAAGTAATCCACACAACTCTAGTCCATCAAGTAACACTAGTAGTAGTATCCTACACTATGTGTCAGATTGGTGATTTATGACCTGATTTATGACCCCCTGTCAGCGTTGATTGACAGGTTGTCATATGTCAAATGTGTACATGGTCAGATTTATGACCTGATTTATGGCTATATGACCCCTCTGTCACCCTGACTGCCATGTTAACAAACATAGTAAAACATTATATCGGACACCGACTACATCACGGTAGGAAACAGATAGGGGAGAAGCTTTGGGCTCTGGTGTCTAGACACCAATCCACCAAAGGTGTTGACCTAAAACACAAACACGGAAGCCAGATGCCCCATACAACCTCCTTGCTTATATGTAGACGGGTCGGTAGCCACACTGTTGGTGACTACGCATTAACATATACCGTATAAATCAAACAAATATTGATCCTGTTGAGGTGACAATACACACCCTTTGCTTAGCCATTTTTTCCACAATCAGGAAGAACCCAAACACCTCCAGACTGGAAGTTAACAACAGGTCAGGAAGGAACTCCATAAAACCCCATGGCACAGGTAAGAGATAAAACATCATAAATCCAGTCATAAATACATCAAAAGTCAGATCTAACATCTGTTTGATCTTTTGATTTACACACCCCACTGTCATGTCAGTCAGGGGTGATAAGACTCTGGTGACATGGCAGTCAGGGTGACAGAGGGGTCATATAGCCATAAATCAGGTCATAAATCTGACCATGTACACATTTGACATATGACAACCTGTCAATCAACGCTGACAGGGGGTCATAAATCAGGTCATAAATCAGGTCATAAATCACCAATCTGACACATAGTGTAGGATACTACTACTAACACTGCTTGTTTGTAATAAACAAATTCATAATTAAGGCGTAACATCAAACCGCTGTGAGTCCTCTAAAAGTAAACACTTTAGATCTTGGTCGGGTGGTCCCTTCCTCTCAAAGCAGACAGTTCTTGGCCAGAATAAGTAGCAATAAGAATCACCCTTTTGATGCATGTCAAAATCTGGATATGTAAGACTAATTGATTGATCACTGCGTAGTTCCTTTATCCATCCAAATGAACAGTTTTAATTCATTATTATATACTGCTCCATTATTTTTCTAAATGATATTTTTCTAGCACAATTTGTCAATTAACCTTAATGTGCTTTTCTAAATAACAAACATTTCGGGGAATATTAATTTCTTAGGAATGTATTGCTATGCTCAGTTATTTCATTATTTTAATATTGAATTTGAAAATTCTTTACCTTTGTAATTGCTTCCGTTTGCTGCTGTCTGCTTTGTTTTATTTGTTCTGAAAGTGATTAATCTTAAAAGAATGAACAGTGTTTGTTAGAGGGAAGTGTGGGGAAGATTATGCCCTTTCATTCAAGTGATGAATGTAACAGTGACGTGATTACAAGGTTCACAGGAAACATCCTTGGTCTTAATTCGTATTCCATAGAATGTGCTCAGAGCTCGCTTCTTTCACCAGGCACTGCAAGAACAATGGCCCATTCTTGAATACATGCCTGGGTACAACTTTTACTTTGCTTTTTTTGTTCATTTTTGAATTATAGTTGTTGAATCTGAACATAATAGCTTCTTTTTGAATGAATCATACACAATGCATAAAAGTATTATAAAATGCACAGTAAATCAGTGCTTTTGCTTTTTTTCAGCAAGAATATGAATATGAAAAAATAAAATAAATACCCCACAGTCACAATATGGGATGAATTCCAAAGCACAGCGGACACAACCAATGTATATTACATTATATCAGCTTGTTTGTCTTACTAGTGCACATAATGAGATCTCTCTTTTGACCCTGGAACATTAGTTTCAAAAAATCTGCCACATAAGGGATGTCTGAGGAAATGATTGTTGCATTATTTATGCGCTACGGCACTGAATTTATGATACAGTAACACGGTCACACAGTCATCTTTTGTCTTCCTTAATTCCTGACGGTCATATGGAGCCTTATAATAGATATGTTGTAGCAGAAGCCTCCCTGTGGCAATGTATACGCTTCTTTTATAGGTGTTGAGAAGCTACAAGGATATCACACTGCAAAGATGTGCAATTATTTTATGAGTTGCTTTGTCCTCCTGCCAGGAACTAGCAGCATCTGGCCGTGTCAGCACTTCTGTGTTCTGTTAGACATAAAAAAGCCTGAACTTTATGCCTTGAACTGGAAGCTGGTTTGGTAGGTTACACAGTTTTCTTTTCAAGTTTGGTTCTGTTCTTTTTAGAGCTGATTCAAAGTAGCATTTTCAATTTTTCAGATTATTCAGAACTTTCTTTGAAGCTTATCGCTGGAGAAGTGTCTCTGTTAAACTGGGTTAACTGTACAGACACCCTTTTGCTAAAATTAACATTTACTACAGCTAACATTGATTTCTCGAGCAGATAAATGTGGCTGCTTTATCAGTTCAAGCACATTTAACTGATAAATCTGAAAGAGCGTCACATGGCGCTCTGCCCCGTTCTGGCAGAAGGAAAATAATAGATCAGCATAATGTTGGATCAGGTGCAAAATTGAATTCCAGAATGAGCTTCCAGGGCAATAAATCATTTCTTTTCATGATCTTTAAACTGCGATTCTGGAAATGTGAGTCAACTCAACTCTCTGAAGTCTATTGAAGAGTTGTTTTATTAAGACAAACAGCAAATTAAAGTACTTTATTAACACTATATTGATTAAAGGCTTCATGTAGCAAGAGAAATATTTAATAATATTTAATAATTCAATATTTAATTAAATGTAAAGGAACAGTTCATCCCAAAATGTAAAATTCTTTCATTTACACACCCTCATGTTGTGGTGGATCTTTAAAATAGAATTAGTTATTTATTTAAATCTTTATTACATACATACCATGGAAAAGTTTTGAGTCGTTAAGACGTTTTTACGTCTCTTATGCTGAAGACTGTAAAAATACATTGAAAACAGTAATAATATGAATTTAAAATGCCTGTTTTCTGTTTAATATATTTTAAAAAGAAATGTGTTCATGTGATGTCAAAGCTGAATTTTCAGCATCATTACCCCAGTCTTCAGTGTCACATGATCCTTCAGAAATCATTCTAATATGCTGATTTGGTGCTCAAGAAACATTATTTTATTTTATGAAGTAACCTAAAGCAAAAGCTTCAGTGTATGATGTCTTAAATTTCACGCTTTTTTCCATCACATAACATTGTTTGTAGAGATGCACCGATGTATCGGCTGGTAATCGGTATCGGCATATAAAGGTAATTTTTCATCGTATCGGCCGATTTAAAAAAAAACATCCGATGATCAGAGCTGATATATCCTGTCAATCAAAAGAGGGCGGAAACATGCATGGAATCCGTGCTGTGTGTAAAGAAGATGTCTCATGTGTGGCATAACTTTGAAGTGGGTAATGACAACAAAAATGCAGTTTGTAAGCTCTGTACTGCTAAAATTTCTCGAGGTGGAACTTCCATTAAATTTTTTAAACACAACTAATTTGATTACACACCTTAGATGTTGACATGCCAAGGAATATGACGAATTCGTCAAAGCTAAAGTGGAGGTTGCTTCAGCTATAAAAGCTAAATGCCAAACAAAGGCTAGCATGACTCCCTCAATCATGCATCAAGTATTTGACAGCACCAGAAAATTAAAATTTGACAGCACGAAATCTCAAGAAATTACTCAGAAAGTAATAGAGTTTATGTGACTTGATGATCAACCATTCTCCATAGTGGAAGACACCAGATTTCAGTGACTGGTAAGACACCTTGAGCCTCGCTACACTTTACCGAGTCACTGTTATTTTGCAGACGTCTGCTTACCGGAGATATACAACCGTATGGCCGATCAAGTTCACAAGCTTCTTCATAATGACTCCACGATAAGCTTCACCACAGATATTTGGTCTTCAGATGTAAGCCCGATGAGTATGCTTAGTTTTACTGCTCAGTGGATCGATTGTGATTTTAAACTGAACAAAGTCTTGCTTCAAGCAATAGAATTTACTGGTTCTCACACGTTGTTGGCAATCTTACAAGCATTCACTGACATGTTAGATAGATGGAAAATTGACAGATCAAGAGTGCACGCTGTTGTCTGTGACAACGCAATGAATATGGCTAAAGCCATGACGGACAGTGATATTATGAGTTTGCCCTGCATGGCTCATTCCCTCCAGCTTGGTGGTCAATGAAGGTATATTAAGCCAGCGAAGTGTGACCGAATCAGTCAGTATGTGCTGAAAGATTGTAGGCCACTTTAAACACTTGCAACTTGCTTCTTCACATCTACAGTCCATTCAGACACAGATGGATCTTCCACTAAGAGACTTAAGCAGGATGTAAATACGAGGTGGAATAGCACCTTCTATATGATGGAAAGTCTTTTGGAACAGAAACGAGTGCTTGCTGCATACGCTGCAGATTACGAACCACCTGTCACACTTACTATGCAGCAGTGGTCACTGATGGAAAGCATATCCACACTTCTCTCCATTTGAACAAATAACCAGAGAGATTAGCAAAAAAGTTGCTGCTGCTGACGAAAGGACCTTTAGCTCTGCATCTAATGTCATAAACGAGAAAAGAAATCGACTAAGCTGTGATAAAGCAGAGATCCGTTTGTTTGTGAAGAAGTTCAATGAAGAAGCAGAAACAATAACTCCCAGACGTATTTGAGGGAAATCCTGATTGATTGTGAGAACATGATGCTTTTGGTATCCAGTTAATGTTAGTATGAGTTAATATCATCAAAAAAAAAGAGTTTAGATAAAAAATGACCAGTTTGATGTTCAATGATAAAGCAGCGATGCTTTTGTTTTTCGTGAGTTAATTTGAGCCTAATAGGTTTTTTAGAACTTAATCAATGTTAATATGAATTAATAACATTCAAAAAGTTAAAAAAAATCTTTGTTTAATCTTCCGAATTTAGTTAATGTGTTAAAGGGGGCATAACACACACAGTTTTACCCAATCTCATGTTAATCTTGAGTACCTATAGAGTCGTACTGCATCCTTCATATCTCCAAAAAGTCTTTTCACATTTATAAAAGAAAGATACAGCTTTACGATTCTCTCTGGAAAAAGCCGAGCTCCTGGAGGCGCGCCGTGGGTGGAGCTATAGAGTGACGAGCACTTGGGCGCCGAATGCCAACAAAACAGACATTTGATGCGGTTTCACTTACTGTCTGCAGTTCTGAATCATGACCGGGATCTTTTATCACTGGGACTGCTCCATCTTTCAGTATCAAACGATGTGCAAATCCAGCGTCGAACTGGGCCTTGTTTATAAAACGTTCGTCAACAAGCACACTTGTGAAACTCCGTTGCTGCTCCGGAAAAACAAACTGTATCCACTGTTTACATAACGCTGGGTTCTTTAGGAAGCTGAACAAAGTTATCTTTCCCTTACAACCAAAAACACAATTCTTTGGAGACATTCTTCCCGAGCAAGTCCCGCGCAGCGCTGGCGCCGGATGAAGCTCAGTGTTGCCAAACCCCTCCCTCAGAAAATCTCTAGAACCACCCTCAAAAGTCTCCATTTTTCACAAAAAGTCGCCAAATATGAAAACACAGTAAATACAGGTAAATTTGGTAAAGGTAAAGGAAAGTACATATATATATATACTTTACAAATGATGACAGTATAAAAAATATAACAAAAGATTAAGTATAACAAAACATTCTGAAGTGAAATTAGGAAATGCTTGTGATCTGCAAGCACATCAAACATGATTGAAATGATGAAAAGACACAAAAGACACATAATGTTGGGAATTTGTTTTATGTGTCACCAAAGTGCATCCCTGTCACACTTGTGAAACTCTGTTGCTGCCCCGGAAAAACAAACTGTATCCACTGTTTACATAACGCTGGGTTCTTTAGGAAGCTGAACAAAGTTATCTTTCCCTTACAACCAAAAACACAATTCTTTGGAGACATTCTTCCCGAGCAAGTCCCGCGCAGCGCTGGCGCCGGATGAAGCTCAGTGTTGCCAAACCCCTCCCTCAGAAAATCTCTAGATCGAAAAAAACTCTCCGAAACTTGTACGAACCCGGAAGTAAGATTTTTGGCACGGAAATACTCTGTCATACGTCCAAATAGTTTTTTGAAACTTTGTCCATGCTTAGCATGAGAATCCAACTCTTTAACAGTGTAAACAACTCTGAATGCATGAAACAGCATTGTACCCCCTCTTTAATGTTAACTTGAGTTAACGATGTTTTTTTTGTTTATGAGACCAGTTACTGTGAAACAAATTTTTAAATGGAGAGAATCAAGTTTTTTTTTGCATTGCTTTCAGAATTATGGAATTAATTTTAATTTAGACAAAGAAGGTATAAAATGCAGAACCACCAAACTATCGTTATCGTATAATCGGCTATCGGTATCGGCGGAGAAATTTAGTATTGGTGCATCTCTAATTGTTTGCCTTCAGAAGACTTTGAATGTAGTGCATGAGTCATGTGGAGCACTTTTTTTTTGGTGCTTTTATAGTCTTTTTGGAGCCTTTTGGTTGTTCAAAGAGCTGCTTCAAAAATCTCCTTTTGTGTTCCACAGAAAATTTTCATGTCTGGGTGAATTATTCCTTAACATATATTTTCTTTCATACCATACCAGTGTCTGTCTGTCCAACAAGGCTGTGCTGAGTCCGGTTTGCTCCTTAAGTCATTAAGAAGATGTGAGATGCACCTAAAAAGGTCAAACATTAATTGGGTCTCAGCAGTGATTTTGATCATTTAACCCCATAATTCATGATTCAACTGCACATTTAATCTCAAGCATCCCCCTACCATGAAAGCTGAGACGTCTATGCTCAAAATATAAAAAGAAATTGAAAAGGGATGTGTTGGGTTGTATTTTGATTTCACAAGCCTGTTATTCTTCAAAGTTTAAACACGTCTTTTTCGTGTTGCAGTCCACAAAGCAGTTTTGACTCTTTCAAAGGGTTTCTAGCCATGTAATGTGTATTTTTAAACCGTAAAATATATGAATGTGGCCAAACAAACTGTTTACATGCAAAAACATGATTTGTACAAGCACTCCCACATAATGTGTAAGCTCACGTATTTGAAGTCGGACTTCAAATAGACGCCCTGCACCGCTTGCAACATGGTTTCCCACAAAAACTGTTTGGCTTCTTTTCAGATCAGGATACAGTTGCATTCCCGGGTGGGGTGGCTGCAAAAGAACGAAAGGAAGGGAAAATGCAAATGCCTGGAGAACAGTGCAAGGGGGCAAGGCTACTGTTTGCTGCAGTGCTCTTCACCGCATTTTTTAAGGAATACCGGCGGCATTTGTGAGTGAACTGAGGTGAAGATGTTTACATAATCAACCAGTTTACCCTTCAGCACTGAAAATAAATCAGTTGCCATAATCCCCATTTCTTTTTCATTGCAAACTAAGTGGGATCATGAATCTTCTTCTGTGAGTAGGTGAAGCTCCAGTTCATTTGAGTCTGTTTTTGAGCTTATTGAAAGGATGAGGGTTTTAATTAAGCACTAGTGATGCTTTTGTTGAAGTATCTGTGGAACGGTTTTGTTGGGTGGTTTTTGTGCGAGGTTCTGATAAGAGGCAAATTATTTTATTTAGCTCAGACATCTTTAAGATTCTGCTTTCTTCTTTCTCAAAATACTTTGGACATTCGCACACTGAGCTTTTGAATGAATTAATTTCCATCTAAAGTATTTCTTACACTGAAATGCATACCAGTACATCACATAGATCACACCTATACAGCACTGTTTGCATTTCTTTCTTAAGAGTTTATTGAAATATACATTAAATAAGCATTTACGGACTTGAATTTTAAGTGCATTGGCCTATAAAATGCCTGAGCAGATGTAAATGATGATATCTTCTGGAATGGATAACACGTAGCAAGAGCTGAGAGCAATATACAGAGACCACTTACAAAGTTAGATTAGAGATACATGAGAATGTAGATAAACATCCATAACAGGGTACAAATTACAGACTGAGAGCTGAAGAGTAATACTCAGAGAAAAAATGTGTTTTTAAGAGGTTTTTGAAGGAGAGAAGGGAGGATGCTTGACATATGGTTTGGGGAAGAGCATTCCACATTCTGGGAGCCACAACACTGAAAGCTCTAGATCCCATAGTCACCAGATGAAACTTGGGGGTGACTAACAATCCCTCACTAGAAGATCATAACGAGCGAGCTGTTGTTGGCAGATGACATGATGAGGTGGAAGTTAGAAACAACACTGAAAATAAATGAGATAATGTTGGTGGAATTGATATTCGTTGATATAATACGGAATCCAACAGACCTGATTGAGCATAGCTACAAGTTTGAGAGATTAGTTAGCCATACGTCTGGCTAACATGAATTTCAGACCGAATACTCTATTGTAACTCAAATCTGCAATTATAATTGCCATCATATTTTATCTTTTGATGACTGGTTTGTTCACAGCAGATCATAAACCATAACATGTGCAACAATATTTCAGCCTCTGAATTTTCTGGCATTCTGTAGACGATTACACGCTTTTTAGGGAGCTCTGCAATCAGCCCTTACATCAGCTGCTGGAGCGTGATTGAGCTGATGAAATTGGTTTACACGAGCATAGCTCTAAGTAGTAAGCTGTAATCTATGTGATATATCTGTTAGCATATGATTGATGGTGCCATTGCACTCAACATGGTTGAAGCAGTGCAAGTGAATCACCCCACAAATGAAATGAAAGTGTCAAAACAAAAAAGTGCTATTACTGGTGTAATGATTTTAACTTCAATGGAATGTTATTGTTTCATTTGTGACTCAATAGTGTAAGTGGGTCCGTTCGAAGACAGAGATCCTACACTGGAATTAAAGGAATTGGTCATCCAAAAATGAAAAGTGTCACCATTTGCTCACTCTCATGTTGTTTCAAAATAACTTTTGTTAGAGGAACACAGAAGGAGATATTTTGGATTGTTTTACTTCTGAATATCCTCTTTTGTGTTCTACAAAAGAAAGGCATACAGGTTTGATTGACGTCTGTCACGATACACTGGAGCACGGGAACGAGGAAACGAGAAGAGGTGGAGATTTCACAAAACGAGAGTCTTTAATAATCCAACAGGAGACACAGACCACAAGGATGACGTTCAACAAGTAGACCCGACGAAGAACTAAGGAACAGACGGGAACTTATAAACACAGGATAATTACAAGGTGAGCGGAATCATCAATCACTAAACAAGAACAGGAAACAGAATCCTGACAATTATATTTTTGTTTATTGTATAAGGGCATGTGAAACACCATGCCAATCAAAATTGCATCTGTACTTGATAGCCAAATGTAAACATGCTGGACACATGTAATAATTATGATGTCAATATCTACATTTTTAAACAAGATACATATAGTATTACATAGTTTAGATCTTTCTCATTCTTTTCATATTTTTCATTTCATTCTTTTTCATATTTCATGCACTCCCTAGTAAAAAAGTAATATATTTAAAATACATTTATTTCATACTAAGTATACTGTTCAAATCTCTGACATTTCACTCGAGACTTACTGATATTAAAATGATCATTTAACTTTACTTGGAGTACTACTTGTGCACAATGCACGTTTCTTAATATTAAGCCTAAGATGTGTTTTAATGTCACTATTGATGAGGATTGTATGATCTTTGAATAATATCGGTCTTTAAATGCAAGATATTTAAAGTATACCTTGCAATGGTTCCACTTTAGCACAATCAAATATACTTCAGTATATCTTTAGTTGGACTTCAGCACTACTTCTGCACAATTAAAGTGCATTAAGTACAAAATTAGTTGTTCCAGTTTAGCAGATTTTAGGTATACCAGATTAGTATACTAAAGGTACAACTGCAGGGTATTGTTATTAAGTGCATAATTATGTAAATGTATTTTTAGTATACTTAGAATGAAATAAATGTATTTCAAATACATTTTAGTATATTTATTTTTCACTAGGGCTGTCATTGCATTACCTACCTTACTCTTGTTCTCGTGCGGGCTCCTGCTCTCCATCAGCGGTGGGCTCGGGCATGCGCTCTGTGCATCGGGTAGATGGTGGGCTGGGCACTGGGTCGGGAGTGGAACTGGCGAGATTCTCCTGGGAACAGGCAGGGAACGGAGATCCATTTCTCACCAGTGTCTACTCCACAAAGGCGGCGATATTCGCTCAAGGACCATCTTCGGACGACAGCGCTCTGCACGAGATTTTCAAACTGGCGTCGTAGAACGCAGATATTTATTGTTAACATTGTTAACAACATTGTTATTGTTAACTAAAACTATTATAAATTGTTTTTGTTAATTGAACAGAGCTGAAATAAAATAATTAAATAAAATGTACAGTATTAGATGAAAAACTAAAATAAAGATGATAAAAAATAAGCTGAAAATTAGAAAGGTTGCCTTAGCAACTAACTGAAATAAAATAAGCTTAAGTAGAAGTGCTAAAGTTACTAAAACTGAAATAAATGTAAATATAAAAAAACTAATAAAAATGACAAAAGCATACAAAACTTACTAAGAATTTAAATAAAATATAAAACAATGTAATGAAAATTAATAGTAGTTAATAAATATTAATAAATATTGTAATAGTATGTAAAAATACAATATACAATAACGCTGCAAGCACCTCTTTCTTGCAATGAGTGTGTTTCCCACTGTTGGATCGATTCCATCTCTACCTCGGCAGTGACAGTTCTTCTCACACAGGTTTATACACACCACAATGAGCTGCCAATTTATACTGGCACTAATAAATTAGTTACCCTCAACCAAATTAGAGCTTTTTACGGAAATCATTCCAAATAATGGTGATATACTGTACTGTCAAAACAACTCATTTAAGTATTTGACACTCAAGATTTTCATGGGACCATTTTTTAGTATTTGAAAATTTTACCTAATAGTTTACCCAAAAATTTATATTTTGTCAATATTTACTCACCCTCATATTGACTTTCTTTGTTCTGTGGAACACAAAATGAAAAGTTCAGCAGAATGTTCTGCCTGCTCTTTTTCATGTTATGAATTGAGAAACAAACTAAAAAAGTTATTTAAAAAGTCAAATTTAAAGTAGTTCACATGAGGCAGTCTCTATATTCCAGTTTTTATTTCAGTAAACATTAAATTAATGATTGGTTTTTCTTACAGTTTTTTTTTAATTTTATTTCTAGGCTGGTTCATTCCTTTAAGGCAATATTCAGGGGATTCTCTGAGTTCTAAAAAAGGCACTACACACTAAAGTTGAAAAATAAACAATGAAACATCATTTACATTTCTGAGAGTTATGTCCGAATGTGCGTTGCCCACTAGTTTAGTCATTCAGATTGTCTTTGATTCTGATCAAAAGCCTCGAATCAGAAAGCTGGCCGGAGAAAGTCTGAAACATGCATAATTATAAATGTGTCTCGATGGGTGTTGACTTTTTGAACTGAAGCAGACCTAAAACATTCAAATATGGCAGACTCAAATTATACACCATGAATTACTCACAGGCTCAACCGACTGTGAAACTTTTGCTTGATTACATCATATCGTTCAAAGAGCCCAAAATAGTTCATTGCTTATTATCTAATTGGTCTCCTCTGACCACAGCTGTCCTTGTAATATGATCACACTGGCCTGCTGTCCTTGTCATAGCACAGGCTTCAGATACTGTAGACAAACCGTATGCTTTTCAGGAGCTGGTGGAAAGATCCAGTTTTTCAAAGCACAACGTTTCACCAGATAAAAAGGCTCAACATCAAGAAAAAGAGAAAAATTAGTGTCATTACTACTAATCCGGTATTATAGCTTGATGACTCAGATATTTTGCCACCTTTAAAGAGAGAAAGAGGGAAAAAGGAGGTATTAGTCATCTTTATGACGCTTTCATTAGCATTTGTAATCCCACTAGAGGAAGACAGGGCATGGGAGGAGCCAAACCCACCATGTTGCCAGAGGGATTTATCCACTGACTTCTTTTTCCCCATTAAAAGGCATTTAACCAGGCTCTGATTGCTGGTAAATTAATCACAAACTCTTAATTCCCCAAAAGAGTCACAATATGTTTGAGATTCGCACTGTCTGACAATTTCTAGTCTTGTGACGCCAAACTTTTCGATATCTTTGTGCGGGTCCGATGATGCAGATAAGACAAACTAATTTTACCCTTCACATCTGCTTCACCGCGTTCAATTGAGATTAGTATCTTTATAGATACATCTATGAATATGCATTTGTGTGGTGTTTTTATTTTTAAACCCTTTCGTTGTTTGTGAAATTCTGAATTATATGGAACCCAATTATCAGAGGAAGAGCAAATGTGCTTGGATGCTAGTATTACGATATGAAATCTGACAGCTCATTAAGACTAATCTGTCATCTCACTACTTTTAATTAAAAAAATTTTTTTGAACTATGAACGGTGGGAGATGATTTCTTAGGCAGTCATAGTAACTTTTTTTTTTTGCTGTGACTGCGCATTGTGTTTACTTAAAGAATTAAAGCCAATGCTGTCTTTGAATTTGACGTCCATTAATTATTTAGGTTTATGTGTAATATTATCTGTGTATTGTATAAAAACCAACAAAGGCAGAGCAGAACACTTTTAAGCTTCTTTTGAATGTGCTGATATCATGAGAAAAGGCTGATATGAGGAGAAATGCTACTGCTGCAATTTTCGATTTGGACCGAATGTGCGTGTATGAGAGTGAGACGTATTCAGAGGCCAGCCGCGCTCAAACACTTCTCTGATTTTCATATTGACTCAATTTTAGAAGTAAGCAGAGATAGGCATTTTTTTCTCACTGCTTTCCCTCAGACCCTAATAGCAAATCCTGAAAAGATCATTCTGAATAGAGGAGGCTGCTGGCAGCCGCCTACAGCGCGACCCGAATATTGAGCCTGTCTGCATATCCGCGCCGCAATCCGTGCTGCCCATGTGACTCGAGAACTTAATGCTTGATAGGCTGGTATTTTAAAATCCTCCAGTGTGAAAACACTCACAGGAGGAGTTAAATCATGTTGCAGGTTGTCAGTCAGAGGAAAATTATGCCAAATGTTCTTCCCCAGTCCTCAGAGCGGAGGATTGAATCCATGCCCTCTGTTAGCGTGGTGTGCGAGCCAATCCCCTCACTGGCGGTGGAGTCGGGACTTTCATGTGACCATGCGTTACGGACTGCTGCATTCCTATCAAAGCTGTTCTGCTTATCTTCTCGCCGATCTTCTTCTGTAATGATTTAAGTTAACAGAACTCAATACAATTAATTACTCTGAGGATTAGGGTTTACAGTGTTGAAGTACTAATAAAACTTAAGCAAAAACTAAAAACATAAAACTATATAGACAAAGCCTAAAAAAATGACAAAAACTTGTGAAAATGTGAAAATTCATGTGAAAATCCAGATTATGTGAATTCATGTTGAAATGACTAATTTGTCCGCAATAATTCACAGAACAATGGTAAATGACCACACCTTTATTGCTTTCTGAGTTAATATGTAAAAGCCTTTCATTACCAGAGAATCTGTTTTTCTGTTGTCATCTTAGATCTTTTTCAAATGCGAGCTGTTTAAAATCTTACTTATTGGTCTTGATAAGCAGCCCATTGTAATTCATCCCATCATCCTTTGCAGGCGGTTTTCTGCAGGATGCACTTCCCTCACTGATTCTGAGTATTTAGATTCATCACCATGCTCACTGACATGTACACCAAGGTGCCCCACAGCAGCTGCTTAAATCTGCTGCAATCAAATTGCGTTAAACTTTAAATATTCTCAGATTCCAGTCTAATTAATCACTTGTTTGAGGGTCCTAAGATTGGGAATCTAATGAGGGGTGTTATGAATGACTGCGAGCAGTGGGAGAACCCTAGCAAAACAGCTCTTCACTTTAATTACACGCACCCAACATAAATGCCTTGACAAGATTAGATTAATGTGAAATTGTTAATTTGTGCTGCACATTTCCAATCGAGTAATCGAGTTCTCTCAAAGTTCACATCCAATAATTGCTCTTTACTACTGTATATTGAACTAAAGAAAAAAAAAATCAGGTTTTGCATACATTGTGGGGACCAAATGTCAGCAGTCCCTACGAGGGAGATAAATTATTAAAATTACTAAATGATTTTTATCTAAAAATTGTGTGTGAGAGAGAGAGAGAGAGAGAGAGAGCGAGAGAGAGAGAATGAACACATGGTCTTCGTAAATAATGCTGGGCTGAGGAACAAACTGTTTTTAAGGAATTAGGTGAATTATGTTTTCCTGTGACCAGAGAACGAGGGCTGCAGGACTCTGGCTGAGTGAATTTAAAATGTGAGGGTGTGCAGTGGTTTAAGTGATGTTTTATATCATGAAGTGTGATGATCACTATTATAGTCTATTTGTGCACTGTACAGCCATGGAGAGGCTGAACCTGGCGGTGCCAGTCGAGCCTTGGCCTGAAATCTGTGCATGTGTGTGTCTGTGTGCAGCCATAATCTAAAAATAGTGTGTGAGAGAGAGAGAGAGAGAGAGAGAGCGAGAGAGAGAGAATGAACACATGGTCTTCGTAAATAATGCTGGGCTGAGGAACAAACTGTTTTTAAGGAATTAGGTGAATTATGTTTTCCTGTGACCAGAGAACGAGGGCTGCAGGACTCTGGCTGAGTGAATTTAAAATGTGAGGGTGTGCAGTGGTTTAAGTGATGTTTTATATCATGAAGTGTGATGATCACTATTATAGTCTATTTGTGCACTGTACAGCCATGGAGAGGCTGAACCTGGCGGTGCCAGTCGAGCCTTGGCCTGAAATCTGTGCATGTGTGTGTCTGTGTGCAGCCATATTCTTCTATTCTCTGTGGATGGAGGAGATCAAACAGCAGGGTTGTATGTGTTAGCTCCATTTTCTCCTTGCTATGTCTCATCTTCTCTTATTCTGCGCTAATATTGATTGTTAGCCATTTCTTTGTGATAAAGACCCATCATCCAAAAGAAAAACAAATTGCCTTCTTTAATGCAGTAATTGATGATCTTGGTCTTAGCAGCTACAGTGTATTACAGTATATCTCATAATGTATTTATGGAAAATGTTAGCATCGTATCCAGTAATATGTTCACCAGGGCTCTGAAGTCTCACGCATTCACTGTGAGACACACGCATTTCAACCAGTTGACACGCTCACACGCCACACCTTGTATTTCTCACGCTGAGAAGTAAGAGATAACTTGTCCTGCTTTATACAATTAATGGACGAGGCGCAGGCATACAGAGGGAAGTTCTCTGCCGAATTTATAGCTGTCTCGAGTTATACAGAGTTAAATGCCTCCTACCAGCCAATCAGAAATTAGAATGTTGTTGTTTCCACATAAATGACGTGATCCCGCTGCAAGCATGTTCGTTACTAGGCAACATGGATGCACAGACACACGGAGTGTAAGTTGGAAGAGCAAGATCCGATGAATGCTGAAATCCCTTCATTATTATTATTATTTTTTTTTTTAGCATTTAGATTTTACAATTCCTGGCCGAAATCACTTGTCTGTGATCAAAGATAGTGAGAGCTGATTTAGGGGAATATAGCCAAATTCGTGCTAAATTATTATTGATACAGTCAAAAAAATCTCCAACTGCTTTGCAACCAGAAGTTTTAGCTTTGGCTACCTGAAACTAAGGAAAGTACTAAAGATGTTATAACAATTGGTAAATCTGATAAAAGACAGGCAAATTCATCCAAATAAAAGAAATTGTTTTATATATTTAAAAAATACAAATGTATCAAAATTGAAAAGGAACTTGGCCCCAAACAATCCAACTGAACAGCAGTGCTCAATGTACACATACAGTAGGATTGCAGAACTTGCCCTGAGCATGTATGTCAAACTGTGTGTGTGTGTGCGAGAGAGAGAGAGATTATACACATTTCATCTTATGAATGTTTTCTGTTGTAAGTGTTTGTTGCACATTCTGATGCCTTGATGACAGGGGTAGGGGGCTCCCATTTAAAGCACTGTGGCTTCCCCACTCGAATGCAGATGCAGAGAGAGTGTTCTTCATGGTGGGTTTGAACAAAACCAAAACTAGGAACAGTTTGGCTCTGGACGGATCACTGTCCTCCATCATGACAGCGAAAATGGCTGGCCTTGAGCACAGAAAAAAAAAACATTCATAAGCTGAAATGTGTACTCTCACTCTCTCATACACACACACACACACATACACAGCTTGACATACATGCTCAGGACAAGTTCTGTAATCCTACAGTATGTGTACAATATGCACATGAGCACTGCTGTTCAGTTGGCTCGTTTGGGGCCAAATTTATTTTTATTTTTTATACATTTGTATTTTTGTAATATATAAAACAATTTACTTTATTTGGATGAATTTGCCTGTCTTTTAATGTAATCTTACTCCAAACTTTTGGTATAAATTGAGAGCCCTGGAGAGCCTCATTACATATGATTTGCCAGGAGATACAGATGTATGACAAATTCATGATGTCAAAACAAATTAATCTGCAGTTCATGGCTTTAAAGTGCTAATTGGTCGTGTGAGATGTCTAGTGCTTTAAAGCAGCATCATATCAGCTTGACTTTGAACAAGAGCATTGAATTAATAAATGTTACATAATAGCTATGAAGAGATGTTGTTAGTTAGTACCATGTTGTTAGTAAAAAGTTTTTTATTCGTGTACAGTATGTTTGGTTTTCCTGAGGGACCTATGGAGGCATTGCTGTATTTGACACGCATTCACGGGCATTGAACATGCGCCTCCTATGATTTACTCAGCACTTTAGTGAGACAGATGGTGACAAATTTATAATATGAAAGTGATAGATTCTCTCTCTTTTTATCTCTGCATGTCCATCCATCTGATCAGTCTCCCAGCATCAGAGCCAGACAGAAAGGTTTTACTCAAAATTGAACCACATTTTATTTTATTTAGTACGCTTAAGATGTTTGACATTGTTAACTTTTTTAAGGATATTTAAAATAATTTTACTGCCAAATTACATTGCTGTCATTTTTAAGACAGTCTTGTCTCATTACTTTAACAAGAAATGTAATAAGAAAATGTAATAAGAAAATATTATACAAAATATATAATAAATAAAAAAAAAATTTACATTTTGGTGGCAGTTGTTGTAGTGCTTTTATATTAATTGTAAAACATTATTTTTACTGTAATACAGGGGAAAAAGTAAAAAAGACTTTTTACAGTAAAGAGAATCATAAATACAATACACAAAATAATGAGCTAGTATGAGACATATTATAGTATGAGAATTTAAAGGGGGTAAATTATTCTGAAATGAATGTCACAATGCATAAAAAATTTAAATGTCTTTAATGTCATTTGAAATGCCCCTAATAGTAGATGACATTTTCTTTATGAAAAATATGATTTTTTTTCTTTCTTTTTTCCCCCTTTTGGTTTTGAAGTGATTTGATCTGGAAATCTCATCAGAATCACCCTGTTAATGCTTGTAAGTGTCATTTCAGCGTCCATCTATTTTAATAACCTTTTTTTCCCACAACGTTATTTACGTCACACAGATCTACAACTAATGGCATGCAATAATTGCTCCTTCAGTAAAAGTCCCTTCAGAACACTGATTGGCTCAGTCTCTTACACAGCAGCCTCTTTATGTCAGAGCGCCTTGTCTTGCGCATGCTTTGAACTTCACCAGCAAATTTCCAGAACTGATTAGAGAACAATATAATAACACTTAACCATATTGATCACAAGCCACTTTGCCCATTTTATATTTGAGATTTTGTCCCTTCCATATATGACATTTGGAGGAGTTTCTTTCAAATCTCCCCACAGCACTTACTTTGGATTGAGATCTGAACTTTGACTTAGGCTGTTCCTAAATCCTCCATTTCTTCCAGCCATTCTTTTGTGAATTTTCTTTATATTTTGGGTGATCATCATGTTAAAAGCTCCACTTATGGTTCGGCTTCAACCTTTTTCTAGTTGACCTTGTGTTCTCCACAAGCACTCTTTGGTATATGTGAAATTCATAAAGTAGCTGATGTTACGATGGCATGTTTGCACGGTGTTGAAGCAGCAAAACACCCTTAAACCACAACACTCCCACCACCGTGCTTCTTTAGTTTTTAGTTTTCATCAAGCATCTCCACTTTTGACTCATCTGTCCAGAGCACACTGTTCCAGAGGTCTGGCTCCTCATGTAGGTGTTGGATGGTGTTTCTTTTTTAAGAACTGAGGCTTCTTCCTCGCTGACCTCCTAGATTTCTGCACTTTGTTTCTAATGTTTGATTGGTGCACATTCATATCGACTGTTTCCAGAGATGCCTTAAGATCCCTTGATGGGATTCTTTGAGAGTTTCTGAAGCATCTTGCGTTGTGCTGTTGGGGTGAATTTGGTGAATTCAGTTGTGTTGTGTATGTGTTTATTACAAGAAATACCCACACACTGAACAGATGGGCAAAAACTTATTCTGGTGAAGTATAACAAAGGCACATTTCAGTTTGAGGTTTTAACTGACATTGTGAAGCATAACTGAAATCCACTTTGTTCCACGTTCATTATATTTCCAGCAAATGACACTTTTTCATACAGGAGACAATGTGAAAGTTAGCTTTAAGAGTTGCCAAGCAACAGCTGTTACATTTAGCTGTTTACTCTGTCATATAACATCTACCCTCCAATTACTGTAATGACCGGACTTTTCCCCGTCTCCTGCTTTCGCTGATGCCTTACAAATTCATCTCCAGCTGGGAAAATGTAAATGGTGCTTTTGAAAATTCTCAAGGAAGAACGAGGCATATTCCATTAGCTGAGACACACCTGTGTGACAGCACAGAGCCCGAGAACATTAGTAAACACCTTTGAGAACTCATTCACCCACGAAACACAGAGAGATTTCATCATGTTTTGATACTTCCCAATGGAGACTGTCATTAACAGAACTGGAAAAAGCTCACATAATAAATGTGATGAGTGGAGATCATGTGACAGTCAGTGTGTAAATGCCATCGCTCATTCCCACCAGTGTTTCATTCTCTCACTCCCTCTTGCTGTCTTTTATTCTCTTTACCTCTCTTTCCTTGTTCGCTCTGATGATTTCTGGTAATGGAGATATTCGTCTTGCAGGAGCAATAATGTTCATTACTGAGCTATTATTGTGCTGTGCTACAATCGCAGAGATACAGTGAAGTCTAAAAGTCTGAGACCACATAGAAAATCAAGATTTTTAAAGTCTGTTTTAAATGTAGAAACAAATCTGAAATGGTGGAAAGCAATAAAGTAATCATACTTATACATTTTGGTTAGTTTTAATAATAATTTTAATATATTCAAAGGAAGATTCTGTGTTCAGAACTTAAGCTCAATCGACAGAATTTATGGCATAATATTGATTACTGCAATTTTATGATAAAAGCTCTTGCATTAGAACTTGTGTATTATTTGACATGTAAAGCTGCTTAAATACTTATTTTAAAGCTGTTTGTGGATTTTAGGGTTTATGTGTAAAATTTTTTATAAGTTTATTTTTTTTCCCACTCATGCATATCGTTTACATCTTGAAGCTATGATTTTAAAACAATGAGTATATTATGCTATTAGAGTTTCCACTATTATTTTGAATTGGTTTATTATTTTTTTTATTTCCAGTTTTCATTTTGATTTTAATTAAAGTTTTAGTAATTATGTTGTGTATTTTGTCATATTTATTAGTGCTTGACTATATTTGTAAATATGCTTATATAGTTTTTATAAATTTTTATTTTACTAAATAAACAATAGAAATGAGATGTTTTTTGATATTTTATTTGATTTCAATTATCATTCATTTTATTTCAAGTATGATTTTTTTTTTTCAAAGACATTGAGGGACAAGTCCAAATGAACTGGTAAACTGATATTTGTCAGACTCTGTTCCGTGTTTTGTGGTTGTTTTGCTCCTCATGTGCCTTCCTTTCCCATGTTTAATTTGTCCCAGGTGTTTCCCATGATGTTTCATTGCTCCCAGGTGTGTCTCGTCATCCCCTCCTCCTGTGTGTATAAAAAGTGTTCCCAGTCCCAAGTTCTCTGTCCGCTGTTAAACGTCTTCCTGAGTTCGTCTCCCTTGGTTCCTGTAAATAAAGTCTTGGTAAAGTATTCTCCAGCGTCTCCTCGTTCCTCGTGTGTGTGCATCGTGACAGAACAGCGGACCAAAACTGAAAGTGAGCGGCGACTTCTCCTCGCGTTTTTTTTTCCCCCTTTTTTGAAAGTTTTTGTTTCCTGGTTTCTCCCCCCCGTGGCGATGGAAATTGCCGCTCGCGTCGCCGCCCTAGCTCGCCTCGATCTCCCCTTCTACGAGTACGCCAGGGAGTTCTGCAAGCTCGCTGAGGTGACGGCGTTAGGGGACGCCGTCCTCAATCAGCTGTTCTGGCTCGGGGCCAACTACCATCGCCCCGTGGACCTCCCAGACACCACGGGACTAACTTGGAGGGAAGGTGTCTTCCGGTGTCTGAGGAGTGTCCGGTCCCGAGCCAGAACCAGTCCGCCGCTGTCCGCGGATTCCCCAAGTCAGCCGGCAGTTAATGTGGCAAGCCCAAAGGACTATAATGTGGCAAGCCCAGAGCTCGCTCCAGTGTCGGCTCCAGCACCACCGCTCGCCCCAGTGTCGGCTCCAGCCCCAGAGCTCGC
>NW_015549566.1:33998-34967 GCF_001515605.1 Sinocyclocheilus anshuiensis | reverse complement strand
GTAAATAAAGTCTTGGTAAAGTATTCTCCAGCGTCTCCTCGTTCCTCGTGTGTGTGCATCGTGACAACATTACAATCTTTGCTTTTTTATTAATTTTATTATTTTCAATATAGTGTTAAAATTAAACAACTATTAGCTGCATATTGTTCTATTTTATTTTTCAATTCAAAGTTGTCAAACTGATTTTATTTATAGTTTGTATTGAAAAACCTCTATTAAATGAGTATTAAATTAGAAAAATTAAAAATAGAACATTTTCACTAGTGGTCTCAGACTGTTGGATCACATTGTATATCACAGAATCATGTTTTGTGGCCTGCAGCACTGTTGAAATGGGAGTGATGTGACATTTTAATATGAATCTGTATTAATGCATGTTTGTGTGTTGGTATCTTTTGGGAGACAATTTTACAAATCTGATTCTGTCCATATAGGCTACAAAACCCACGGCACAATAAATCACCGTGAATGGCGTTGATTTGAGTGCCTTAAGGCGAAGCATAACAAAAGGTCAAGTAAAAAGCAGCATAATCAGAGTGATGTCTGTAAAACTCTTTTTAGAAATTATATCTAGCAAATGAGATTTGAGACATTCTCGTTTCATTCCTGATACATTTGCTGTAATGTGACTTGTCAGTGTAATATGGAAATATTATAAATGCTTTGTCTGTTTAAAAAAAAAAAAGCAGAATCTGTTAATGCTGGGATTTGTATCAGTGCGAGCCAGGCAGTCCTGCCTCTGTCTGGTGTGCTGCAGAGCTGTATTGTGGATGTTGGCACATCAGTGAGCTTGTTGTTTACTTTGCAGTACGTCTGGACTGACAGCAGCAGTGTAAGAGAGGGAACACAGCACAGGTTTTGGTCTCTCCTTGCTTTCCCACACCACTCCAGCCTGCCTTCGATTTATGATTTGATAAAACTCAAGTTGCAGTTAATGGAATTTAATCAGGGGAATTTACATGCAGCTGA
>NW_015549566.1:16094-32534 GCF_001515605.1 Sinocyclocheilus anshuiensis | reverse complement strand
TCTGTCCGCTGTTAAACGTCTTCCTGAGTTCGTCTCCCTTGGTTCCTGTAAATAAAGTCTTGGTAAAGTATTCTCCAGCGTCTCCTCGTTCCTCGTGTGTGTGCATCGTGACAACATTACAATCTTTGCTTTTTTATTAATTTTATTATTTTCAATATAGTGTTAAAATTAAACAACTATTAGCTGCATATTGTTCTATTTTATTTTTCAATTCAAAGTTGTCAAACTGATTTTATTTATAGTTTGTATTGAAAAACCTCTATTAAATGAGTATTAAATTAGAAAAATTAAAAATAGAACATTTTCACTAGTGGTCTCAGACTGTTGGATCACATTGTATATCACAGAATCATGTTTTGTGGCCTGCAGCACTGTTGAAATGGGAGTGATGTGACATTTTAATATGAATCTTTTATAATACATGTTTGTGTGTTGGTATCTTTTGGGAGGCAATCTTATAAATCTGATTCTATCCATATAGGCTGCAAAACGCACGGCACAATAAATCAGTGTGAATGGCGTTGATTTGAGTGCCTTAAGGTGAAGCATAACAAAAGGTCAAGTAAAAAGCAGCATGACCAGAGTGATGTCTGTAATACTCTTTTTAGAATTTATATTTACTAAATGAGATTTGAGACATTCTCGTTTCATTCCTGATGCATTTGCTGTAATGTGACTTGTCAGTGTAACACAGAAATCGTATAAATGCTTTGTCTGTTTAAAAAAAAAAAATGCAGAATGATTAATAGATTTGTATCAGTGCGAGCCAGGCCGGCCTGCCTCTGTCTGGTGTGCTGCAGAGCTGTATTGTGGATGTTGGCACATCAGTGAGCTTGTTGTTTACTTTGCAGTACGTCTGGACTGACAGCAGCAGTGTAAGAGAGGGAACACAGCACAGGTTTTGGTCTCTCCTTGCTTTCCCACACCACTCCAGCCTGCCTTCGATTTATGATTTGATAAAACTCAAGTTGCAGTTAATGGAATTTAATCAGGGGAATTTACATGCAGCTGAACTGTGAAAGTTTTTATTGCAGTCATTAGGGATGTTTGTGTATGCGTGCGCATGTGTTTTCCAGTCCTCATATTTATATGCATTTGCAGGGAGATGTGGTGCTTGGTTAAATATAGATTTATGGACGTAGTTAAAAATAATTTAATGAACTTGTAAAAAAAACACTGCCACCGTCCTCCATCCAAACGTGTTAATTTTCTGCTTTTTTCCTCCTAGTTTTAAAGCTTTTTTCTTATTTTTGGTCGGTGTAAAAATATATTGTCCAAGCTTAATATGCAGAGACAACTACAAAAAAAACATTCATAGGCCGATTTCCCCCAAATATTCAAACACTGTCTCTGTGGTGCTTTTTCAAAACATTGCTGTTTTGAAACAGCAACACTGGCTCAACCAATAGTGTGCAGCAGTTTCCTCCCACTTTTTTTTACCATATGGATTTTAAAAAAGTCTTTATTTAAGAGTGTGACGTGACCGAGAGCCATGGGAACGGAGCGAGGCCGGTGGAGTAAATGATAATGAGCTACACCTGCGCCACTCACCGGTCTCGATTCCCATAGAGGAGCTCCGGAAGGATAAAAGGAGGAGTAACGATAATGTTGGACGAGAGTGGACCAGGCCTGGACTATTTGTGTTGTTGTTTTATTATGTTTTATGCGGCAGTCGTTTGTGAGGGGCTGCTGCTTTTACTTTCATTTTGTATTTGTTTATTTGATTGTTAAAGTTTTATGTTTAAATGTTCACCGGTTCCCGTCTCCTTCTTCCCGATCTACGAACTTTGTTACAAAAATCTATAAGCTATGGACCAAACCAACCAGCTACGAGGTGGAGCACAACATTACAAAATTAGATTTGAAGTTAAAAGAAAAATTCAAAATTGAAAATCAGACAAAAGTACAAGACTGTGAACTTAACAGCTTTAATGAGAGAAAGAACTACAGTTGCAAACAAAATAATTGAATTAAAAACAATGGATAAATATAAAACTGATGTAGAGATGTTGATTCTGCATGTAGAAACAACATATTTTGCAAAATATGCATGCATGAGAGCGTAGGGAGATTGACTCCGTTACGTCATTTCTTCATGAGAGTGGGTGAGTGAGTGCTAAAGAGTTTTTTTTTTTTTTTTTGATGCAGTTGGTATGTTTTGATTCTTTGATTGGTGGAGATTTTTGGGTGGCAGAATTATGGGTAATGTTTTTTTTTTTTTTTACCAGGAATTCCACTGTTAAACATGATTTATTAAACAAGTTTAAATAATGCAGGTTGATGGCTTCAACAAAACCACATACCATCAATTAAAAACCTTATAGCTTACAATATGGTCTGTCTTTAAAGGTTTATAAGCTATCTTTCAAAATCAATTCCACAATGGAGAAAAAGAATGGGATTTTACTTCTGAAATCCAACTGTTGCACTCTATGGCATGAGTTTGGGGCAGGGCTTGACTAGCAGGCAGGGGCAGTGTTTAGGAAACCTGTTTAAAAGAAAAAAAGTTTCACAGTTGAGTTCCTAGTGAACATACTTTACAGAGTATCTTACTGTGATGCACGTCCTGTGTTGTCTTCACCACCAGCATTCAGCAGCTGTTGATGGCATCTCAATTATAGCCATCTCTTATTGCATTTTAATACAGCTTGTCCTTGGTTATCATACTTATTCTTGGCACACTGCAGTACTGCAGAGCAATTCATCTAAAGAGGAGGAGGCGGGTCAAGTGTCTTCCGCTGTCAGGTATGATTTATGTAAAATCCTGTTTAATATGAAGGCAGCACTCTGGAGGAGTCAGTCACATGCTGTCCTTAGACCCTCACTGTGGAGAGACGTCCGCTGAGTGGGCCTTGATATCGGGCCTAATGTGAAGTCTGCCATTATGACAATGTGTTTTGTTACTGAGGGCTCGCAGCTCACCAGGTGGCTTTTAAAAAAGCAACAACCACTTTACCTGAATGATGCAAAATTATGGAGTGGCTTTGACTTGTGTAACCGTAATGTGATGTGATAATGAAAGACAAGAGGAATGCAAAACACACACACTCTGATAACCATGTGCTTTTGGATGTTAATGTGACATGTCCAACACAGTCTCATGGCAGTTTGTAAGTATTTTACATTTTGGAGAATCGGTGGTTAATTTGCATGAATTTGTATGCGTCTCATTTGTACATTTTCGTATGATATGCTTACAGCCCAGTGAGGGTTAATTTTGTGGTTAGGGATTGACGTAATTATGTTGTTTGTATGTTATCATATTAGCATGTTTGTATGATTTACATTCCATTCATAGAAATCGCCACTTTATAAAACAGTTGTTGTTAGACTAGCAAACCACTATAGTTTTTTTTTCTTTCACAGTAAGGTTTTCATGACCCTCTCAAAACTGTTTGAACCAGCTGATTTGCTGATAAAGTTGGTTGATTTGAGAGAGGTTTGGGTTTTTGTAGTTTTTTTTCAGACCGGAGACCAGCATGAGCTGTCTAAAACCAGAAAACCACGCTAGGTTAAAAAAAAAAAAAATATATATATATATAAATTGGTCTGCGCTGGTTTTCTGCTCTCGGTTGGGCTAGTCTGTTTTGTTGATTTGAAAGGAGCTTTGAAACAGAGACCAGCTGGGAACTACTTTAGGCTGATTCAACACTTTTTTTTTTTCCTCCAAGATTTTCATACTTACCAGCTGAAACCATCTTCCATTGGCCTATGCTAGTCATCTTGTCTAAAACTACCTTAGATGGATTATTTGTATTTATTTTTTTCCTGCAGGATTTTCAAAATAACCTGCTGAAAAATTTTAAATGGTCTAAACTAGTTTTCTGGTCTTGTAGCCTGATCTAGTTTGTTGATTAGAGAGGAACACGTCAGGCTGAAAGACCAGCATAAACCATCTAAAAGCAGCGAACCACCTTAGCCTGATTTAAGTTTGTTTTGTTTTTTCTCCCTGCAGGATTTTCATACTAACCTGCCTGAAAAAAACATCTTAATTTGGCCTTCACTAGTCTTCTAGTCTTGTAGCCTGGTCTAGTTGGTTGATTACAGAGAAGCTTTGGAACACGTCAGGCTGGAAGACCAGCTGACTAATTAGCTAAGCACCAGCTTAGCTCGGCTAGGAGACCATCGTAAACCAGCTGAGACCATAATACCACCTTAGGCTGGTTTAAGATGGCTTTTTCAACAGGGTTTTCATGCTAAACATGTTTCAGGGATCCATTATGCTTTCAGTTTCTGTCATATGTGGATCTTAAGCGTTAATATAGTGAGACAGATGTTCTCCTGTGGCTCTCTGGTGAGTTAACAATTACCAAGAAAATTATGGATTGATTTACATGGCAAGTGAAACATATGGAGCTGTGCTTATTGAGGACAAGAGGTCAATTCATTCGCACTCTCACCAGTCTATAACACACGGACGAGTGAGACGGATCGGCTCAGTCAGATTAGACTTATTGTGTTTTAGGATCATTTGCATGCTGGAGGAAGAGTATGAGATGTAATTTACAGTGAGGAATGAGTGCGCAATCATCACTTTCTCGCTTACAAACGAGGTTGTTCCTGTGTGCACCGGCAGCACTTAAACCCTGTCAGCATTTGATTTCTCTCTGGCTAGCGTGCTTATGCTTCAGCCATTGTTGTTCTTACACCCATAAACTTCCTGTTTAGGCCCTCAGCACTCATCTGTTTGTACCATAAGCCAACAATACGTCCAGCAGAATGGGGAATTGTGCATCTCGAAAGCTTGAATGGAAATTTATGGGACAATTTGCTGGTTCGGTTGCTAAGGCACAAAGGAGTGGAGTTGATGGAGTTCTGTCGGTGGGGAGTTGATGGGGCCAGCTGTTCCTCCCAACCTCTGTCTGTGCATGCTTAGGAACCGAGGTTTAAACTGGCAGGCCTGAAGGCTGAGGATGAAGCCCTGGTGTACGATCAATGGGCTGTAGCATATGAAAACCATAATTTTACGAAAGAATCCTGAAATAAAATAAATAAGCATTTCCACAAAAATATTACACAGCACACTGTTTTGTTGATGTTGATAAAAAAAAATGTTTCTTGAGCACCAAATCAGCATTTTAGAATGATTTGTGAAGGATCACGTGACACTGAAGCCTGCAAAATACAGCTTTGCCGTCACAGGAATAAGTGTTATTTTTGTATCATTGAGATATTATTATGGCTTTTATTATTATTTTTATATTTTCCATTTTTATTTTAATTGTAGTTAAAGTTTTAGTAATTTTGTGTATTTTGTCATTTTTAGTAATTTCGTTTTTTTATATATATTTATATACACTTTTTATGTATTTTTGTGTATGTATATATTTTTTACTATGTCAATTGGAGTATTTTAATTTATTTGTTTATTTTTAAATTAAATATTTTAATCTTTTGGTAGAAGACTCCTGGGATTCCCTTGCTGTAGTTGTGTCTCTAAGCTAAGGTGTGTCCTCACGTCTTACCTACACTGCTTTCAGGCAACACACCGTCTAGTTTTGTGTTTCAAAAATTCAGCATCATTCAACATTCACACATCATTCCCCCAGAAGACCTAGGCATCTCTGTTTCCATCTGATGTCCTCAAACCACGGTTCCAGCCTGAAGGCATCTGAACTCTAACCTCGACAGCAGCCCTCTGGCAACTGTGTGTCTGCACAGCGCGTTGGCATCTTCAGTCTGAGCCATCTGCCGACAAAAGAAACAAACCTCTGAAGAGCAGCGAAGTTCAGCAGTTTGCAAGCCCTTCGTTCTTTCCTGCAGCAAGAGGAGAACTATAACCCTGCATAATCGCTATGCACTAGCCATGAACTCTAGCTGAGCTCCAAACGTAAGCCGGCATTCAACAAAGCGGAGACACAACAGCGCAGTTAGGCGGGATCAGTTCTGCTCTGCTTTCCGTCTCTTTCATGCATTCAGCCAGACCAGCCATGCAACCATATAAATCTGCTCGGTTGTCTAAAACCAAAAAAACACGCTAGGTTAAAAAAAAAATATATATATATATATATATAAATTGGTCTGCGCTAGTTTTCTGCTCTCGGTTGGGCTAGTCTGTTTTGTTGATTTGAAAGGAGCTTTGAAACAGAGACCAGCTGGGAACTACTTTAGGCTGATTCAACACTTTTTTTTTTTCCTCCAAGATTTTCATACTTACCAGCTGAAACCATCTTCCATTGGCCTATGCTAGTCATCTTGTCTAAAACTACCTTAGATGGATTATTTGTATTTATTTTTTTCCTGCAGGATTTTCAAAATAACCTGCTGAAAAATTTTAAATGGTCTAAACTAGTTTTCTGGTCTTGTAGCCTGATCTAGTTTGTTGATTAGAGAGGAACACGTCAGGCTGAAAGACCAGCATAAACCATCTAAAAGCAGCGAACCACCTTAGCCTGATTTAAGTTTGTTTTGTTTTTTCTCCCTGCAGGATTTTCATACTAACCTGCCTGAAAAAAACATCTTAATTTGGCCTTCACTAGTCTTCTAGTCTTGTAGCCTGGTCTAGTTGGTTGATTACAGAGAAGCTTTGGAACACGTCAGGCTGGAAGACCAGCTGACTAATTAGCTAAGCACCAGCTTAGCTCGGCTAGGAGACCATCGTAAACCAGCTGAGACCATAATACCACCTTAGGCTGGTTTAAGATGGCTTTTTCAACAGGGTTTTCATGCTAAACATGTTTCAGGGATCCATTATGCTTTCAGTTTCTGTCATATGTGGATCTTAAGCGTTAATATAGTGAGACAGATGTTCTCCTGTGGCTCTCTGGTGAGTTAACAATTACCAAGAAAATTATGGATTGATTTACATGGCAAGTGAAACATATGGAGCTGTGCTTATTGAGGACAAGAGGTCAATTCATTCGCACTCTCACCAGTCTATAACACACGGACGAGTGAGACGGATCGGCTCAGTCAGATTAGACTTATTGTGTTTTAGGATCATTTGCATGCTGGAGGAAGAGTATGAGATGTAATTTACAGTGAGGAATGAGTGCGCAATCATCACTTTCTCGCTTACAAACGAGGTTGTTCCTGTGTGCACCGGCAGCACTTAAACCCTGTCAGCATTTGATTTCTCTCTGGCTAGCGTGCTTATGCTTCAGCCATTGTTGTTCTTACACCCATAAACTTCCTGTTTAGGCCCTCAGCACTCATCTGTTTGTACCATAAGCCAACAATACGTCCAGCAGAATGGGGAATTGTGCATCTCGAAAGCTTGAATGGAAATTTATGGGACAATTTGCTGGTTCGGTTGCTAAGGCACAAAGGAGTGGAGTTGATGGAGTTCTGTCGGTGGGGAGTTGATGGGGCCAGCTGTTCCTCCCAACCTCTGTCTGTGCATGCTTAGGAACCGAGGTTTAAACTGGCAGGCCTGAAGGCTGAGGATGAAGCCCTGGTGTACGATCAATGGGCTGTAGCATATGAAAACCATAATTTTACGAAAGAATCCTGAAATAAAATAAATAAGCATTTCCACAAAAATATTACACAGCACACTGTTTTGTTGATGTTGATAAAAAAAAATGTTTCTTGAGCACCAAATCAGCATTTTAGAATGATTTGTGAAGGATCACGTGACACTGAAGCCTGCAAAATACAGCTTTGCCGTCACAGGAATAAGTGTTATTTTTGTATCATTGAGATATTATTATGGCTTTTATTATTATTTTTATATTTTCCATTTTTATTTTAATTGTAGTTAAAGTTTTAGTAATTTTGTGTATTTTGTCATTTTTAGTAATTTCGTTTTTTTATATATATTTATATACACTTTTTATGTATTTTTGTGTATGTATATATTTTTTACTATGTCAATTGGAGTATTTTAATTTATTTGTTTATTTTTAAATTAAATATTTTAATCTTTTGGTAGAAGACTCCTGGGATTCCCTTGCTGTAGTTGTGTCTCTAAGCTAAGGTGTGTCCTCACGTCTTACCTACACTGCTTTCAGGCAACACACCGTCTAGTTTTGTGTTTCAAAAATTCAGCATCATTCAACATTCACACATCATTCCCCCAGAAGACCTAGGCATCTCTGTTTCCATCTGATGTCCTCAAACCACGGTTCCAGCCTGAAGGCATCTGAACTCTAACCTCGACAGCAGCCCTCTGGCAACTGTGTGTCTGCACAGCGCGTTGGCATCTTCAGTCTGAGCCATCTGCCGACAAAAGAAACAAACCTCTGAAGAGCAGCGAAGTTCAGCAGTTTGCAAGCCCTTCGTTCTTTCCTGCAGCAAGAGGAGAACTATAACCCTGCATAATCGCTATGCACTAGCCATGAACTCTAGCTGAGCTCCAAACGTAAGCCGGCATTCAACAAAGCGGAGACACAACAGCGCAGTTAGGCGGGATCAGTTCTGCTCTGCTTTCCGTCTCTTTCATGCATTCAGCCAGACCAGCCATGCAACCATATAAATCTGCTCGGTGTTTTTGGCCGAACGCATAAAAATAGCATCACTTGAATTTACATTTGAAGTCTTGGGGCGAATTCAGTTGCGCCAATTTTGCGTGAGAAAATACGAATCAGAGATGTGTGGTGTGAGGCTGGTATTTCTTAAGCCCATTTAAATGCTTTACATTCTCGACGACAGACCTTCTTTGTTTTATTCACATTTTCTGACTGCCTAAACACCCAATTTACATTCCTGTAATGTTCCTTTGCTCTTTTTCCTCTGGTACCAAGCAACAAAGTCCCTCCTAATCACACATTTTCACCTTTGTGCCCTCTGAATAAATTTTCTTTCTTTTATTAAATGAAGGAAGTGTTTTGGTTCGAGCCGCACCTTTTGGATCTGATGTGGAATGACTGACGTCTGCCTGGAATGTTTCTCATGTGCGTTCTTGCCACAGTTGGAGCTGAAAACCCTCATTTAAATTCAGTACAATCAGTTTTCATGAGCTTCAGCAGTGTTAAACCCAGGGCTACATTCTGACAACTTACCAATTTTAAAAACACACTTACAGTAAAGGCACCTAAAACCTCTTGACATTTAAATGAGAAATGTCTAAAATATGAAGATTTAAAACAGGGTTGTGATTTCAGTTAGCATAAAAGTGAATGTGTTTCATTTCAACTATGCTTTCATCAAAATAAATTAATAAGGTAAAAAATGTGATACTGGTGGCGGTTTGTCTAGATGACAAAGCAACATTTATCAGTACCATTTTGTTTAATTTTATGTACTAAAATAACTAAAACAAATAAAAATGTAATAAAAACTAGGTAGACACATTAAAAAATGACAAAAAAACAACAAAACAAAATAACAAAAACACAACAAAATTACTGATTTATTAACAATAATGTATATATGTATAATATAATACAATAATGTATAAATATATATATGCTTATATATACAATTTAAAGGAAACATTACTACTAATTTAACTAAACTGAAAATGGAAAATACAAAAATAAAAACTTATTCAAAATATTAAATAAGACTATATTAGTATCTACAATAAATCTAAAATAACACTGGTTAAAATTATACATTTAAACCTACATGCTCATTTACTCTATTTTTATATTTACAGTACATCATCTTTGTTGTCATCTAATGCTCACAATGTTAATTTTAAAATACTGTTAAATAATCTTTAGCAAGTGTCATAATGAATATCCATTTTTCATGCTGTACATTATAATGTTGTGATGCCTAAATTCCAGTGCTGTCAAAATTAGTATGTAAACACATGCGATTAATTTTTCAGTTTTACATGCTAAAAATATTTAACGCAATTAATGCAGGGGCGGAGCTAGTATTGGCCACCCCACTCACAACTACTGCTTCTGTCTCTTTTTCTTGACAAGAATTGCATTTATTTAGATACAGAACATACTTACGACCACATCAAACGGGATACTTTTCAGATGGACACTCCAACTTGGCCTCAGCGCCAGGCGCTAGTACAGGTACAGGTGATGACGGAGCTTCAGTAGAACAACAGTGAACCGTGGTCAGATGAGATGTCAGTAAAACTAATTTTCCTGTCCTGTCAGCCGTTATACTGTGCTTGTAACACGCGTACAAATATACTGTATTTATGTTGTTTCTACATTAATTTGAAGATTGAATGCAATATAGAAGTATATTTAAAAACTTTAATGTTAGGTGGGATCAATCGCAATTAATTAAAAAAAAAATGTGCGATTAATGTTTTTTTTTAATTGATTGACAGCACTACTAAATTCACTTGTAGTTTAAAAAAATTATTGATTTTAGTTTTTAATGTTTTCTTTCTAATTTATTTGCCTAAACAGTCCAGAATGTAGCAATTTTTTTTTTACTTTTTTTTTTGGGGCTTCTCGATATCAAACAGTATCTTAATACAGGTGTATCCCTAATATATGCAGCCATATGCAGTCCATTGTTTTTCCTGTTGTGATGCATTGCAGCTATCTAAGAGACTTGGTTATTGATTTCTCTATTCATTTCAGAAATGTTGCACTTGTCCACTGTTAACCTTTGATGAGCAATCATTAAAAGTTCAAAATCACCTGCTTGAGTTTCATGTAAAATCTCCATCTGTGCTGCTAAGACGTTTGCAAAGCAGTAAAAACAACATAAAGAGGAGAGCGCTGTGGAAAATCTCCTGAAGTAAAACAGCACTGGAGGAGTTATGGTGGAGAGGGATTGCAATCTATCACGCTTCTCTACATTCCCTGAAGTGGGTGGCAGTTCTCTGAAGTGGTGGTGGGGTCTCAGAGGAACAGGAGGTTTAACCCGTTCCTGTTCTTCAACTACCTTTAGCTACGCTGTTATCAGGAAAGGGAGCAATGATGCAAGGGCCTGCATGTTATGACAGCATGGTTATATAGAGCTGAGATTAGATTTTCACAAGTGTAAATTGACGGTTGCTACAGCCAGAGCACAAGTTTGTCTTTATTCATAGCCACTGCTCATAAACTGATTTAATGGCATTGTGCTTTTGCTGCAGCTGTAAATAAGGCCATGTTTTTTTTTTTTTCCCCCCTGTGCTGTTTTTGCCCCCCCCCCCTTTACACCCACCAAAAAAGTGAAAGTTTTGTGCGGAAACTGACAGTAGTTTCTAAAAAAACCCCCCCAAAAAAACCTCTATGAATAAGGTATCACAAAATGTGAAAATACATTACACTATACTGTTCAAAGCTTTGGGGTCAGTAAGACTTTTTTTAATTAATACTTTTATTCATGAAGGACACAGTAAATTGATTAAAAGTGACAAAGAAATGTATAAGGTTAAAATGATTTCAATTCAAATAAATGCAGTTTTTAAATATTTAAAGAAATACATATAAATAAAAGGCCTTTGGCAGGCTAAAATCATCATTTTAAGGTAGGAGACGTGGACATTTGTTCTATTTTTTCATTGTATGTTAGTAACAAACATATCTCACAAGTAAAAAAAAAAAAAGAATTTATGAATCTAATGCTTAAAAAAACACCAGCATGTTGTGTACTGTATTCATGAAATGAGTCTTTTATCAAGTGCTGCACTGAAGTGCTGTTTGCCCATTCTATTGCTGTAGAAATGACAGACAGAGAATTGGGCAAATATCTCTCTTTCAAACTATATTTGACAAGAACAGCAAACAACAGCTAAGTTGGTAGGTAATTAAATAGGTTAATATGTGCAACCATATTAAATTGGATCACTGAAGACAGTTTAAAGTGTTTCTGTATTTTACTTATGTTCTTACACAGTGAAAACTTGCGCTTACAAGTTCCTTAAATATCAAGTAGTGGTTGACCCTGTACACCTGACCTCATTACTGCTGCTGATTTATCTGCAGTTCTTGTCTGGCTTATATATAACAACTATGTAAGACCAAGCTTTGTAATGATTTACATCAAATTAAATTAAATTTCAATGACCTAAGTTCAGTGACATTGTAATTACTGTTGCTATTAAATACTATTGAAATGTATAGCATTTCAGTAGCATAATATTCGTCTTTCGTCTTCACTGTTTTGGTTTCAGAGCTCCTGCAGTGACTTAGAAACCCTTGAACGTTTCACTCCTGTTTGACCCCTGTATATGAGGATTGGGACTAATTTTTGGATTACTAGGAAAGAAACAACCAAGAACACAAAACTCGGCATGTTTAATCTCCGCGCTCATTTCCTGTATAGTATTGCTGCTTAATTAGGATGCCACGTCGCCGGCTTACAGAACTCCAGCAACAATACCTGTGAAATTCAATTTCCCTGCAGCTGGGTCTCTGGCTCATTTGTGCATCCTGTCATTCTGGCTAGTGCACACTTCACTCTCATTCCTTTGTTCAGGGAATTTATTGTAATTACCATGTCATACTGAAGTTAACACAGTTTTCTCCAATGTTCATTTGTACAGACAACCGTCATCTGCAGAGTGAATGTAAGTACTTCTGAGATGGGATGCTACTCCACGGTTAGCATGACCCCGTTAGCTGCTGCTAGATAACTGGAACTACACTTTCTGTGTAGTGAAGCATTTTTATTGAATTGACATATCCAAAAGCTGCAGTGTGTTCTTTTGTTTATTTATTGAAACCAGCACGTATCTCTACTATTTCATTATAATGTAGTAGATGTTTTACCAGTGATATTTATTTATGTATTTGTTCACAGTAAATTTGAAATCCGGAAAACAACACCATGAGAGTTAATTTCAACACTTTGAAAGTGTATATATGAGAACCACCCATAAAGTGTTAATTTAACACTTTCAAAAGTGTTGCCTCATGCAACACCAACACAGTGTTAAAATATGAACACTAAGAGAGTGAAATATTAACACCGATTCAGATAAAAACAACACTGTTACAGAGCTGAGTGCAGCTTAGTAGGAAACACTGGCAGAGTTAAAATTCTACACTATTCCGGTGTTGACTTGACACTTTGGATTATCAGTTAACATTTATTTTAGCCTTTTTAGCTTATTTGCACATGACCAGGAAACACTCCAAAGAAAAAACAGTACATGCACCAAACAACTGTTAATTTCAGTTTAGATTTAGATCAGATTTAGATTAATTTTATCAACTTGATACTATATTAACATTTTACAGTTTATCCAATAGTGAAATATAAGCTGAAGAAATTACTGAATCAATTCAAAGTGTAACGCTTATAGCCCTTGTATTTTGGCACCAGTGTACCAGTTACCTACTTTGTGAAACACCACCAGATGGTCAATAGCCTGTGAAATACTGATCCTTTGGATTTTCTTTCTTCCTGAAGCCTGGGGTGATAGGAGATGCAAAAGTAGAAGGAAGGATGATATATCACTGTCCCATTCTGAAAAACACAGAACATTGTTAAATGTCTACACAAAAATAACTAAGTATAGTATAATTTCACTGCAAAGTCATTGCAAGTTTCACCTGGGGAATCCTGTGCCTCGCTGCTTTCTTTGCTCTGTTTGGCAGATGACAGTAATCTTTTCAGCAGTGGAGTGGAAGTCAAGGTTTCTCCTAGTCTGATAACCTTTGCTTTGAAAACAGTTGGCCACCTTTCCAAAAGTCTGGAAGCAGTTTCTGACCCAAAGAGGAGTGTAAAGTCCTGAAGAATCTGAAGCAGTTTGAAGAAAACACGTAAAGAAATTATAATATATTGACAAGCTAAATGTGGTCAGTTTAAACAATGTAGACCATTTGACAGTTCTCTGAATCTAACATTTCAATTTTTGTAAAAAAGGAAAGAGAAAATCCATACCAATCCTTTAGTGTCCAGGAATCGAGGGAAAACTGAGAGAATGGTGGTGGATCCCTCTGGATCATGGACAAGGTGCTGTCTGTATTCAAACGTTGCCTTCATCTTCTGCATGTGTCATCACTAATTGTCCCTGTATCTTCATACTCCTTAAGCACATTTCCTTCACCTGGTCTTGTCTGTAGAATTTGTTTTCGTTATTGCCGATACTTATATTAGTTACGTTACATAGGCCTTTACATTAAAAATATCTGTTGACAATTATTTTAATTTAATTTTTTTTGTCCATTAATCGTTTCAGCACTACGGATCCGGCTAAAGACCTATATCCTATTTTTACCCATATTCCACGACTTTGTTAAAAACGAACACAAACACATATTAGTTTTTTGTTCCTTAAAAGGTAACTTAACTGAGTGCTTTAATTCACTAACGTTACAAAAAATGTAAACTAATCACGTTTGACACAAATCATATAATGCTGCTCAAACATTGATATTAAAAACGTATCAAGTTACCAAAGTTCAAAACCATGACTGTCTCAGAAGCACGGTCAACGATCAGCAGAAATCCAAGCCAAATCTTAAAAACAAAATCTGAACAATCTGTTTTAGACCAATGAACATCTTGATATATACATTTTCTGGTAACGTTAGAAGACTGCAGAAATTACACATGCCACAGTTCGCCTATAAACTGGCGCGCGCACGACTTTAGACTCGTTCTGAAAAGAACACGATCAGACTTTGGTCAATAAAAATGATTGCTGTGTGCGACATGAGATGACAGACGAAACTACGCATATTCAACGCTTTAATTAATTAATAAAGCGGCATGACAGGCTGAATTGACAAAAATCACACGTCAGAGCTCCTTGGCTGTCTTGTTATTCATTATTAGAATTATTTGCGATCGAAAAATAGATAAGACTAGAACAAATGATAAATATTAGAATCAATTTACAGTCTGTATCTGTATTATAAAATTAAAATATCAGACTTGCCACCACTCTTCCACTGAAGTAAAATGGCGTCCGCATGTGGTCTGTTTCGATCAAAATGACGTCTAGTCTGCACGTTAATGGAGGTGTGGCTTGATTAACTCTGAACCAGAGTTAACGTTTGCAACTACCTAAAATGACACCAACTCTTATTTGAAAACTGACACTTCTGGTGTTAGACCTATTCTGTTCAGTGTTGATCCAACACTTTATTTTAACACTTTATTGTAACACTGGAAAATCAACACTGGTAAATTTACTGTGTTTTGTTTGATTAGAGCTACACATATCTAATTATAGTGTGGTAGATGTTTTACCAGTGATACATTTATTTATTTATGTTTTGTTTGTTTGTTTACAGCTAAACATATCGAATTATAGTGTAGTAGATGTTCTACCAGTGATATTTATTTATGTATTTGTTTGTTTGATTACAGCTACACATATCTAATTATAGTGTGGTAGATGTTTTACCAGTGATACATTTATTTATTTGTTTTGTTTGTTTGTTTGTTTGTTTGTTTACAGCTGCACATATCGAATTATAGTGTAGTAGATGTTCTACCAGTGATACATTTTGTATTTATGTGTTTGATTTGTTTGTAATTTTATATACAGTAATTATTTAAAGGAAAACATATTTCTGCTTTTTTCATTACATTGTAGTAGATGTTTAGATTTTGTATTTATTTATTTGTTTGTTTATAATTGTATTTATTTGTTTGCTTGTTTGTTTGTTTAAAGTTACACGTATCTCTACTATTTAATTATAGTGTAGTAGATGTTTTGCCAGTGACAGATTTTGTTTTGTTTTGTTTGTTTGTTTGTTATGAGAAAGACGTATCACTGCTATTGCAGTATAATAGATGTTTACCAACGACAGATTATGTTTAGTATTCATTTGTTTGCTTATTTGTTTACTTGTTTGTTTAGCAACACATACAGTATCTCTATTATTTTATTGCGTAGATGTTTTGCCAGTGACAGATTTATTTTATTTATATTTTTTATTTATTTATTTCGTTGTTGTTTTTTGAAGAGCTCAAACCAAAACTACCTCTTGTCATCCACTTTATAGGTCAGAACGCTGCTTCAGATTTTTCTCTGGTCGATTTTTGATGGGTTTGAGGAGAGAATTCCAATTTTGAGTCATTTCTATGGCTGGTATTTCCAGAAGGTTTGATCTGAATAACCACACATTGAGTCAGTTTCATGGCGCAGTGATGATGGCTACACTTGGCACAGCACTTTGCAGAGAACACACTTTTCACACTTCCACCTGCCGTAATCGCTACGGCCGCAATGATTGCTTTCGAACAGGTCTCAGTGATGAATGAGTGGTTTTGTTTTGCTTGTTTGTGCAGCTCGGAGGTGGATGGCACTAGGTTTGTTTGCTGCTTTTGGTAGCGAGTGCCACCTTAAATCTTAAAAAATCCCACAATGCAACGGCAATGCACTACTATACTGTTTTTGAAACATTTCAAAGTGTAACAAAAGCTTTTTGCCCTAAAATAGTATTGCTGTTAAGATGACCAATTTATGGCCATTCTGCAACATTTACCTTTTAAATCTCAGGGCTCTGTGATGAGCTACTTATTTCTCTACAGTGCAGTGAAAAAAAAAAAAAATCTTACTCATTATTTTTGTCTTGAACACCCTTAAAACAAGATACATCTACTTGAGAAGCAAAATTGCATACAACAGTTTAATTGTTTTCATAGAATATATCATATATATAAATGTTTAAATGTATATATATA
>NW_015549566.1:14864-15965 GCF_001515605.1 Sinocyclocheilus anshuiensis | reverse complement strand
TTTTTTTTGCAGGTTGAGATCCAAATATTATGTCTAATATCTGTCACTCTTTTCCATCGAGTTGCATTTATAAAGATGTATTCCGCCCCCTGTGTTTCTTCCCCTCTCTCCAGTCTACACAACCATCTTCTTTTCAGACCTCCATCTATCACATCCTGATAATTCAGGGGCTGCTGAGAAAGCTGCATTTACCCCGCTGATATAAATCTGCTTTGAGGCATTAATTCACAATCAGCATATGTTAGTGCACTTTAGAGGAATTAAAGCAATGGAGAAAACACACACATAGAGGGTCTATCCTATATTTCCTGAAAAATTAGTTAATAAATAACTGACATATTAAAGGACATTTTAAATTTTATTTTATTTTGAGATATTTATATTTTGTGGGCGTACCACAAGTCATTTCTTTCTTGCACGCACATCATTATCTTCCCTCCCACAGCAATTCAAAATGCAAAAAAAAAAGATAGATGTTTTCAAAAAATTAATTGCTATCAGCTCACAGGCCTCTTATTTACCATAGTAACTTGTGTGTAATACTTAGCTCTGTCTCCAATGCATTCATCCAGTGTTTAGTTTATGCTTTAGTTTCTAAAATACTGTTTTATGGAGAAAAAAAAATCCTTGAGATATTGTTTAATTTAAATATGTGGTATGATTGCCTTAATTAGCATATATTGGCATAAACTGTTTATTTTTGTTGCCCAATAGACAACTAAAATTCTGTAGCCTACCTAAATCAGCCTACCTACATACATTTGAATCATTCTTAAAAAATCCCACAATGCAACGGCAATGCACTACTATACTGTTTTTGAAACATTTCAAAGTGTAACAAAAGCTTTTTGCCCTAAAATAGTATTGCTGTTAAGATGACCAATTTATGGCCATTCTGCAACATTTACCTTTTTAATCTCAGGGCTCTGTGATGAGCTACATATTTCTCTACAGTGCAGTGAAAAAAAAAAAAAATCTTACTCATTATTTTTGTCTTGAACACCCTTAAAACAAGATACATCTACTTGAGAAGCAAAATTGCATACAACAGTTTAATTGTTTTCATAGAATATATCATATATATAAATGTTTAAATGTATA
>NW_015549566.1:2631-14738 GCF_001515605.1 Sinocyclocheilus anshuiensis | reverse complement strand
TATATATATACAGTATATATATATATATATATATATGTATATACTTTTTTTTTTAATGGGGGAGTTCCACTAATCATTTATTTCTTCCCGTGTGTGCACATCTTCTGCCCCGCTCTCAGCAATTCAAAACTTGTCCTGGGCCGCACTCAGTTGCATCGGATCCCACAGGAATGCAGACCTCTAAAAGCTCTTTCAACCAAAACCACAACAAAATGAAACACTATCAGCTCACAGGCCTTGTATTTACCATAGTAACTTGTGTGTAATACTCATGGTCTCCCACGCATTCATGAAACAGGAGAGAGAAAAAATCTTGAGATACTGCTTTAATTTAAATGTGTGGTATAATTGCCTTAATTGGCATACATTTCCCATTAGCTTAGTTATTTAATTTCACTCACCATCGACTAGATTCACCCTTCCAGCACAGCACATTCTCTGAGAGGGTCGAGGGGGTCGACGAGGGCGGCATCTGTCTGCTACCAGATATTAATGTGTGCAATTTGGAAGTGTGCATCACAGGAGAGCAGCAGGCAGAGAAAGGTTGCTTTTATGGCCCAGGCTTTGCTTAGCACAAGCAAACACCCCCAGGATTTCTGAGCATGGCACATAATTGCAGCATTAAGAGCCGGTCAGGCCAGTGGCTCATTAGGCCTGCTGTAGAGACAGCCGTAGGGGCCTTCGGGAGGCAGTAGAGGCGTGCAGCGCGGAGCATCAGCATGGCAGCCAGGGGGTAGAGCAACAGGAACGGAGGGATGGTGCAACACGAGGAGTCCGCTTTTATTCTGACGAACCCAACCGGAGGAGTGGGTACCTTATCTCTGCAGTTTCTCATTAGTTAGCCACGAAGGCAATGCTAACTCAGCCCAATGTCATCCGCCAACTCACCGCTGCCACAGATCCCTTGCTGAATGATCGACCACATTCATATATGCACAGTAATGCGAGAGCTGCTGAAACATTTGCCCTGAGGATTATGGGATACTGTGCTGTGAAACATGCCACAGCCATTTTAGTTGTTAAAGCTAAAGTGTGTAATTTAATAAAATACTTTTTAAAAATATATTATGTATTTATATTATATTTAAAACTTTTTCATATTTGATTTAATAGCATTTATTTTTATTCTATTTTTAACTATATAGTTTTTAAAACTATATCATTTTTAAAGAGTGTGTAATTATTATTATAATTATTATTAAATATGTACATTATATTTATTTGAACTTTATATTAAATTTAAATGCATTTATTTTTATTTTCATTTAATGTTATCTAGTTGTTGAAATACAAAAAGTGTGTAATTTAAAAAATAACTTTAAAAATATTTATCTATTTATTTATATTTGTTTAAACTTTAATTGCAGTTCAAATTTTTCGCTTCATTCTATTCTATATAGTTTTTATAGCTGAAGTGTGAAAAACACTGAACACTGACAAATACAACTGCTTTAAATAATATTATGAGATTATTTTAAACATTTTTGAATATACAAACAAGAAATGATGGTGGAAATGATACTTTTCAACGAAATTAAAACGCCAGTATGTGCCAGTAGTGAGCGTTTAACGAGTGAGTCATTGAGTTGTTCAATCAAATGATTCGTTCAAACGGCAGATTCATCAGATGTTTATGCATGGGTTAATGAAACTTTGACTCAACCGATTCGTTCAAAACAAGGAATCAATCAGCAATGAATCGGCTGGTTGCTGTTAGATGCGCTGTGTTTCCGCCTAAAAGTAAGTGACCTAATATTATTGTATTTGCTTTTTGAACTGTTTATCGAACGATTAAACAGTCGTAATGGTGAAAACATTGTGTGATGTTGCCTAACTAACTTGTAAGCACAAAACACAAGATACTTCTCTTTTCAATATGAATAAGACTTTATTGGATAAATCGTTGGGTTGCACCAACATGGATTAAATTAAGACAAGATTAGAGCTAATCAAGAATTTGTTGATCTGGGTTTTCTTTTAAATCGAGTTGTGTTGCACCACTTAATTTTAAACACAGATTAACAAATCTGCGATTAAAACATTAACCTGAGATTAAAACTTTCACTTGCGATTAATTCTGATTCAGTGTAGCCTCACTAAACTGCAACAATGTGACTTGAGTGACTACAAAAAGGCTAGTGCAAGTAATGGAACTTTAAATAAAAAAAAATATATAAAATAACTGCCGTTATTAACCGCTATCAGATCATTCGCATAAATGGCGCAGCGTATTAGAAGTTGGAGTCACCGACATCGTCCCACAAAAGTATGTTAGCTGCATTTCATTTTCACATTTCTTTGCTCTGGACATTGTTGGTTTGATAATGCGGAACTTACAATATTTATCCTAGATGCGAATGATGACGATGAAAGGACCGGTTCCTGCACGCCTGCCGCGCCTAATAAACGCATCAGCGATGGAGCAGCTCAGGCACAAGATCAAGCAAGCTCAATGCTCAGAGCCCCCAAAGAGCAAAAGACAAAAAAGTGATTTCAGCGAAACTCATCTTGAATTACTACAATTAGAGAAAGAAAAGAATGTAATTCAAATTGAAAATGCAAAGTTACAGAGAGAGGTGCTTCTTTTACAAAAGGAAGTATTACAGATGCAAAAAGTAAAACTTACTACAGAACTACAACAAGTACAAATAGTTTTTAGTGAGTTGTAGCAATGTAGGAAATAGATTAAAAATGAAGGAAACATTACGAACAACAATTTATTTATTTGTTAAATATATGACTAGTAAACAATAGGCTATTATTTCTGTAAATATTTAAACTAGCCGTTTATTTATATATTTGTTTGTTTGATTAAATATATAACTTGGTAATAGTTAGTTATGTAATATCATTAATGCATGTTACTGTCGTATTACTGTAATAAAAGAAAAGGTGAAACGTTTGAAAAGGTGTATTTTTTTTTTTTTTAGAAAAAGGGCAGTATTGACTAAATACAAAAATGGTAATGTAAGGTAAGGAATGTGTGCTGCATAAAAGTGACCACTTTTAAAGTAGCATACATGCATAAATATATAAACTACATACTATACTGCATTTACTACATTACTGTACTATACTACATACTATACACTACTACATGCTATATAAATACAAATACACATACACACTGCTATTATGCAGTGAAATGGTTTTCAATCAAGGTCCTCCGGACAGCATTGCCATTTGCAGTGGCAGCATTGTGCTCCTCTCCTTCATCCTCTGTGTGCTCAATTCGGTAATCCACTTCAAACTCTGGTAGTACCTCATCTCCAAGTCTTTTCCCAAAGTTATACAGCACTGCCAGAGCAACAATGACTGCCAGTGTTGTATCAAGCTTTGTTCGAAGCCCATTCTGCAGGCAGGGAAACCGCTTTTTCCAAACACCAAACACCCTCTCGACAAGACCTCTTGCTGCAATGTGACAGGTGTTGTATCGTTTCTCAGCTGGCGTTGAAGGGTTCAGGATGGGTGTCAGTAGGTAGGCGCGACAGGGGTATCCATTGTCACCTACTAGGTGGCCCTGAAATGCATGGCTTTCAAGCAGAGCGCAGAGGTGGCTGTTATCAAAGATCCTGCTATCATGTGTAGATCCTGGCCATCGAGCTACAATGTTGATGATTTGGACCTTCTCATCACACACAACTTGAACATTGATGGAACAGTAGCCCTTCCTGTTGCGAAACAGCTCTCCATTTTCTCCACCTGGGTTTTGAATGGGAATGTGAGTACAGTCAATTGCTCCTATAACTCCTGGAAAACCAGCTCTTCTGTAAAATCCAGCAGATGTTTCTCCTGTTGGGGCAAACCTTATATACTGATTTTTCAAGGCTGCAATAGCCTGTGATACTCTTCCAACAATTCTGCTCACTGTTGACTTGTGTACTCCAAAAAGGTCCCCATCCACCATTTGGAAACAACCAGTAGCGTAAAAGCGCAAGGCTGTTAAAAGCTGGAGCATGGGAGGTATGGCTGCATTTCGGTCACTGCCATGTCTAATTGCAGGTTCAATTTTTTGATTTAATCTCATCACAGATTCCTTGCTGAATCGGTACCGCTTTGAAAATTCATCACCATCATAAAACTCAACAGGGTTGAGACGGTCCCTTATTTTTCTGCGAGGAACTCTTTCATTTTCTCCAATCCACCAAATAAGTGCTGCCATTTTGAGAATTTAAACCTCCTCAACAGCGAGTTTAAAGTTAATCCTTAACTGAAATTTAAATCTGAGTTTAAAATGATGGAGCAACAAGATTATAGTTAATCCAGGTTTATTGTGCAATTAAATCCAGGATCAAAATGATGGTTTAAATGTAAGCCTGCTTATTTTTAAGCAAGGTTTAAAGTTTGGGAATTATTAGATAAACCTTGATTTAATCTAGATTAAAGCTTAATCCTTGTTGGTGCAACCCACCTGCCAATGTAATACACTGCCTCAATGTAATAAAATCAGAATAATACTTGCGTTTTGGTGTTTACATGGTGTTATTTTTGGCTACTGATGTTTTAATCATGTTACTTGACTGGCGTTAATGAAGCGCTAATGTCGAGCCCTGGAGTCATTGGCGTAGCCAGAATTTATTTTTGAGCGGGCCTGGCCAAAAGTGAGCGGGCACTAGGCTAACTAATGGATGGAGGTGGCTTAGCGCAAATCCGCGGCCCCCAACCGCGAACTCAAGGGTGGGTTGGGGGGCTCTCGCAATATTGTAAATATTTGTTTTAAACCAGGAAGGCGAGCCATGGATGTGTGATGGATATATCACATAAGCAACGTGCAAACTTTGCCAAGAGTTATGTGGTGAACCTCAGTCACTAGAAAGTGAAAGTAAAAACTGATTGCGCTTTCGGCATCAGATGCTGCATTAACGGCGCATATTCTCTCAGAGACGACGAGAGACGAATCTACTTCATATGCTGATGCTGATAATGGTAGCCTATATAGCTAAATGTTTTAATTTACTCCCTTAATATTTCTCTTGTGGCCCCAACATAGGCAAGTGGGGAAAATAAATAAATAAAGAGAGAAGAAACTTGGGCTATTTCGTGTTAAACAGGTTTTCAATGAGGAGTAGGCCTAACTATAGCCTAATCTTTATTATCCCCGCAGCGCGTCAGTTATGCGGTGATGCGCTATGAAATTATTGCGGGGCAAATTAATTGTAATATTATTAATCGGCCTGACAGTAGTGTTTCCCGGCTTTACAGAATGAACCGAAAGTTAACGTTACTTGCGGGCTGATGGGCGGGCTCTCTCCCTCGTCAGTGCAAGTTTTTAAAAGTCTTTTTTTTACAGAATTATGCATTGCTGCTGTTTGTCTAACATTTTCTAACACAGCTGCAAATTACAGTCCAACTGAATGGGTGAACACGCACGAATTTACATGCGCGACATGCCGAAACAGCCTGGATAACAATTGGCTAACACTGATGTCAATCAAACTCATCAAGAATTATGCAAAAACATTTTATTCATTTGTTTGATGTTGCCTAACTAACTGCATTTTAAATATAAAAACTTTTCATTTTGAATTTTTACCTCAGGATGCTGATTTTCTTAGTGTTGCGCGTTTTGATTTCTCCTGGAGGCTGCGTGAGCCTCGCCTCAGCAATAGATGCATATCATACAGTCTATGTGCTGGGGCTCAGCCCCGGACGGCCCCAGCCCAATTTAAAATGTGCTGGGGCTCAGCCCCGGACGGCCCGGCCCAATTTTAACCCTGTGTATACTGATCTCTCCCCCCCCAAAAAAGTAAACAATATCTCTATGGTGCTCTGATTCAAAACATTACTCAACTAATAGTCCTATCTGTTTCTGACAGATACTCAGTCCTTCTCCTGGTGGTCCACCTTCCTACCAAATTAAGTATCAGCCCTGCTTCTACATACCTGGCTATAATTTTCCAGCAAACACAAAGATCTTAATTAGCTGGTTCAGAAGTGTTTGATTAAAGCTGGTGCTAAAGTTGGCAGGAGGGTGGAAGTCGAGAAGCAGGATTGAGCACCCCTGCTCTAGGGTGGCCGCCCCTGTAACTGATCACGCTGCTGTTTGTGAGGTTGCAGACATCACAGAAACAAATTCCAGCAGGCCTGGTCATGTGGCAGTAAATAAAGACAGCTCTATGGTGCAGTCACCCTTTTAATGAGCCTATTTGTGTAGTGACACTAATGTGTTTATAAAAAAAAACATTTTGCTGGACAGTGTGTTGTGTCAGTAATGTGTTTATGGCTTGTTAATATCAATCTCAGCTGCCAAAAGAAAAATAGAAAGGGATATTTGTTCATTATCATTGTTACCTTCATGTCTTTTTCTTCAGTCTGGATCTCACTGTCATTCTCATCTCTCATCTTTGTGGCAGCTTGCTGAGGATTCCACTGGTGTTTTGCTTTTCACTCGGCCCACAGATCAAAACACTACACCAATCAGCGGACAACTGTAGGTGTGAACACTGGAATTCATTACAGATATTTTAAAAGTATTCTCTCCGTTCATTATAAAATTGACCTGTTGTTCCTTCTGAATGCTGCATCTTATTATGCTGAAACGTACAATGGCACCCTGTTTCTAAAGAGAGAAGAGAACAGTTTGATTGGTTAATTTAGACCTGATATTCAAATGAAGTTTTAAAACTTTTTTAATGCCATTATGCAGGTAGTCTGTGCACTTCATGAAGTAATTGGATTAATTAGTTTCATAAGTGTTCTTTTTTTCCCAACATTAACTGCAATGTTGTTTATTTCTTCTTCCTCATTAATGAATTTATTATTTTATGAATTGTGGGGGCTTATTGTGTAAACCATTGGCTTTGACTCGCAGCTCTCTTGTGCTATGAAGAGCTCAGAATAGATTTCCTGTACACTATATTTAAAGACATTAACAATTACAGTTTGACAGTCTTTTTTCATATCACAGCATGAAGTACATTTATAGTTGTGTTATAGGTTCAAGTCCTTCTGGGAAGTTTGTATTTACAAGTTGGGAAGTCATAGTTCAAATCACTTTGGTCAGAACAATGGTGGTATACTGATAACTATAAATCTATAAATGATGGATAAAAAAATTCACATCGGTTGTGTTTTTGTTTGTTTGTTTTTATTCAATTTATGAAAGTGGTGTAAATTGCCAATTTACTCACTCTCAGACCAACAAAGATGTAGATGAGTTTGTTTCTTCATCAAAACTGTAGCATTACATCACTTGCCCACCAATGGATCCTTTGCAGTGAATGGGTGCCGTCAGAGTCCAAACAGCTGATAAAAACACAATAATCCACATGTAATCCATACAATTCAATTTTTGGGTTTATAAAAAACTAATTCATTATTAAGAAGTTTTGACTTCAAATCATCACTTATGGACAAAATACGAGTCCATAATCTAAAATAACGTTTCCTTCAGTGAAAAATTCCATCCCCAGTTGTCCTTTCACATCAAAATCCACTGACATATTTGTTTAGAATTGTTTTAGTAAACTGCTAGTAAACGGTGCTTGATCTGTGCATATTTCTCTCCTGATTCAGACGAGATTACTTTTTCACTGGAGAAAGCAATATTATGTATTGAGTACTTGTTTGAAGTTGCAAACATCTTGATGGATTTGTTTCTGACAAACACACAGCTTTTTTCACTAGATGTTAATTGATGAACTATGATGTTTTAATCAGCTGTGAGATTTAAGCATGTGATAAAACATCCAGCAGATAGAGATGCCTTTACCGTGGGAGTGATTGGTGGACTTGAGGATGTTGGGGAACTTTTCAAGATAGAGTGCTACACTTAAATGTAGTTAAAAACCCTGTTATTACAGGCGCTGCATCAGAGCCCTGTCAGCCTTAAATCAGGGTCCTGCCCTGTGATGGGAGGCAGTGCGGTTACTCTGGGTAGAGAGACCGGGGAGCGGGGGCGCTGAACCCATGCGTCTCTCCCTGTGGAGATGGCTATTGATTTGCCGGTTTCTCCCCCAGCAGTCCTCGTGTCATTTGTGGTTAGTCTCTCAGATGGGCGGGTGACAGCTAAGCAGTGGAGACGATAAGCACTGCATAGTGCTGCTTCTGTCTGCCACACGTCTCCTCCTTTAGGTGCACACAGTCATGTACTTACTCATTTAGGATGTACAAAACCACATTTTCTTGAACTAGCAGCCCACTGAGTTGTCTAGATGTGATTGAGGAAGCCCTGTATAATTAGTCTGTTTTACAGTTTTGTTTTATAGACGTGATCAGATATATATAGAATATATGGGTGCTCTTCAATAGCACATCTGACAGGTATTCAAAAGAATAGACTAAATAACTATACCCTTTTTTTTCAACAAATTAGCATATTCCTCCTAGAAACATATTATGCACAATAATGAAAACATTCCTCACAGCAGGTGATTTGAAGTCCGGCGACAGTAATTGTCTTGAAATGTATTGTTGAAGGTGATTAGTTATAAAAGTGTTGCTGTGGCTGTGCTTTAAAGAATTGCAAATTGATTTCAGAAGCGTAGGCTTTGTGATCTTGCAAATGTTGCATCGTATGAGTTCTTTTTAAAATTAATTCATGCGCCATTTGTTTTTTAACATCTTTAGGAAGAATTTTAATGCGCTGTCAGTCAATCAGCAGACACCTGTGCATGATGCTTTTGAAATACTTGATGCAAACCCCAAAATTAAGATTGTTATTAATAATATAATAAATGATAAATTATTATTATTATTATTATTATTATATTAATAATGTTAGTGATGTTACTTTTAGATTTTAGTTTCCGGATTAATATAAATATCTACTTGTAGATTAGCTATAAATATGAAATATTACATAATTATTTTTATGTAAATCTTTTTATATTGTTTATTATTATTGCTATTATTATATTTTAATGGTATTTAAAACTTCCTTGATCTCAATGTTAATAATTGTTAAAAATTAAAATATAAGCTGTTATAAATATTAAAATGGATAATTTATTTTGAATTAACTTAATTTATATATATATGTGTGTGTGTGTGTGTGTGTGTGTGTGTGTGTGTGCGCGCACATACAAATTAAAATGATGTTTTCTTAATTTTAAATTTTAAAATATTGAAGCAATATAAATGTTAAAGAAAATCAGATGGCAAACTAGATTAATTAAGCTAGTTAACCTCACTAATCAGACAATCTTTTATGTTAGAAAGTTCAGTTCTGCACTTACTGTTTTCTCTTCCATTAAAGTCAGATATCTGCAAGACCATCTTGGCCTTTATTGTAATACTTCTGCTGGCAGTGTGACTTTTTGAAGGGACCTGAGACACCAGAGAATCAGATCCCACCACTAATGAATGCATCTGTTTGAGAGTGCATTTCATTTGCTTACCCAAAAGATCAAATCTCCAATAACTGGCACAGACATTTCTAAAGTCTTGTGCTGGAGTGTTAATATGACATTGCTGAGCTGCAGTGTGGTTTATTAGGGTTATGATTATGAATGCATGTTCTTAGTGACTTCAGATAAAGGATTGTTTACACTGCCTCAGTATCCTTGGCCTTCTATCAGAGCATATTTAGTCACCTTATGTTCACTGTTGAAACACCCCGTTCTTTGATTAGAAGCCTGCAGAAGGGTCGACAGGTATCATTTTTTATTGTGTTCAGAGGTCTGTCTTTTGTCACTACTCTTAATGTAGTTGTCGATTCCTCTCTATAGTCATTAAAATAGGATGCTATTGTTTTTGCCGTGTCAGCACAAGCTAAGCACCATCAGTCCAGCTAGAAGTCTCTGCAAAGTACTGGTAAGGATCTGTTCTAGACCGAAGATTCATTTGATTCAGTTCAAATTGAGTTGAACCTAAAGAGCTCATTTTCTGAGATTGATGTGAATGATTATATTGGAAAATGGACTGCTTACAAACATTCCAACACAGCAGCATTTGATTTCCTGAAGTATAATTTTTAAGTTATACATTATGAGGAATATGAATACATGTTATTAGTGTGTAGACAGAGATGTTATTTAAGGAGGAGATGGACCACACAGTGTAAAGCTCAGCTGGACCAGAATTAAAAAAAAATGTTTGCTTGATTTGAGCTCAAGAAGCAAATATTTTGAAACCATCGTCATCAAATTTGATTGATATTACACTGCCCTGCATCCTATTTGTTGAATGAACTCCAATACTTGTTTCTTACTGCTTTTGGGGTGCTGATTCCAAAAGTAGTGCCTGTTTTGCTCTAGCATGTCATGCTTTCTTACAAAATATGTGCATTTTGTAGCAGTTTTGCTTTCGACAACCATATGTAAGGTGAAGAAGTGTTATATATCGTCCCTTAATCACAAGAAAAACATCTTTCTTTCCATCTTTCTCTGAGCCGGGTCGCAACTATTTGTCCAATTTTCAGCTGATTTTCACATGTATGACATTATTTCATGCATAATTATGATTTCAAGGTTTAAATTATAACCAGTGACAAAAGAAAATGTAAACATGACCCACATGTTTTTGCTACATCTGTGGGTGTTTTATTACATCCAAACAGGAACAGAGAAATACAGATTTCGTGAAAAAAGACAAGTATAAACTTGTGTTTATGTCATTTTTTAACATTAAATTGAGTATTTTGAACATATTTGTCCACTTCTTTTCAGACCAAACTTTTGACATTTAACTGCTGTTATTTTAATGAGTGCAATAAATCTGATAGATATATATCAATTGGAAAAAAAAAAAATTCTTATTTTGTCATACCTGATGGAAACCTAATGGAAATGTACCTGATATCAAATCTTTGAATTCAGAATCATCAAATTAGGTAATATTAGACTTTAGCTGATTTTTTTCCCCAAAATGCAGGGCTGTGTTATTGAACATTTCAATCTTTCTGCACTTGTATGCCTATTACCTATAGATAGAAGAACTTTTTATTAAACAAGTCATTAATTGTTTTAGATAGTGATGGATCGTATCCTCGTAGTTAAATATCTCTGCAGCAGAGGGTTAATAATGTAGAGATGGCAGATTTGTTTTGCAGGTTAGGGTGAACAATGTTTGCCCTTGAAAAGCCATTTGACCCCACGGCTGATGTCGTTGCAAGCAGGTTATTGAACGTCAGTTTGGTGTTTGCGCTTTCTCTTTTGAATAAGACAGTGCTGTAGTGAAGGTGTTTACTCTGCAGTCTTTCTATATCAAAATAGTGAAATACATTTGAATGCATTCCTTTGTTCTGTTTTCTCTCTTTTGACCCAATTCTTGGAAGTGAACCGAAAACCGAGAGCTTCCTAAACTGCTGATTTATCATAGAGGCTAAATAAGCCCACCGATGGGTTTTATAGTTGAGAATGTCGGACAGTGTTAACACCAGGTGGATTTATCCAGAGAGGATATCGCACATTTCTCGGCAGTAAAGTTTTAACCTGCAAGTGACCTTCTGATATTGTGGTGATTCAGTATGCATCGTGAAACACCAATCATTCTCCTTTATGGTTCTGGTTTAGAATGTTGTGAACCTACTGACTTTAACAAGCTTTTTGTTTATGTACTGCTAAAGCCGGAGTATGGTTTGGAGTGTATTAGCTCTCAGTTGTTGTTCATTGTTTTGGTATTTCAACTTTCCATTCTCATAGGCAAAAATATATTTCCAGGTATATTTTTTAAAATATACTTTTAGAAAATATATACAAGAAATTGACCAAATATATATTGCTAATAAAGTTTTTAAAGCTTTTATGTTTTAGCTACACATATATACAGTATATGTAGCATATTTGGTCAGTCGAAAGTTTAAACAAAACATATTTTCGATTTGAAAAATATATTTACTGAGATATTATATATTGAGAATAAATTTGTTATATATATATATATATATATATATATATATATATACACACACACACAGTGTTGGGGAAAGTTACTTTTAAAAGTAAAGCATTACAATATTGCGTTACTCCATAAAAAAGTAACTAATTACGTTACTTAGTTACTTTTTATGGAAAGTAATGCGTTATGTTACTTTTGCATTACTTTTTAAATCTGGACAGGGGTTGCTTGTTTGATTTTAAAATAACTATTTTTGGCAAATATAAAAGCCTTTTCACACCAAAAGTGAAATGAATAAGCCTCAGACTGAAGGGAAAGTAAATTTCCGT
>NW_015549566.1:0-2490 GCF_001515605.1 Sinocyclocheilus anshuiensis | reverse complement strand
AAACAAAACAAAACACAGATTCAGTATTCCTCAAAATGAATAAAAATAATGCAACTCAGAATATGACGCAAACCTGCAATAATTAAATGTTAAACAACACAAATATCCTTTATGTATTTAATCCCATTCTATTAACCAATGTCTTTGCTTCTGACCTTCGATGATCCAGTTCAACCAAACTAATAAGCAAAAATTACTCTAGACAAACATTTGTGTGTTTTTTTTATTGCTGAAGTGTGTTGAAATTTCTTCTTCTGCATTCTACTGTACGGACGTAAATGTACTTTCCCTTCAGCCTGATGCTTATTCATTTCACTTTTGGTGTGAAAAGGCTTTTATATTTGCCAAAAATAGAAATTTTATTTTAAAAACAAACAAGCAAGCCCTGTCCAGATTTAAAAAGTAACGTAAAAGTAACGAAATGCATTACTTTCCATAAAAAGTAACTAAGTAACGTAATTATTTACTTTTTTAATGGAGTAACGCAATATTGTAATGCATTACTTTTAAAAGTAACTTTCCCCAACACTGATTAGCACTATTAATTACGCATCTCTACGCATATGTCGATAGTGTCATTCTGAGGTTAAATATTTGTGTCTAACTGTATAATCGAGTCGCACGTCTACTTTCACTCTTCCAATTTTCAAATATAATCAATATTTCATGTTCATGTCTGTGTTGGGCTCTAAAGGAATCAGGTAATGACAGTTAGTGGATGTGATTATGGTGTGTCCAGAGGTTTTGTGTTACATGTGATGAAGAAATCTATAGCTAAAGTCACTGCATTAGAAGTTTGTCTTCTTCACCTGGGTTTGTTTTGCAGGTGTTTCAGTATTTCACATTCTTCTTCAGCCCCTGAAGGTCATCAATGAGGTGAATTTCAGTCCGAGTATTCAGCCTTTCTCTCAGTTTCTTCTTCTCCCGCTGTTGTTTATTTCTTCATTTGTGATCGCCTCTGGCATTTTCACGTTGTCTTGCAGTTCTCTCTCTCTCTTTTTCTGTCTTGCGGTGGTTTGTTGCATGCATTTGTGTCAAGGAGGTGCTGGTAAGACAGTAGCTGTCTCCAAACCTACACTCTTCAAAATAAAGCTTTTTTTTTTCTCAGCAATGCCATAGAATAACCATTTGTTTGTATCGCAAATAACCTTTAAGTGTACATTTCTTAATCTTTGTGTTGATCTAAAGAACCTTTTATAAAGCCAAATAGCATTTCTGCAAAATAGTATTTGCAGCTGATATGGCATGCAAGCAAATAAATGAATTAATGATCTTGTTTGTACATCTTTGTAAATGCTCAGGTGAATCAGAAGCAATTATGATCCACAATTCTAGTCTTTTTCTTTTCTTTTTTTTCCATTTTCAACTCATTTTCATCATTTTTTGTGACTCGTTTGGCTGTCAAAAGACATTTTTACCCAAAACCAAAAATGCTAAATAACTATTGCTGAGATGTTAACTACACGCCACTCACATGTGCCACAATAAGTAATTTTTATGTTTTTTAAATGTAGTATGTTTTATGCAGTATATGCTGCACAATGTGCAGCTTTTTCTCTCTTGTTCTCTTTTCACTCTCTGTTTTTCTCTTTTTCTCTCTGCGGTTGGTAATAAATGAGAGCTCATTTATTTTGCACTCAGTTTCTCTTTAGTTTGTCCTTGACTTTCTGTTCTGGAGGCCATTTCTCAAAAGACAATCAATATCCTACAGTCCTTTTCAGCAGCCCTGAACTTCCTTTTGTCCCTCTCTCCACTTCCTATTTGTGTGCATGCAGTTGAGAAAGTAAACCGAGTTAGATTTCACGCTCACTTACATAGTCCTAAAAATAGGCTTTGTTTGTTTTTCCCATGCAAAAAGTAATGAATGTTTTTTTCTGTTGATTTTGTTCTAAAGGTTGAATTCTACTGAAGATCAGACTCTATAGAGTGCCTGTTCAGACTCATAACTTGTAACTTTTCTCATATCACAGTAATTCAGTTTGATTTAAAGGCTGTTTTTTACAATGTCTCTGTTTACTTGTAAACTGAAGCTCATCTATAGAGTTTTATGCGTCTGTCTGTGACCTTGTGATGTACAGTTATCCAACACCAGTGTGTCACACCTGCTAGTCCACATATATCTTCTAATATAAAGTTTGAACTTGACCTTGACCGTTTTTATGATCTATAAATGCACAAACGACAAGATCCAATATCAACTGTTTGCAGAGAGCTTGTTGGATTCACAGATAATTAATTTAATAGTGTTGTATTAGCTGTAAGGATTGATTCCACAGTAATCCTATAGCTCTTGTTTTAAGCCTCAGCTTGATTAATATTTCAGCTCTGAAGTATGATGTGATGTTTTAATCTGATTTCTGCTTCATTTGGTGGCTGGCATGCACAACACAGGACAATTATTCTGTGTTTTTTAAATTTATAATGCACTAAACGGCTCTCTTGTCCTTGGTTTTTACTGCATTGCACAATAAAATGGTGTCACAATGATTA
>NW_015549565.1:0-545 GCF_001515605.1 Sinocyclocheilus anshuiensis | reverse complement strand
GGTTCAATTGTTCACCACAAGACTAGTAATGTGCACTAAAAAGTATGTAGGGTCATATTTTTATTTCATGCCGACTAATCATTTTCATTACCATTGGCAAAACTTAACACATACTGTATACTGCCATATATATATTTTAATATTAATACATAGAATTTTACTTTTTTTTTGTCCATCCATTTTTTTCAAGGCAATCATTATTTCAAGCTTTGAAATTAGTTTAATCCAAGTCTTCTAAAAAAGACACATTTGCTTTATATGATGAACATATTTTAATATAGACTTTTATTTACATACATATAAATATTGATAAATTACCATTAAAAAAAATCTCAGTCTTAAACATTTGCTCATTCTGTGTATTTGTGTCTTTAAAATAGGGTAACTTTGTTGCAAAAGCTTACAGCACAAGGAAGTTTCATTTCAAATTGAATTGAATTTGCAAAAAAAGACAAGTACACATTCAGTAATAAAATTATAAAACAAATGAGCTCAATTCTGTTGAGGTATCCGAATTATGACAACACTGAATTTTTATAAGCAGT
>NW_015549564.1:769916-770039 GCF_001515605.1 Sinocyclocheilus anshuiensis | reverse complement strand
ACAAGTCGAGGTATTTCTCTGTCATATTCTTCTTTTGTGTGACATGTTATTCATATTTGCACTTTTGTGCCCAGTATTTCACTGCAAAAAAATGTTATTCCAGCATAGTATCATTGTTTATAT
>NW_015549564.1:768066-769888 GCF_001515605.1 Sinocyclocheilus anshuiensis | reverse complement strand
ACATACCAATTTTTCAAAAAAAAAAAAAAAAAAAAAAAAAAACAGGAAGCAAATACATACAGTGACAATAATTTTTTTCGTTACAATATACCACCAATACATCAGTGGCGAGCGGTGACTTTTTAATAGGATATGCTACATAATAGAATATAATACGACAAATAAGACTCCAAGGCCGGTGTTGATTTAAAATTAGAATAGCCATTAGGTGGCAGTGCCTTCCCAAATGCTTATACATATGTTCACATCACACAAGCAAAATTTATCAAGCACGGGGAAAACAAATAGGAATATAGCTGCAGGCAGCGATTATCGGGGTTCAAGAGCTTTAAGGCATTTAAGCACATATGAAAAAAGACAATACATATTATTTATCATGCCTGTAACCACCTAAATCAATAATTAAAAAAAAAAATTGGGGGGAAATTCCAGGTAATTTGCCATAGAAATATGATGATTTTTAACAGTTATGACTGTTCTAGCACCAGCTGTGGTCCAATCTCCATAAAACATTGCTTGCTTGTTCAGAATCACCTGTCATCCACAGTTCTTCACAGTGGCAATACTGACTTTAACTAATAAAGTGAACAACTTTGCTGTGCAATAAAAGCAGAATAATTAGTTAAAGCCTACCAATTAATCAGTGAAATAATTGATAATTCTTTGATAAATCATTCTAATAATCGTTAGATTAATTGATTATTAAAATAATAGTTTGTTTCAGCTCTATTGCTAAATTTGCCACAATTAGTATAAATAATTAAGGGACCCTTGGCCATTTACAAATACTAGTGCTGTCTGTTCTTGACACAGACACACAATATTCGTATCGAATATTGTGTGTCTGTCAAGAACCGTGCAATATACAATGGTTCATACCCTTGAAAAATGGACCTTTAGGACCATGAGTCAAACAGGCCCATTGAGTTTCGTTCTGATTGACCTCCATTAACCGTGTCTAATTAGTGCTCAAAATTCATTGGCCAATGGCGGACATGTTTTTTAAGATATGCAAATGTCATTATAGACACTTGTGGCAGTTTGGACCAAGACAGTGCATACCCATTTTCATGTTGATTGGACAAATGGTTACGTAGTTATAGCTATTTTTATGTTTTTCCCTCTTATAGCGCCACCAAGTGGCCAAGCTCCGCAATTTCTTCTTTAATTTGACCAAAGATTGAGCGGTGTGAGTACTGCTCCAAGTTTCAAGTCTCAACCACTTACGGTTTGGTCTGCCCGATCAGTTTTACTAGGGAAAACTGAAACAGGTGTGGAGCTAATTAATCAAAAACCATGGAAACTAATGAGGAACTAAATTAGGAGACAGAAACCTTTAAATCTAGATTAAAGACCCATCTCTTTAACCTGGCATACACATAACACACTATCACATTTCTATAATTCAAATCCGTTAAAGGATTGTTAGGCTGCATTCATTAGGTCAACCAGAACTGGGAACACTTCCCATAACATCCGATGTACTCGTTACATCATAAGAAGAATGGCATCTACGCTAATATTAGTCTCTTTCATTCTTATTCCGAGGTCACCGTAGCCACCCAGATCCAGTCCGTATCCAGTCCAGATGGTGGATCAGCACCTAGAGACAACCTCTTCAGCCCTGAATGTCGGCAGAGACCGTGTCAACTAGATGCGCCCCAGAGACAGATCCCTTACGAAGACCTCGTCACCTCGACGACCATCGGCACAAGACCACGGGAACCAGACAAGACCTCTGCACCTGTGTTTCAGCCTGGAATTAAACCACGCCATGCTGGTTTCGTCTGGCCAGAGGAGAACTGGCCCCCCGACTGAGCCT
>NW_015549564.1:762195-767797 GCF_001515605.1 Sinocyclocheilus anshuiensis | reverse complement strand
ACCTTTGGCTTGCTTAGTTGGGGACGCTTGACTGATTGCACAGACACTATTGGAAGAGAACTGAATTGGATGTTGATATAACTGAAACATCAATGAACTGACTTTAGCTGAAAAATTAAAAAACAAAATTCTCTAAATGTGGTTGTTGTGCATAGCCTACATAAACATACAGTATGTACTGAGTCATAATTTGTTCTTCTCAGTTATTTTCAGCAATAGCACTATCCATCCTACGTTCTCCTTACTACGAGACCATGAGTGGGCAGCCAAGATTCTGAGCATCAAAGAGTCATCATTGCCATGAGCTGCACAGCCTCCTAAAGTGAGAAATGAAGGATTCACCAGTTGACCAATACCAAAGAAGTCCTTCTTCACCTCCACATGCACGAAGTTCTCCCCACATTGTGCTGCAACACTCTGGGGAGCTATAGGTTCACGCTGCTCAAAAGGCACATCTGGCCGTTGGGGTTCTTCTGGTATTACTGGAAAATGCCAGGTCAAAGGTGCCATAGGAGCCTGCATAAGCTGTTTGGACTGACTACTTCCAGGTTCTTGAAGCTTCTGTGTATCTACCCCAGCAGGCCTCATTGCAGGTCTTGGAGGCCGAAAAGTTGTTGACGCCTTTGGATCTTGAACAGATTGCTGAGGAGCTAAAACTGGCAACTGTTGCTGTTGGAATCTTAGTGGATCCTGGCCTTGTTGAAATCTTGACCACTGTGCCAAACTCGTCAACTGCAATAAGCAACAACAATCCAACACAACTAAAAACCACCAGCCTCATTGTTCAAAAAAAAATCTGAAACCTTCAGAATAACTACTGGTCTTCTTTGATGCCTTTTTAGTCAAGCAATATGCAAAATATGTTTTTGGTTTCTAAATGTGTCGTAAATAGTTCGTTTCATGCTGTTGGCAGCCAAGATCTTGAAACAAGTACAATGGGATTGTAAGCTTCACTCTAAAAAGATTTGAAGTGCTGTATGTTGAAATGAGTATCCCATAGATACTAGGATGGCCTACTATTTCCAGGGAATAAAATAAAAAAATAAAATAAAATGTAAGGTTGCAGCTTGAATGTTGAAAATCTACTTCATTCAGTTCATGTTATATGGTCAGACAAAAATATTAAAGTTGTGATGAAATGGAAGTAGAGACAGGTCTTTTCTTCTGTATTGGGTATCTGAATTTAACTGATTATCAAAGAAATAAAATTTAGAGTGGGGTCATTAGTTGTCAACTGGCAGAACCAAATGCGAGCAACTGTAGAACAGAATAAGCCTGGCATAAGTCACCAGAGAGAACTGTCGTCTCACTGGAAGATATATTTGAGTGGATGTTATATTTGAATAAGTGCTGTTAAAATTAATGCTTTAACGCATGCGATTATTATTATTTTTTTTTTTTCAGTTTAACACATTAAAAATATTTAAAGCAATTAGGGGCGGGGCTAGGGTTGGCCACCCCACTCACTGCTACTTCTGTATCTTTTTCTAGACAAGAATTGTGTTTATTTAGATGCAGAACATCTTTACGACTACATCAAATGGGAGATTTTATGTGCACTCCAACTTCGCCTCAGCACCAGGCGCTAGTCAAACGAGCGCGGAAAAGGTACAGGTGATGAGGAGCTTCAGTAGAACAAGAGTGAACTGCGGTCAGATGAGATGTTGTCGGGCCATGTCAGTAAAAACAAATGTTTTCCTGTTCTGTCAGCCGTTATACTGTACATGAAATTTTTTCGTAGCACATGCTCTTCAATTTCACACACAAATGTGGCGGCACATGCTGTAGCCTTTCATATTAAAGAACAAAAGAAACTAAGAACATGTCGTAGTTATGTCGTCAGTTAAGTCATGAAGTTACCAAAAAGTCGATTAAAGCTGCCTTAAAACTGTGCATGCATGTAAGTATACACTGTAAAAAATGAATCATGGGTCTTGTAATTTTCATCAAAAAAATTAAGGTGATAATTAAAAATAATGTGTATATTTCATTAAAGAAATTGTGGTTCAGTGTTGTATAGAAAATAGAGGACTTTTTACTAATAAAACCAAGAGATGTGTTTTCCTCGTTTTTTAAAGGAAACTTGAGCAGTTTTGAGGCTTGAATTGAGGAACTTATTAAACTACAAAAATTAAGGTAAAAAGGCTACCTATTTATTTAAAAGGGGTCATATGATGCGATTTCAAGTTTTCCTTTCTCTTTGGAGTGTTACAAGCTCTTGGTGCATAAAGAAGATCTGTAAAGTTGCGAAGACTAAAGTCTCAAATCCAAAGAGATATTCTTTATAAAAGTTAAGAGTCAGCCACACCTACCTAAAACGGCTCGTTCTAACACGCCCCCACATACCTACATCAATATGTGGAAATATTAGCATAATGACAATAATGTACAGTATCAGAAACAGAAATCAGTGACACCTTCAGTCATTAATAAAAAAAAAAAAGAAAGCCATTAAACAAATATACCAGCAGTTTCTAAATTAACTTGAAGATTGAAATTACAATACATGTCAAAGTTAACATTAGGTGGGATTAAATCAGGATTCATTTCAAAGACTGCAATTAGCTTACTTTTAAAATCGATTGACAGCATTAATAACCCACACACAAGAACATGACTTTCCCCACACATGCTACTACTCTCCAATAGGGTCGAGAAAAACCTTTTAGTCACTTAAGTTTAGTGCAATGACAAATGTTAAATGTAATAGCATGTTTAAGGTTCCAAGGCACATGTAACTAAAGTGTTTCACTGCTTCAAATTTGTGACCTCGTTGAATGCCCCAAAACTTACTCACACTTTTAGAGCATCATTAGGCCAATTGGGATAATCCCAATCCCTTCCTGCAAATGAACCCATTGTTCAAAATGCAGTCTTGGTCAGTTTGTCATTCCCCTCATTAATGTCAAATAAGGCCAGGTCACATCTGATCTAGGTTGGCATCTGCCTAAATTGACTTGGATAAAGAAACTAGTCGTGTCAGTTAATCACTTTTGGGATGCAGGTGCAAGATAATAACCATGCCACTCTGTAAAGAAACCACTCTAGAAAGAATAGAAGACATGCCACAGTATCCATTCCAGGTCTTTATTGGCCACTTCTTACAATCCACATCAATCAGAGACTACAATAGGGCCAATGGTTGCCTTCCCTTCTGAAACCAGGCCTTGGAGAGTAGAAAAAAAATATAAATAAAAAATAAACCATTGTCATAGGTTTAACTATAGAGCAAAGTCATAAAGATCTTAGAACACGCCTTCACCTGAATCAGACAGTGCTTGCCCTTTCCTGCTGGAGCCACATGTGGTATCACAGCACATGCACACCTGATCATTGTCATCTGCAGAAAGCCATCTTAAAATAAAGTAAATAAAAGTAAACCATTCTGAATACATCTTATATTGGGAAAAATAGGGCTGTAACGATTAACCGAGAGCCGGTGAAATCAATTCAAACATGCGAGGATTCAGATCAGTGGAGACTTGTGGGGGGGGAGTTGGTAGCAATACAATTGGAGTTTATATGATTGGATCTGAGGGGAACGGACTCACTTTTGAGAAGTTTACGTGGCATTCTCTTTTAATCCTTGTTGTTTGTCATTTCTCCGATCACAAATGCAGACATGGTTTTATGTTTGCGCGATGCAACGCAGCGCGTAAAAAGACAGTAGAAGTCATTATAATCCATAATTATGTCCCCACTGGATGCAACGAATGCCTCGTTTATAATGGGTTTTCATGTTTTTGAATCATCGCTCCGGCCTGACAGGGCATCATCACAATATGGTAAGGGCCGTAACATTCGTCACACACTTGAGGTATTCGGCCAATCACAACGCACTGGATAGCTGGCCAATCAGAGCACACATTGCTTTTCAGACCGATGAGCTTTGTAAAAATCGACGCGTTTCAGAAAGGCGGGGCATAGAGGAGAAACAATAATGTACAGTATCAGAAACAGAAATCAGTGACACCTTCAGTCATTAATAAAAAAAAAAAAGAAAGCCATTAAACAAATATACCAGCAGTTTCTAAATTAACTTGAAGATTGAAATTACAATACATGTCAAAGTTAACATTAGGTGGGATTAAATCAGGATTCATTTCAAAGACTGCAATTAGCTTACTTTTAAAATCGATTGACAGCATTAATAACCCACACACAAGAACATGACTTTCCCCACACATGCTACTACTCTCCAATAGGGTCGAGAAAAACCTTTTAGTCACTTAAGTTTAGTGCAATGACAAATGTTAAATGTAATAGCATGTTTAAGGTTCCAAGGCACATGTAACTAAAGTGTTTCACTGCTTCAAATTTGTGACCTCGTTGAATGCCCCAAAACTTACTCACACTTTTAGAGCATCATTAGGCCAATTGGGATAATCCCAATCCCTTCCTGCAAATGAACCCATTGTTCAAAATGCAGTCTTGGTCAGTTTGTCATTCCCCTCATTAATGTCAAATAAGGCCAGGTCACATCTGATCTAGGTTGGCATCTGCCTAAATTGACTTGGATAAAGAAACTAGTCGTGTCAGTTAATCACTTTTGGGATGCAGGTGCAAGATAATAACCATGCCACTCTGTAAAGAAACCACTCTAGAAAGAATAGAAGACATGCCACAGTATCCATTCCAGGTCTTTATTGGCCACTTCTTACAATCCACATCAATCAGAGACTACAATAGGGCCAATGGTTGCCTTCCCTTCTGAAACCAGGCCTTGGAGAGTAGAAAAAAAATATAAATAAAAAATAAACCATTGTCATAGGTTTAACTATAGAGCAAAGTCATAAAGATCTTAGAACACGCCTTCACCTGAATCAGACAGTGCTTGCCCTTTCCTGCTGGAGCCACATGTGGTATCACAGCACATGCACACCTGATCATTGTCATCTGCAGAAAGCCATCTTAAAATAAAGTAAATAAATAAAAGTAAACCATTCTGAATACATCTTATATTGGGAAAAATAGGGCTGTAACGATTAACCGAGAGCCGGTGAAATCAATTCAAACATGCGAGGATTCAGATCAGTGGAGACTTGTGGGGGGGGAGTTGGTAGCAATACAATTGGAGTTTATATGATTGGATCTGAGGGGAACGGACTCACTTTTGAGAAGTTTACGTGGCATTCTCTTTTAATCTTGCCTCTGAACAATGCATATTAAAGTAGTGATCATAAGCACAGCTCTGCTTTGTTTACAGCAGTAACCCAGGAAACTATCATTGCGGTTCATAAGCACCACCTGCTGTCAGAGAGTGAATCTGCATCTCATTCAGCTCATCTGCGATTTCATTCAGAAATGTTTTTAAATATAGTTTCACAAAACTAAAGTCAAACCATTCGGGTTTCACTTCAGATTTTTAAAAATTATACAGTCTAATTTAGATTAAACTACTCACGCTGCATGTATGCTGCATTTTTGTTTGGGTCATGATTAAAACCAGTGGTTGCCTCCAATTTTAAATGGAAAGAGCACAGACAAAGCTTTAGTTTGTTCATATTAAGATATTTCTTGTGTATGGTTGCCTCCAATTTTAAATGGAAAGAGCACAGACAAAGCTTTAGTTTGTTCATATTAAGATATGTCTTGTGTAAAA
>NW_015549564.1:756543-761012 GCF_001515605.1 Sinocyclocheilus anshuiensis | reverse complement strand
TAATTATTTTTTTTTTTTTTTAAGTTTCATTTAAAGTCACCATTATAGTGAAAAGTGTTTGCTTTAGTTGAGCACTTGACCCTTGGCTTTTATTAAATTACTTAAATTACAAAAAGAACAAAATTATAATAATAAATAAATAAATAAATAAATAAACAAACAAACAAACAAACAAACAAACAAACACACAACCCCACACGAGAACCAAATCGTGAGTTGAGCGAATTGTTACATCCCTAGTGAAAACTTAGTCAGGACATACCCATTGGCAAAGAAGCAAGCCTTGTTCACTGGACTTATTGGGGTTGAAGCCATAACTGCCTTCAAAGCACATGTGATGTAGAGCTACAAAACAAATTTGAAGCAAAACATTTTGCATGCAGGGGAACAATCATCTCTTAGATCTGAACTACAGTATCACTACATACCAGGCCACTATTTGCTTGCTGAAATCTGAAAGTCTCCAAATGAAAGTGCAGTTCATCATTCTGAACTCGACGCATAAAACTGGAAGTAGAACCAGTAAGCTTTCCATCAACCAGGCACCTAAAAGCAAAGGAAAACACTTAGTCTCTGGCAACACATGGGAGGTCAAGCAACTAATCCTTACACACCCATGGTTCTCAATAAAAGAATATCTTGGAGCAGAGTTAATATCAGGGACCGCAGTAGCCACACAACCATCCACAAAGATGCGCAGAGGAACATGGTTGTACTGCTTCACAGAAGCTTCAAACTTCAGAACCTGCCCTAGGAAGTACTGATTGGCTGGCCTCTCAAACATCCAGTCATCTGCGGGTGGAAGGGAAAAAGGGGTGTCCGTGATATTTTAGAGACCATTCTAAAACGAACACTTAAACACTTACCCGTCATGAGCTTCAAAGAGAACACCAAAACGTCCTCTGCAACCTTTGTAGCAGCAAAAGGAACCCAAGAGGGCATCAAAACACTGCTGCTTACATTGTGCAACCTAAACAGAAAACAATTAGCCGGTTGTGAAACCGCTTAAACACCACTTGTTTTTACCTTGAATAGTGGCACTCAATTCCAACAGCTGCTGCATCGGTTCTTACAATGGGAGTTCCCACTAAAGCCTCAGGAGTATAAAAGAGGGTGAACTTATAGACCAGCTCATCTTCAGTCATCTGAAATCAGATCAAGAAAGAATGTGCAGTAACCTGGCTTTTACCCTCAATGAATACAACTGAATCTCAGAAGCAGCTACTTACAGTCAAAGAACTGCCACATGCCTGGAGCTCATACTCAAAGATAAACACTTGAGCTTCTGGATTCTCCCCTACAGCTGCACAGCCTCCTAATCTGAGAAGAGAAGGATTCACCAGCTGACCAGTACCAAAGAAGTCTTTCTTAACCTCCACATGCACAGAGCTCTCCCCACATAGTGCGGCAATACTCTGTGTAGAGGTCGGTACACGCAACTCAAAAGGCACAGCTGGCTGTTGGGGTTCTTTTGGCACTACAGGAAAATGCCAGGTCAGAGGTGCCATAGGAACCTGCATTAGCTGTTTGGACTGACTACTTCCAGGTTCTTGAAGCTTCCATGGTTCTACCCCAGTAGGCCTCATTACAGGCAGCCTAAAAGAAGCTGATGCCTGTGGACTTTGGACAGCCGGCCGAGCAAAAAAAGAAGGAGTCTGTTGCTGTAGAAATCGTATTGGATCCATGCCTTGTTGAAATCCTGGCCACTGTGCCAAAGATGAGCCAACTACAATAAGCAGAAAAAATCCAACACTAACAAAATCCATCAATCCCATTTTCACAAAACCCAGAAAACCTCAGAATGTTTGTTGGGTGACTTCTGTGCCTTTTTCTAGAGCAGATAATTACAGTGGCTCCACCCCCTTTTGGCAAGCTTAATGGTTCTCCAGACTTGCTTTTTAATTACCTTTTCCTGCCACAAAGGAGAATCACTAAGAACTTCAACACGATTGGCTATAGTCCATGATGGTTTCATTAGCAAACTTTTTTTTTTTTTTTTTACACATAGTGATTTTTTTTGTATTTTGATCATATTTTTAAACCTTAGTTTGAGACTATTTTTTTTTTAAATCACAGTTAAATAAGACAAAGATAGTTTTGATTTTGTACACGTTGGTCCTATGAGATGTAGCAAGTCATAAGCACTTACAATGTTTATGTCTCATCACACAGTAAAGCCTCCCAATGATTATCCACTGCCATATGAGCTCATGTGAAGTTGTGTTCTCACAGACTCTGCCAACTGCCAAACAAACAAACAACAAAACACTTTCACATCCTCTACACTTCAAAACAGCTTGAAAATGTCCACAGCTCACTGTTAAAGGTCCCTGAGTTGCAGCCTTTAATATCCCATCGCGGTGGCGAAAATGAATTAGGGAAGTTAATGTGATTTTTGCATTAGCAAATTAGAAATGTCTTTCATGCTCTCATTCCCATATTAGACCACAGCTAAGCCCGAATAGCTTTCTCTTTGTGCTTAACCTCATAATGTCAAGAGGACCAAACTCACTTTGAATGTGTCTCTTTTTTCTGAATGAAAAAGTTTGAAAAGGAGATGAGGAGGAGGATTGGGACACTGTGCAATTCTCAGGCTGGTTTGATGTCACATTACTGTGTGCGTTTGAGTGCTCAAGCTCAGCAGTGTCTACATAAACTCTCTGATCATCTTTTGTATGGTCAGTTTTGCATAAACATTTCAATTAAATTGTGTCGCATTTCGCATGGATTCTGGAAAATTCCACATAGATGGAACGCAAGCAGTCATTTTGGAAAACTGGATTTTACTTGCTCAATTGAAATAAAATTATTCAGAGTAGGCTACTTTGTAAAGAGTGACTGTGACCAAATTGGCAAGTTATTTTATGCACTAAAAGTCCAACGTGATCTCATGAGAATTCTTATGTATGTTACGTAAAATGTGGTTCAACAAAACGTACATTTACTTACGTTTTTAAAGACACTAAAACGTACAATACTGTTTTTAGAGCATCTAAACTTACAATACTACTATTGACAACACCTAAAACGTAAATTATTTACGTATGAACAACTTTAAATATTTACAAATGAATCCTTATACTGAAATCGCGACATTAACATTTTGTTCTATTGTATTCAGTTGTCATATCAATGGTGTCATGTTTTCAGTTGCACTATTAAATTAAGTTTACTAATTTACTTAATATGAAATAACATTTCGTTCTGTGTGTTTTCTACTGCCAATTCGTTTCGAAGAATACAAAATGTTAAACAAGACTACACTTTAAACCCTTAAAATGAATAACATTTCTGCAATCATTTAACAATTATTTATCATGTCATATTTGCTGTGCTTGTCGTGGGACACAAAAGGCGTTTTCTCCGAAATGTTGAGACTGACAACAGAACCATAAAATAGAATACACCAAAAAAACGTAATAATTACAAATTATTAATTACAAAAAGAATCAATTTTATTCGTGCACTGTAATCCAAATCTTCAGAATCCATTCGACTGTGAGGAACAGTCCCAAACTCAAGCTTTTATTCAGTGATTTTCATCTCCATCCTGAGCAGCGACAAGCAGCAAAACCCGCTCTGACGAGCTCGTTACAAATTCTAAAATTACCACTTCAAAAAGCTTTACGACAGGTTTTACGGCAGGAAAATCAAAAGCTCATTGGCTCTCACCTTCTTCATCACAGATTGCAACATGCCATGTTTCTGGTGAGGTTTGACTCATAAGATGCGTCCCAAATCGCGTACTTATGCACTATTCTATGACATTTTGTAGTATAAATAATGCGAGTAGTGCATTTACACTGAAAATTCCAAAAAGAAAAAGTGCACTTTAAATACAAAAATAACCATGACAATAAATGACAAAATGACCATATATAATTCATACACTACATGGTTGAGTACATAGTGCATGGTGTATAGTGTATAGTGTATCATTTGGGACGCAGCTATAGACCGTATGGTTTGAATGAGAAATGCTCGCCTTTACGGTGTGGATCAGGATAATAATCTGCATAATATTTTCAGTGATTAACAGCTTAAATTCTGCTATGCACCTCACACAAACCTACTGTACACTGTAAAAAATGACCGTGAATTTAACGGTAAAAGACTGTAAAAATGCTGCAGTAAAAACCTGTTAAATGGTTAACGGTAAATTCCCCTACTATATATGGTGAAAAACTGTATTGGACATTACATGTATTGGACATAAATTTTACGGTAGTATACCGTTTTTGGAAGTGAAAAATACCGTATAATTTACAGTGAATAACCGTAAATTGACATTCCCAGAATTCCCTGCGTTACATTTCAAATTTGATGTTTTTTTGTTGAAATAACTATGTTTCTTCTTAGTTTTTTCTTATCAGTTTTGTATATTAGGGTTGTGTGTTACACCTAATGTTGTTAAATGAATGTTTATTGCATTATTTCAGTTTCATGTGTGTTACCATGATGGTGTTTAG
>NW_015549564.1:750064-756358 GCF_001515605.1 Sinocyclocheilus anshuiensis | reverse complement strand
TAAAATTCCGGCAACCACAGCTGCCGGTTTTTTACCGTAAATTTTACGGAATTTTTTTTACAGTGTATTCCACCAGAGAGGACTGTGGCCGCAACACATCGTCATTTGGATTACTTTTAGTACTGCTGTTGACATTTTTGCAATAAATAAATTATTGTGATTGCACTTATCTTTCTGTCATGTTTTTTTTTATACTGTAAATATTTTTAAGAAATAGTTATGGTTAGGTTTAGAGGTAGGAGTGGGATTAGCGACTATAAAAAATATATTTTGAATGCTATATTGTTACTAAAATGGTAATTTCCCTGCGTATTTCGGTCAATTACATTTTATATATTTTTTTATATTCGCTATAAAATGGTTACGTTTAGGTTTGGGGGTAGGTTAAGGGGTCTAAAAATCAAAATCGCTTATCGATAAAATTATAAAAAATGCATTTATACAAATATCTTAATGATATAAATGATTTGTAAATATTTAAATTTTTTGGCTAAAATACATAGCAGCTTTTACGTTTTAAACGTTGAAATACGTCCAAATAGTACGTTTCAGCAACAATAAAAACTTACAAAAATGTATGTTTTGTGCAAGTAAACATTATGTACTACTACCTACGTATAAACAATGAGACCAGGTATAAAAGTTTGTACTTTGCTTTTCAGACAGTACACACTTTTTAGTGTGTGTGGTAAGATAATACCACAACATACAATATATTTGATACATGACCTTATCACATATTGTTTGTGTTTGTATGTAAAAACTACCATCAAACTATTTTTTGTTTGTTTGTTTGTTTTGCCTTTTGTTACTCATTCACATGGTGAAAGTTTAGATAATCATAACATAGTTTATTATTATTATTATTATTACATAAGGACCTTATCAAAAGTTTAATTCCAGCGGTCAGAGTGAGGGTGAAAAATAATCATGTGAAACTATAATATGTCTGTTGATGCACGAAACCTTCACTAACAAGTTCACTTCATAGAAAATAATTAAATAAAAAAATAAAAAAACATATTTATGAATGAATGACACTTAGCAGGCAACTAAAACACTTTAGCAGCCATTAAGAAGTAAGCAGTCAGGAGACCCTGACAATCCTAAGAAACTCCCAGTAACAGGTTGAAATACTCCACAATGAACCACAACAGCACATCTATCCATCTAACATGGCCTGAACTAGGTCTAATGTGTCTCATGAGGTCTAATGGGGTAAGATCTGATCTAATGGAGTCTGATCAGGAATAATGATGTTTGAAGTGGTCTTAAAAGGTTTGATAAGGTCTAGTCAGGTTTGATCAGATCTAATCGGGTCTAATGTGGTCTCATTCAGCCTGACACAGCAACACTGGCTCAACCTAATGTCATTGGTTTGGGGCATGACAATTACTATTTTTGCTATTCCATTTGAAGAAGCATGGCAAATTTATGCAGTATATATACTGTATCACCACTACTATGAAGCTGTAGCTGGAGTATGGCTGGGGGGAAAAGTATCTCCTTTCTTTTCCATTTTCACATAATTGCCCAAAGGACTCTTCTTTTTTCCAGGCACTCCCTTTGTCCCAGAGGAGGTCGCTGGGTAACTGGGCTGGTTATTGGCCAGTCCCAACACAGGTCAAGTGAGATGAAGCCGAATGCAGCAAGTCAACAACTGATTTTGCTCCTGCAAACCAGCACCTGACCTGTGAGCTGATGCAGCTCTCACAGGGGAACTCTTTAATCATGGCTTTCTTTCTACACTCAGTTCAACAGAGATTAGTTGACCAAATCAATTAGACGATGAACAAGAATGTGAGGAGCAGTGATAGAGAATGTCAGAAAGAATCCTGCTTAATCACACAGCAGATCAAATGCCACTGCCCTCTTACAGAGATCTGATGATTGTGTGACAGGGGTGAGACTAATACAAAAGATTTTGACCCTAGTGAACCCTAGACAGAGGATAAGAGACCATTTCTTTTTTAGGAAAAAAAACCAAAAAAAAAAAAAAAAAAAAAAGGATAGAAACCAAGGTATGTGTTGAATTAAACATTTTTCCACAGACTACTTCCTTCAACAAACACCTTCATTTCTGAAAGCCTGTATCGCCCCTGGATAAAAATCCATGGACTCCATTCCCCATGGCCTGCTCCAAGAAAGACTTGCTTTTTTTTTTTTTTTACATTGCCCTCTCCGAGACTGCAATTACAGACCTGTGCCAAAAAGCCATCCCTCCATGCTTTTCATTAGCTTCACTCTGGCCCTCAGTCCCAGCAACTCTAATACACTTGCTTGTGGAGACAGGCTTAAGAAAAGCTCCATCTTAGCCTTTGACCGCCGTCCCCTACACAGCATTGATTGATCTGTCTTTGGGCAAGCCACGCTAGCTGTATATCCAAATCTAAAAGCAAACATTAACAGCTGTCCTCACCACCTGGCCCCCTTTCAATGTTGTGCGGCGAGATCATTTGTCACCGGAACAGAGTAATAATGTGTTTGCCGGCACAGGGCGAGGTTGCTTTGGCATACTGCATTATAACACAGAGATTGCTCACCAGAGACAAGCATGAGAATATAAATGATCAGAGCTTGATGATTGTGATGGCTCAGTTCACTATTTTCCCTCCTGGGTTTCTCAGGACACAATTGTGCTGGACATTTGCTCAATTCAATCAAGACATTTTTTTCAAAACGGTGCTTTTGCATTTGTGGAATTATATAGATGCCAAAGAACCATCTTGGCTTTTGTTGGAGATGTTATCCTGAGGCATTTCATGGTAAAATAGATCTTTCATAAGGATCTGATCGTACATGAGGAATTTGGTCATGCTATCCCTTTCCTCCTTTGTTTAACTTTTTACCTATATTTTTGTGTATTTTACCATTTACAGTATATAAATTCACTAACATAGTATCTATCTATCTATCTATCTATCTATAATAAAGTCAGCTTTATTAAAAGTTTTTAATTATATTTTGCTGTCTCTTGACTCTCATTCTGTGATACTCCTACTCTTAGACTTAAGCGCTGCCTTTGATACTGTGGCTCACAGAATTCTTATTTCACGACTTGTGAAAAATGTGTGGGTATTGAAGGGTGTGCTCTAAATTGGTTTAAGTCCTATCTGAATGAAGGTTGTGGGTTTGAACCTTTGAACCTTTTCTGTTTGTCTCGAGGGGTTTTCTTCTTCTGTTTCTGTTTTGGACTATGGAGTCCCTCAGGGCTCCATTCTGGCCCCTGTTTTGTTCTCATTGTATATGCTTCCTTTGGGCACTATTCTTTCTAAACATTTGGTGTCATTTCACTTTTACGCTGATGATACACACATGTATTTGCCTTAAAGAAAAATGACAAAAAAGGCTTAAGCTCATTATTAGCATGCTTGTGTGATATTAAGTCCTGGTTTTCTTTACATTTTTTGCATCTTAACGAGAGCAAAACTGAGGTTATTGTGTTTGGACCCACAGGTGTGTCAGGTGCTTTTGATGGCGAACTGGGAGATTTGGTCCCCCATGTAAAACACGCTGTGTAACACTTGGGTGTTATTTTTGACTCCGCCCTCAAATTTGATAAACAGATAAATGCTGTACTTTATTAAATGCAGTTTTTTCCAGTTAAGATTATTGTCTAAAGCTAAGAGTTTCTTAACATTTGCAGAGATTGAGAGAGTGATTCATGCATTCATTTAATCTAGACTTGACTATTATAATTATCTTTATATTGGAGTCAATCCAATATTAGTCGTCTTTAGATGGTTCAAAATGAAGCCACCAGACTTTTGACTGGTACTCGGAAATTTGATCATATTTCCCCAATATGACACTCTTTTTATTATAGGATTGATTTCAAAATTCAGCTTTTTGTTTTTAAAGCTCTGAATGGATTAGCTCCAAAATAACTCTCAGATCTTTTGAATCTAAATAACTCGATCATTAAGGTCATCTCAACAAAGATTGCTGGTGGTTCCGAGATCTAAACTTAAGTTGAGGGGTGACCGAGCCTTTTCTATCATCGGTCCAAAATTGTGGAATAGTCTCCCTCTAACAATAAGATTAATATCCACAGAGTCTGAATTTAAATCTAAATTAAAAATCTATCTATCTATCTTTAAGGCATACTACCATTCAAAAGTTACAACTTTTGTGCTGACAACAGATTTATAAACCATTCACAGATTTATAAACCATTCACATTACAAACTTGAGATGTTTGGCGCATGTTGTTTTTTGTGTTTTTTTGTTTTTTTATGCACGTAACTCACAGCACTTGCTTGGAGTTGAGCAGCATTTACTGTGAACCGCGAAAAGATTGCCAGTGCTACGCTTCACTCACGCAGCGCATCAGATTACATATTTATATTATTACAATGCAGTCTTTGCGACTTGATAATCACGCTAAACCATAGTGCGTTCTCAGTTATTGTTAGAATTAATAAAACCGGCCAACTGTCGAGTAACACTGTTTCAAATACTCTCCAACGCTGATTTTCACTCGCATTTGGATTTGCGAATGTTAATTTTATATAGAGGCTAAACCCGGAATATTATACCCTTTTAAATGTGAGAGTCCTAATTTGCCAAAGCACCTTGGACATACATGTTTTACCTGGTGGTGAATTTAATGTTTAATGTTTTCTAATGTTTCGTCTATCTACAGGGCCATCATCAGACAACCCAGTTATATAGAGGCTAAACCCGGAATATTATACCCTTTTAAATGTGAGAGTCCTAATTTGCCAAAGCACCTTGGACATACATGTTTTACCTGGTGTTGAATTTAATGTTTTCTAATGTTTTGTCTATCTACAGGGCCATCATCAGACAACCCAGAATCATTCATTCCCAGACATGAAAAATGTACCCACATCACTAGGGCTGAGGTGCCAGCACCAGCTTGCCAAAGTGCCAAGGGTGCTAAACGGTTGGTTAATAGCACTGCGAATGAACCAGCAGGAAGGTGTGTGAGATCCCCCATAAATTATTGCTAAGTCACACCTGTAAACCAGCATGAGTGTTTGCATACACACACGGATACTCGAACACACTGGCCATCTGGCGAAAGTCTGTAGCACTTTCAGTAGATATCATAGTCATGGCACCAGAACCTGTAGCAGAGAGGAGTTATTAAATGGCACAACATACCATTAGGCACACCACTGACAATAGTTTGTTAATTATCTAATTTTCATGGCAGCAAGCCTTACGTATGCATGCCTGTAACTTGGGGGCATGGTAGGTCCTGAAAATTATTATTTGTCATTACAGTTGTAAGATAGCACTTCAAATGTTAATATACAACAAAACTCCAATTCACCTCTTCTCAATGTCTTTGGACTTTTAACTGAGCTATTTTTAGCGTATATCTTAATCTTTTATTTACATTAAGCCATCAATATGAGTGTATCATTAGAGGTATATCTAATATATCACGCTGTGAATAATATAGTAACCTGCTCTGTTTGCCAATGTTGATTTTTAATTGCAGATTTATCAATAGGTTAATTTTATTTAATGTCCTATTGCTGAGTGAAAAAAGTGTAATATTGTAGCAGAGAATGTCTGTCCTGCCTTGAAGACATTCTCTTCATGTGTCAGGAATGTGACTGTCTTACAGGTTCTCCCAGGGGGCTCCTCCACCTGCCTTGGCTGCGGGGAGCAGCTGGTTTGGTGCCATGCTCAAGTGTCTCACCTCAGTCATGGTATTCAGGGAGGAAGAGAGTGCTGGTTATTCACTCCCCCAACCAACAATCCCTGCCAGACCTGAGACTCAAACCCACAACCTTCAGGTTACAAGTCCGACTCTCCAACCCTTAGGCCATGACTGACCCTATATTTTATATGTTGCTGTGATGTTTGGGGTGCTCTAAAAGCACTGTACTTAGACAAGCTCTGTGGGATAATGAATTGTAGCAGATGGTGTCCTGGAAAGTGTACAGGTATCTTATGAGAGGTGTTATTGAAGAAAGATGAACAGTTCTGTCTCTGTAACATGGAGAAAGTAGATCACAATCGTCACAAGCCTTAAAAAATTACAACAAAAGATATTTCTTCTACTTACAGTCACTCACTCACTCACTCACTTACTAGCAGTTGCAAAGTGCCTGTGTGTGTGCTGGTGAGGTGAGATGCACTTATGGTAGTTTGCCATAATCATGTTTCTCTTAAAGGGATCCTATTATGCTCTTTTACAAAGTCTTGATTTTGTTTTGGGGGTGTACTAGAACAGGCTCTCATACTAGGTTGTTCGAAAAACACATTATTTTTCACATATTTTACATTATTACAACACCTCTCTCCCCAGTCTGA
>NW_015549564.1:742566-749555 GCF_001515605.1 Sinocyclocheilus anshuiensis | reverse complement strand
AGACTTTGAGCTTTGTAACTTTGCAGATCTTTTTTTATGCTCAAACAGCAACATTACAGACTTACTAAAGTTGAAAAAGTGAAAAAGCATAATAGGACCCCTTTAAAATAAAGAATAGTTACATGCTGGTTAAAGAGAGAGAGAGAAAAAAGACATTAAAGACATTCACACAGGCATTAATAAAACATCTTGCTCTCTCTCTCTCTCTCTCTCTCTCCTCTCTCTCTTGTGGACAGGTGCCAAGTCCTGCTGGAAAATGAAATCAGCATCTCCATAAAGCTTGTCAGTAGAACGAAGCATGAAGTGCTCTAAAATTTCCTGGTAGATGGCTGCGTTGACTGTGGACTTCAGAAAACACGGTAGCTCTAAGGTGACTGAAACAGGTTGTCCAGATGAAGGCCAAAGGGATGACCCTTTAAGCCATTGCAAGAGAAGCTGGTCATTCTTAATCTGATTTCTCAAATATTGCAGGTTTACAGTAACACTAATTCATTCAAGTCCCCCAAAGAGGCTGGTTGTCCACGGAAGACAAATGCACGGGAAGACAGGATAATGCAAGACAATGCCCCTGTCACACTGCAAAACAGGTAAAGCAGTTCCTTGAAGCTAAGAATACTGAAAAGTCCTGCGGCCACAGATGTGCTGAAGTCATTCAAAATGAGGGCCTCTACATTTCCTACTCTTTTCTGACAGCAGTAACACTCAACAATTTTAGTTGTAATCTTCTTTTGTGCTACAGTAGTTACTGTTCTCTAATTTTGAGTGTTTTAAATAAAGGTTTTTGTTGAAATGCCTTGGTTATTTTGTCAAACAAGTTAGTAGTACAGTGATATACCCACAGCTAATATTACTTCAAATTTTGAGCGATAAAGATTAACAATATTTCAGAAAAAAATCAAGTATTTATAGATTGTTCTCTAATTTTGATCTCCACGATCTTCCATATTCTCTCTGTATGTATATATACACTGCCATTCAAACGTTTGGGATCAGTAAGATTTTTATTACTTTTTAAAGAAGTCTCTTGATAAAAATACAGAAAAAAAGTAATATTGTGAAATATTAATGGTATACAATTTAAAATAACAGTGTTCTATTTTAATATACTTTAAAATATAATTTATTCCTGTGATCAAAGCTGAATTTTCAGCATCATTACTCCAGTCTTCAGTGTCACATGATCCTTCAGAAATCATTCTAATATACTGATTTATTATCAATGTTGGAAATGTTGATGCTCTTTGATGAATAAAAAGTTAAAAAGAACAGCTTTTATTCAAAACAGAAATCTTTTCTAACAATACAAGCCTTTACTGTCACTTTTTTATCAATTTAACAACACAAGTATTATTTTCTTTCAAAAATAGAAAGAAAAAAATCTGCTGACCCCAAACTTTTGAACAGTAGTGTATATTGTTACAAAAGATTTATATTTTGAATAAATGCGATTTACGAGTGCTATTTTTGTCCTGAATAGAACGAGTGCAACAGTTTAATAACTAATAATAATTAATATTGTGTTATATTTTAGACACAATATTGTCTGTTTTTGCTCAGTTTTGCCAACACAGATATTACCTATTAAAGCCACAGCAGAACTGTGCATCTCCAAGCAACACAATTTCTGAAGTTAAATTCATGATAATTTGCTTGGAAAAAAGGAGAATAAAAAAAATATATATATTTTTATTTTTATTTTATTTATTTATTTTTAAGTATAATGTCTACACTTAAGTGATTAGGGCAGATGTTGTGAACACAACACAACACTTTTTAATAATGAGAAACAACTGAAAATGTATTTCTCATTAAACTTAATTTCTTATAATTACTAGATTATATCTTGCTGTAAAACTTAATATCTCACAATTACGGTTTTATTGCTCATAATTGTGGCTTTATATCTCACAATTCAAAACTCTATTTGGGGTCAGGAAGTTTTTTTTTTTTTCCGAAGAAATTAATTATTTTATTCAGCAAGGATGCATTAAATTGATCAAAAGGGACTGCAACGAGTTTTACAATCTTGCAAAACATTATATTTGAAATGAATGTTGTTCTTTTGAACTTTCTATTCATCAAAGAGTCATGTCACATGAGCAATGAATACAATATCACGAGTGCTGTTTTTATCCCAAATAGCAAAAACAGAGTGCAAATGCGATACTGATTTTATACAACAGTTCAATAAGAACTTATAATGTTGTATATTTTAGACACAATACTGTCTGTTTAGCCTCAGTTTTGACAAAGCAAATATTACCTATTAAAGCCACAGCAGAACTGTTGTGCATCTCCAAGCAACACACAATTTCTGAATGAATCCGCGTTTTGAACGAATCGAGTGAACCAATGATTCAACGGCCCATTCATAAAGAGAGCCATTTATTTATCCTGAATGAATCAGCCATTTTAACGAATCGAATGAATTAATTAATTAATTAATGACTTACTCATTAAGACATTTACTGCTACCTACTGGCAGTTTTAGTTTCTTATTTAGAGATGTATTATTTAGAAACATGCAGAACATTCGTATTTAAATCGTCTTTTTGCAGTTTAAAATTCACAGACACAGTCTATATATATGTACCGACCTGTTTTTTTATTTATGAATAAATGAATTAATGACTTACTCATTAAGACATTTACTGCTACCTACTGGCAGTTTTAGTTTCTTATTTAGAGATGTATTATTTAGATTCTTATTTAGAGATTTCATTAAAAAATTATTTCATATTTACATATTAATAAAAAAAATCCATATTAATAATAATTAAAAAAAAATAACTAGGGATAGTTCACCCCCCCAAAAAAATAAAAATCTTCCTAAAGCCAATTTATGTGATGGCTTTAAATTATCCTTTGTGGGTAATTTCTCAGCCAAGTTTGATGTGCGATTAATAATTAATATGCAGTTAATTCGATTAGTAAATTGCCACATTGTGTAATTAATTAGATTAAAGCTTTTAATTGACTATATATATATATATATATAGGGCTGTCAGTCATTTAAAACAAATTATTTTTATATATGATTCAGAAATATCTTTAATGTCTTTTCAGGCAAAGCAATTTACACAGACATTTGTGTTTTTTTACATGATAAAACAGTACCTCAGGGGTGTCCAATCCAGCCCCTGGAGGGCTACTGTCCTGAAGATTGCTCCATTACACTTGCCTGGAAGCCCAGAGTTTAGCTCCAACCCGAATTAGACACACCTGAACAAGCTAATCAAGCTCTTACTAGGCATGCTAGAAACTTCCCGGCAGGTGTGTTGAGGCAAGTTGGAGCTAAACTCTGCAGGACACCGGCCCTCCAGGACCGAGTTTGGGCACCCCTGTGTGAGTCATGAAGGCCTTGATTAGCTGGTTCAGGTGTGTTTAATTAGGGTTAAAGCTAAACTCTGCTGGATAGAGTTTTGGACACCCCTGCAATACATACACTATTCAAAAAGTATTAGGGCCCTTTCTGTTGCCAAACATTAGTGGAACTAATTCATATGTGATGAACTACATTTGTGATTATTCTGCTAGGACACCTATGTGATTTTGATGGAAACTGATTTTATATGTCCATTAAAAATCATTTTAGGACAAGTGTAGTGTCCTAATACTTTAGGCCAGGGGTCACCAAACTCGGTCCTGGAGGGCCGGTGTCCTGTAGAGTTTAGCTCCAACTTGCCTCAACACACCTGCTTGGAAGTTTCAAGTATACCAGACCTTGGCTGTGTTCGAAATGGCATACTAACATACTGCTTACTGTCTACTGCCCAGTATACAGTGTATACTGCCTACTATTTTTAAAGAATAGTGTGTGAAACAGTAAACAATAAGCAACAAAATGTTTCAGAGTAGTATGCTACAGTGTTGTCACATGACAAACACTGAACCTTAATTCAGCTCAGCTGTCGAGGCTGTTACCTTACAAATAAATGTACAAGCCATTCTTTTTTACAAAGGCTTGTTAATAAGGGTTCATACTAGTAAACAATGCTATATTTCCCAATTAAACTTATTTCATAATTAATTAACATTACATATTAAACAGAGCTGAATCAACACTGAACTGTCTTTAACTGAACAACGATATTGTTTTATTTTTGGCAATTACACTATAAGTGCAAACAATGATACATTTTGTTTACTCTAAAATAGCATTTTCTTCAGGCAAAGTGTAAATAGTAGGTGGCAGATTTATACTTCAGTACTGTAGTAGCCTACATTATAAAACAGTAGCCTATGCAATAACATATTGAGTGTAAATTATCATATGTATTAATATTATTAAATGGAAGCCGCCTTATTGGGACAATAAAGCTCTCCACCTAACCATACCAAATAACACTGTATTCGTTGTGAGGTATTTTATTTCCACTTTTCAAATATTTCCATTTTTATTGAAAGTAAATGCCTTTCCGATCTGATATGTGATGGGAAAAGGAGAAGAACGAGTTTGGCAAAAGGGATTCGAACACGCGTAGAGCGTATCAATTATTTCGCGTTTTACTCGCTTCGCCAATGAAGCTTCGTTTCTATTTAGAGCTGCTTTACAGCGGAATTAAATTATTTTTGCATAATTTAAATATATATATCTTTTTTTATTATTTATATATTACGGCAACATTATTATTATTATTTAATATCTTTGAAACAACCTGTACTGTATAAAGCGCTATAGATTAAAGGTTACGTCATTTGACTTGATCGGAAACGTGCCTTAGAGATTAAGGTAATCTATGTCCTACTAACGATATTGTTTTTATACAGAGCAATAGTTTGTAGTTTACAGTAACGTATATAATTACTATCCCCCGCCTCCAGTTCATTCACGCATTTGAAGATGAAATGTCATGTGGAGCGCGTTGCGTTGTGGGAAACAGTATCCCATGCAGTGTCTTCAGATGCATACATCAAATTTCAGCAAATGTAGCACGTATTCCGGGAATTCCATGCATACAGAAAATGCACACACTATTCACAGTATACTATACTAATAGCACACTTGAATAAACTTCTTTTTCGTAAGGGATTGCGTACTGCAATACAGTAGGAGTTGTATGGTAGTAGCCTATGCCATTCCAAACACAGCTTCTGTACTGATTTCAGTGTACTTGAGTTATATTTAGCAGATTCTGACAAATATAGTAGGTTATCCGGGTATTCCATGCACACAGAAAGTTTGCATACTATGCAAAGTACATACTGCATACTGCAGACATAGTAAGACTAGTATGATAGTATGGCATTTTGAACAAAGCACTTGGTGTTGAATAAAGTGTTTGATTAGGGTTGGAGCTAAACTCTGCAGGACACCCCTGCTTTAGGCAATCTGTTAATGCTTAAGGTGTTATTTGCTTTTAAATTAGTGTGGATATTATGCCAGGGTTGTATGTGCTGTATCCCAAAACTACATGTTTACTGTTACCATACTCTGGAGCAAGTCATTTAAATTTTCCCAATACTGCAAATCATTTTGGTTGAATGCCCTGATAAAATAAATATTTCAAACGCAATGTAATGTTTACAACATTTAGGGATCATTCATTCATTCATTTATATAGTTATTTATTTACATATGCAAACATTAACTCCCTCCCTGTAGGTTTATTTATTTATTTTTTTTGGTATAGAAAATTCTTAGTGCGTCTTAGCGTTCGCGTTTCCTGTGTGCGTGTGTATTTGCATTCTCATGCGTGTTCCCACAGGACTCTCCCACTGCCTCATTAAGCCGCGTCAGTGATCTTTTCATTAACTTTTCCGTTTAATTAGGTCGCAAGAACTATGTCCATCACCAAAAAAACGGCACTTCGGAGTGTAAGGGCAAAAAGGGCATGTGCTCTGCACAGGTTGAGTCCTACCTGTGCACGTGCCTATTGTCATATGTCACGGCAATAGACAAGATTCGCTGTGATCTGAGCGTCGACAGACTAGATTTCTTAATGCTGAAAATATCAGTGCGCATGCCCATGACAGTAACATAGTGTATCAATTAGAATGATTAGAAACCCGTTAAAATGTGTTTTTAGAATGGATTTTACGGAACTTTCATTACTTTTTGAGTTTAGTATCTGGGCAGTTATGTCTGTTCAGGACCATGGAGACTTCCCCAAATACTTCCAGTGTTCCAGAAAACTCCAACGGCTTTTGATATGTAAAGAGGTCCTGTACACAGCCGCTCACATCCGAGACTCGTCATTTAGATCTGCTGAAGAGATATGATGTTAAATGTATGATTAATATGGATATTCACTCACGTAAAGAAGATATCTGAGGGGGATTCCTGACAGAAAAGGCTATATTTGTCTTGGTACGTCTTTAAATGGCGTGTTTAATGTAAGTGGTGGGCGGAGCCGCGAAGCTCGCGAGCACAGGACTGGCTCCAGCACCTCAGTCGAGTGGAGGACAGCGAGCTCTGGATACGCGGATTATCCCACTACACTGGATTTGACCTCAGCATCACTCCACCGCGCTCCATCACTCGAAATGTGGATTTAAGGTGTTTTGAGAACATTTGTAGAATAAACCGGATTCTCCACCGGTGGAGTACAATCTGCATCATATAAGGTAAATCAGAACTACTTTAAGAGATTTAGAGAGTTTCACACATGCGTTTAGTCATTAAATCACATTACTCCTGTTATACTACCATGTTTCTGCCGTTTGAGTATTTATAAATATATATTATTAAACACATATCGTTCGTGCATTTTCTCTGGGATGGCTAGATTCTTCTAATGCAAAAGCTTGCAATTTAAATTCGAAATATAATTATAATTTTTTTTTACAGCATGAAAGAGATTGAAACATTCTTAAATATTGTATCCCAATAATCTTATGTCATAAACATTTCTGAAATATTTAATGGATGTTTGAGATCTACTGTCATTGCTGAGGAGGGTACTGAAGGATGCAAGATGCAAGAAGCAGTCTGAACATGATCACCTCTCTCTCTCTCTCTCTCTCTCTCTCTCTCCCTCTCTCTCTCT
>NW_015549564.1:735734-742407 GCF_001515605.1 Sinocyclocheilus anshuiensis | reverse complement strand
GCACTGTAAATTCTCAGATACAGTTGGCTTAAAGTCACAGCAAATGCTCCAATAGTGAGCAGAGAGCTGACATTAAGACCATCTCCTCTCAAATCTTCATCTTCATTAGGAGAACTTACTACAGCGCTGCTCTTTTAAAATAGCACTGCAACTAAAGCACAGACCAGCAGGACCAGTCTTTGAGAACACAGCATTTGCATGCAAAGCATTGCAGGTCACATGACCAGTAGTGCCGTCACAAGAAAAAGGGATCTGTTTACACTTGCCCTCCAGAGGCTCCAAGACAGAGTATTTCAGCTTGGCTGCAGAGCTCCAGAAAAGTAAGACACATTCTTTATAAGCTTCTCTCTCTCTCTCTCTCTCTCTCTCTCTCTCTGCTTTAAATAGTGTAAAACTTCCATGGTTCTTAAGAATGTTAAAGTAACAATGATACAATTTTGTTTACTCCAAAATATTGCTGATATTTTCAGTTTTACAGTTTGTATCTCCCATATATATGACATGTAAAAGATCTGAACATATACCTCAAGGTCAGCAGCCTTCCGATGATATTACTATGTTACTTTTAGATAAAGATGGTGGGTTTTTATACCATCATTTGACCTGAAAATGCTCTCTCTCTCTCTCTCTGTATATATATATATATATATATTCTCTTTCCGTCTTCTCATATGCCTGTATTCGTGTGTGTGTTTGTTCCCTTTTGAATACAGAAACCATTTAAGGGTTGAGGTGTGTGCCTTTTTTCTCTCTCTCTTATGGAACACCAAAGGAGATGTTTGTTAGAATGTCTGAGCTGCCCTCTTGAAGAGCTGGATGGAGAGAGGGACTGTCAAGCTATAAAAAGAAGAGAAAAAAAAACCCAATTACAAGTAGCCCATAAGACCTGTGCACTATATTACAATTTGTCTGAAGTTGTGCAGCCTTTTTTAAGTGTATGAAAATTACCAGCTTCAGCATTCTGCTATAAATAACTGCTTTGGTGTTCCACAGAACAAACGTAAATCAGGTTTTGAAATACATGAGGGTGAGTAAATGATGACAGAATAATTTTTTGGGGTAAACTATTAATTTAATTGGGAATCCCATTTGAAACACAGTGTGTGATGCATAATTTCTATTCCACAACGCCCATGCCGCTGCACATTATTATTACACTGCAGGTTACTCTGGCTTGCTTGTTTTTTGTTCTTTGTGAATGCATGTCAGGAGATATTGGTTGACTTGATGTCAAATTGCCTTTTCGATAAAAGAAATTCCGATATTGAGAATTTGAGAGACATTTGCAGGAGAAACCCAGCAGAGATTGACATGACATTGGAGAAAGCACATATGGAGACATAATCAGCATATATATTTGTTGTTTCCTGTACCCAGCATCTTGGCCTTGCTCACAGAGAATAAAACATGCTGGAAATGATTGTAAATCATTCAAGGCAGATGGAAGACTTTTCCTCTGATAGTTATGTGTAAGCTTTTCATGCTCTTTTGCCTTTTGGGAACCAAATGCAACATTTATTCTGTTTGAGTGAAGGACAGGCTTTTTTCAATGGATTACAGAGCATATGGCAGAACACATATTTCAGAGTCTAATTCCTCATCTCTAGTCTTAGTTCTTCATTTTTGCTTATTAAATGGGATGTATTATGCTTATGTCCAAAACAGCACTGTCCAAAAATCCTGTCCAAATGTCTTTTGAACAAGAATCCTCATAGACTACTGCCTCTGAAGAGTTCTGATCGGATCTATATCATTTGTAACCCAATAGTCTGTATTATGTTTGTAATAAGTCCTCCATGTGATTGCTGCCAGACCAATGGCCAGTTGTCATGTGCCGTGTGTGAGGATTGGGTTTCAGGCCAGCCTGTTTCCAGTATAGCAGACTGAACAGGAAGTCTTTCTGAAAACCCGTCCTCTATGATGCCTTGCCTATTAGTGTGACATGCATGGTAAATGTCTTGACCGTGGTCACTGCTTTCTGCTCGGCTCACCCTTTTCACCTTTCTTCTCAAATCTTGTGGAGCACCCGTTCTCTATTGAAACACAGACAAGACCCGCTATCGCTCAAGAGACGCTCCACTCATCGGTGTTGGTATCAGTTGCCTTAATTCAATAGCTGGCTGCCAGGGAGAGATTAACTATTCAGGGCAGGTAGTTAAAGGGGCTATTGTGTTGCACCGCTGTGGAACAGCTACGATTGGGGAGGTTTTTGTCTCTGGGGGCTCTATGCCAAAGCAACAGCCAGGGCAGCGAGGGATGGAATTCTACACACACGTACAGTATCTCTCTGTCAAACATCTGTCAACTGACCGCGTGTGTTGTAAATACTTAGGTGTCGTAAACAGCAAACATTTGACAGTGGCTTTTGTGACTACTTGTATTTGCCAAAATGCAAATGCAGTTTTGAATATGAAATAGTTGTGTATACTTTATTTTGGAGTAAAAGGCTTTACTGTTGGCTGCGCAAAAATATCTTTTCAACACATTGATATAACAACAAAGGCTTGTAAAGGTAAAGTGTGTATTTTTAGGCCACTAGTGGCATCAAACATAATTCCAAAAATAATGAAATTAAACTGGTTTTCCAATTTGCCACCGGTCAGACAAATAGGTAATAATGTTAATAGACAGAAATCGCCATGTTGGGCAGCTGAAATATTTTTCAGCAGAAGTAAGTTATAACCCTTCTAAAAGGTTTATTTATAGTCCCTGAACACAAGGAGAAAGTACTTAAAAAAAAAACTATTTCACAAAACAATATGCCATTCTTTATAATTTTTCAAAAATGGTCAGTTGACTAAATTAATCATATTTAATTATAGTTAATGATTAAATAAAAATCTGTGATACTGTAAATGATTGGGTGAATATATTAAATCAAACCCTGACAAATACATTTGTTTCCTTTCAAATTTGGCACCCTCTTTGAAATGTTTGAAAACATTTGAGTTGGTCTAAGGAAACATAAGTGTAAGGGAACACAAAATTGCCTACTATAGTATATTTGTCTGTGTATGTAATGTGAAATGAACCTAATGAAAATGTATGTCATTTTTTTCTTTATCTTAACAGATCAGGCAAAAGAAGGACCAATGTGGCCATTAACATGCAGCGATATAATAGAATCAGAAGCAATATGGAGCATCTCTGTTTTAATCCAGAAAGTCGACTCAAGGGAACATCATCAGTAAAGCCCATCTAGATAGCAGAAGCAGACCAGTTGTCCACTTCTAATATCAAGGCTGTTTGGTTTGTTTGGAATTCATCCCAGTACCGTTAAACAGGATTTAGGATAGCATGTGTCAAGAACCTCAATGGCCTCACCTTCTTCATTCATATGGTTATCATCTAAAGGATTTGATGTTTCTTCAGTGACCTCCTAATCATTTGCCAGAAAAGATAACTGAGGAGTTTTATTTTGTTCATTGCACTCTTGTAGCATAACCGCTGGTTACCATGCCTCCCATTTGCCGGCCCCATTGTATACTATTACTATTCAGCACCTTCCTGAGTCTTGGTTTGGGCCTGGAGTTCACAGGTTCAGAGGCTCAGTGGGCACGCTATCTTCGCTGGGATGCCAGCACCAGAAGTGACCTCAGCTTTCAGTTCAAAACAGCTATATCAGATGCACTAGTTCTCTACTTTGACGATGGAGGATATTGTGACTTCCTGCTCCTGAGTATTGAGGAAGGCAAGCTGAAGTTGCGTTTTAGCGTGGACTGTGCAGAAACCACTATAACCTCCGACAAGATGGTAAATGACAGTCGCTGGCACTTTGCCACTATCAGCAGGCACAACTTGCGAACCGTGTTGGCGCTGGATGGAGAGTCAAAGGTGGACGAGGTGAGACCACAAAGGCAGTTCATGAAGATTGTCAGTGACCTGTATCTTGGAGGAGTGCCTCAAGACATTCGGACAGCTGCCCTAACACTACCGGCGGCTAAGGAGATGCCACCGTTCAAGGGGATTATTACAGACCTGGGCTACGGGAATCAGGTTCCAACACGCCTGGGGAGCCAAAATGTCCGGTTAGAGATGGAAGGCTTGTGTACGGAGAACCCCTGTGAAAATGGAGGCAGTTGCAGAATGGCTGACGGTGAAGCTTACTGTGACTGCTCCAAAACAGGATATGTAGGTCGTTACTGCAATGAAGGTAAGAATCTTTCCACTTGATTTTGAGCATATGTCTTGCCAGTAGTTTGGTGTAATTTATTTTAGTAATGTATTAATAAAATAAAAAAAATGCATCAATGTAAAATCAAAATTGACCCTATTTACTTTCCTGTTATACATTCATGGTAAGTTTATTAAAGTAAATTTATCTTGATATTTTTACTGAAAAACAAGTCATAACATACACGTGCAGTTAAATTACACTTCACAGTGCATGTTAGCATAATTCATCTCATTCATTAGTGAAATTATCACATTGAAACTGTAGGCAACATTACTGATTGTACACAAGCATGCTAAGCGTAACTTTTTTCAATTAATGATGATTTGCAGTGCCCCAAAAAAGTATTTAGACACTGTGTCATCCTTAACAAAATGTGTGAATTCGTTACATAAATAAAACAAATGGTATTTATTTTAAATAAAGATAGCATACATACACTTTCAAGTGAAACAGACAAATAAATACAAAAGTTACTAGGATACCAATTTGACCACTTGAAGAGAACTAACAATAAAAATCCCTGCAATACCAACTTGCTGCATTTGCAAAAATGGTTCAAGTTAGATGAAGATGCCAGTTGTTCTAATGCAATTACATTCATACATTTTAAAGCATGGTTTAAGTGTCCAAATAATCTTTAGGGCCACTAATGCTATTTAAGGTGTCGATCTGTAAGAAATGTAATTATAATGATGTTTTGATTATCAGTAATTATTTTGCTCAATGTATCACTGATTGAGTGACAGTTTATGTCAGCAATGATTACCTTGACATGTTACAGATATTGTTTTCACTTTAAACCTATTGCAGGCACATCCATCTTGGTTTGTTGTTTTATATAGTCATTGTTATAGGTTAAATTATACTTTTTTCCATCAAATATCCAGATCCTGCACATGTTACAGACAATGGAAGGTACACCACAATTTCAAGAATTGAACCTTTTGAACTGAGATTTTATTTCTACTATCTGAGAAGAGAAAATGTCTTGTTTCTAAACGGTCAGGTTTCTTTTTTCAACTGTACTTCAGTGTTAAGACCTATTTGGGATTACTCTCACTGTAGACTCACCAGCATGTATTAAAATAAGTCTCAAAACTGATTATACTTTCCGAATGCACACTGAATTGCCAAGAGACATTGGTGCTGTGGTTATGAGAGATTACTCTTTTCATGTTGTGCCCTGTGTATAGTCTATAATTCCACAAGCATCTTAATTTATTCAGGGCACGAATATAAAGGCATCCAGTCAGGCAGGGAATCAGTAGACCCAAACCTCAATGCCTGACTTATTGCATTTCGTGATCAAACCCAAGCCCTTTAGACTGATCACACCAGCCCTGCGCCTCAGTGCTCCTTTATAAAGATTTAGTGATAGTCCTCAGCAGTGACAGGAGATCAGGCTGTATGATCAGATCACCTTTGGATCAGTAGGGGTGCTCAGGGCTGGAGGGCTGGTGAAGGATGTTTCTGCGTCTCTGGCCTTCTGGCAACCAGTAGGCCTAAAAAAGTGCCCTTAATGAGGAGCCAGTCAGCAGCTGCTCAAGGGAAAACTGATGTGATAAATGCGAAGCTAGTGGACCTCTAATCTCAGAGCAGGGGTTTTGCTCAGCCTGTCCTGCGCTTTGACCGCAGGCGTGGCTGTCAGGGCTGTCAAGGCTTGTCTTGGCTTCATCAGGCTTCAGTCGGTGTCTACAGATTAATGGATGTGTCTGATAACGGATTGCACCACTGAGCTGTGGGAGCGTTTTGTAATTAGGGGCGGAACGAAAGAGAAATGGCTAATTCGCTGGTGGGTGATGGGGGCAAATGAGGGGCTTAAACTTGGACTTACATGCTCTTAGCAGCTCACAGCAAGGCTGCGTTTACTCATTTACGGGGAATTCACTAAAAATGAATTGAAATGAAATGAAGTTTTAATGGCAGTAATAGTAAATTAACAAAGTCTTATTTACATTGAAGGGTGTTCCTTTAACTTCAAACACTTTTATGTTCCAGGGGTTCATTTTTATTAAAAGTTGGATTTTAAAGGGGTCCTATTATGCTCTTTTACAAAGTCTTGATTTTGTTTTGGGGGTGTACTAGAACAGGTTCTCATAGGTTGTTCGAAAAACACATTATTTTTCACATATTTTACATTATTACAACACCTCTCTCCCCAGTCTGACATGAAAGGCTCGAATAGTTCCTGTATCAAATGAAGGCCCACCTTCTGAAATACGAAATGTGCTGTGATTGGTTAGCTGGGCCAGTGTGTGTTGTGATTGGCAGCACTCGGCGCCTGGTCGGGAAATGTCATGCCCCTTACCATAGCCGCCTGCCAGCTTCAGTGTAAATATTGCATCAATATCAAATCAATTTGAGCGTGATTTAAACCCGGATGATTGTAACCGCTCTAAGTTCGCCTGCCTTGGGAAAGCCAGCGTGTCTCCGACATAGTGATAACACTCATTGCCTTCTCTAGTGCAGCTCAACCAGGTCTCATCCCATTCGTCG
>NW_015549564.1:724616-733640 GCF_001515605.1 Sinocyclocheilus anshuiensis | reverse complement strand
TCGAGGCTTGTCTTGGCTTCATCAGGCTTCAGTCGGTGTCTACAGATTAATGGATGTGTCTGATAACGGATTGCACCACTGAGCTGTGGGAGCGTTTTGTAATTAGGGGCGGAACGAAAGAGAAATGGCTAATTCGCTGGTGGGTGATGGGGGCAAATGAGGGGCTTAAACTTGGACTTACATGCTCTTAGCAGCTCACAGCAAGGCTGCGTTTACTCATTTACGGGGAATTCACTAAAAATGAATTGAAATGAAATGAAGTTTTAATGGCAGTAATAGTAAATTAACAAAGTCTTATTTACATTGAAGGGTGTTCCTTTAACTTCAAACACTTTTATGTTCCAGGGGTTCATTTTTATTAAAAGTTGGATTTTAAAGGGGTCCTATTATGCTCTTTTACAAAGTCTTGATTTTGTTTTGGGGGTGTACTAGAACAGGCTCTCTGTTCGAAAAATTCGAAAAACACATTATTTTTCACATATTTTACATTATTACAACACCTCTCTCCCCAGTCAGGCTCGAATGGCTCGAATAGTTCCTGTATCAAATGAAGGCCCACCTTCTGAAATACGAAATGTGCTGTGATTGGTTAGCTGGGCCAGTGTGTGTTGTGATTGGCAGCACTCGGCGCCTGGTCGGGAAATGTCATGCCCCTTACCATAGCCGCCTGCCAGCTTCAGTGTAAATATTGCATCAATATCAAATCAATTTGAGCGTGATTTAAACCCGGATGATTGTAACCGCTCTAAGTTCGCCTGCCTTGGGAAAGCCAGCGTGTCTCCGACATAGTGATAACACTCATTGCCTTCTCTAGTGCAGCTCAACCAGGTCTCATCCCATTCGTCGATATTTGTGATATCAGAAATCCCGGAAAATATGCGTTGTAGTCCAAATGAGTCGTTCGTTGTAGTTTATGAAAAGTTATTTCTGTTAAATAAAATATCTCCTTTTGAAGTCGACTTTGAGCTTTGTAACTTTGCAGATCTTTTTTATGCTCAAACAGCAACATTACAGACTAACTAAAGCTGAAAAAGTGAAAAAGCATAATAGGACCCCTTTAACTTTTTTTTTCTTTTTGTTACATTATATGAAATGTTATATAAGATCACATTAAAACTGACTTGGAGACTTTTGTTTAACCACGCCTTCATCATTCAGATATTCTACTTTTCAAGTTCATTTTATAAGTAGATTGTAGTTTTACTCTAGTCCCAAAGGTCCCCATGTGACCTTTAGTTGTCTAATATGAAAATCGATTATAAAAATGTACGATCATCTAAACAAAGACTAAAGTAAACATAAACCATTTCAATAATTATTGTGTGAAAAAAAAAATGTATATATATTTTTTGAAATGACAGTTCCACCACACTGAATAATTGTGCCTTTGATAAAGTGTACTTGTTTAATAAGGAGACAGTAAGATCAGTGAAGACAAACGAGGCAGCCGTTTGATCAAAAATGTCATTTCTACAATTGTCATTAAATTACAGGTTGCATGTTTTGAGACAAAGTGGAAATGGCATTGTAGTGGGGTTTCAGAAATAATGAAAAAAGAAGAGTGGGAGAAAAAAGTGCCCATAGTTGAAGACACAGATTAAGGCATGTTTGTACAAAAATAAATAAATAAATAAAATACTAATGCCTTGGATAATCATGATGCAATGCTAAATTCAGCACATTTAGAGACTGACTAAACAGGATTGCAGATTGAAACTGGACTCACTCCAGATCCAGTGGTCTGCCTAACTGTTTATTGAATTCATCTTTTAGTGTTGGTGCAATTTAACAGCACAGTATGTACCAAAGTAACAAATGTGAGCTCAGAAATTGTTTAATGTTTGCCCTTGGTAATCTATCCAACCTGCTATTGTTTTAAGTGCAAACAGACACGGCAACAGGCTTGCAAAGGCCCTCAGAGCATGCAGATGGCTCAGGAAAGCAGACTGCATACTTCAGTGTGAATGAAAGCTCTAGACGGGCCACACCACCCCAGCAGGAGCACAACCGTCAGTATTATCATGTGGAAATCTGCCTTAAACTGCAGGCAGATTAAAACAATATGCGTTTAGCCGTAAAACACATGTTCTGTCTGCCCTGACGATGTGGATCAGAGGGTACCATTGGCAAACTGTGCCACATCGTTTAGTTATTGAGATCACAGCAACCAGATAACACACACAAGACACACACACTTTATTGTAATTCCAGCTACAAAACATCAGAAAATCCTGAGATGGTCCTGTGCTTGTCACATTTTAGACACATCCATTTAGCTTCTGTCTGTTTAATCTCTGTTAGTTTATTGGCAAAAAAACTGCATTATAAAGAAGTACTCACTCAATGATGCTTTAATTATTAAGAGACTCATTGAAAAATAACAATTTTGCTGTGATTAGATGCACCTTATTTTCTTCACTTGAGAGCTACACGTTTTTAACCTTTTACAAGATAAAAAGCAATTAATGCTCAACAGCATGTGAAAAAAATGTCAAAACAATCGCTGTGGGCTTAGCTGTGAGGATAAATATACATGGAAATATGACAGTTACTATAATCTTACTACAAAAGTAGGTCAATAAAAAAAAGGGGGGAAAGGACTTGCAACCTGATTCAGGCGCAGTTGGCATTTGTCTCTTGACACAATGCAGGCAAATGTTGGGATTTGAGTTTGGGGACGAAAAATAGACCAAAGGATTAAAGCTGAGCAGCATGTCATCAAGAGGGATATGGTCACATGAAGGCGATAAACCCTCTTTCTCTCTCTCCCAATGCTTCAAGTAACCAGTCAAAGTGACACTGTCTGGAAGAGCCTGGAAAATGAATGCGGGGCACGAGAGGCTGGAAATGGACGAGATGAAGCACGATGCGGAACGTGTCGCATCCTTGAGTTCGAGGCTAAAATAAGAGCCTGGTCTCATGAAAATGCGTATAAATAGTATGCCAAATAAAAATGAAAATTTGTGGTATTGATACGCAAAAATGGACTTTGAAAGCATATGATACGCATGTGTTTGGCGTGCATATAACGCAGTTTTCACGTGCGTATGATACGAAATTTGTTGGCGTACATATGATACGCAGTTTTCGCGTACATATGATACGCATCTACCCCACAACCCTAAACCTACCCATCGCGTAGCATATACACGCCAAAGTCCATTTTTGCGTATCAATACCTCGAGTTTTCGTTTTTATTTGGCGTACTATTTATACGCACTTTCATGAGATCGGGTTGGTCTGGAAATCCGCTTCTGCTCTCTTCTGTGTTTGTTTTGTGGAGGCACGGGTATTGTTTTTACAGGCAGCCATTTTGTTGACAAAGGAGGCAGTATTATAGTCGAGGTCAGCTTATTCAAGTCCGAGACCAGTCCAAGTCAAAACTGAGACCAGAAGAGGGTTAAGTGTGTGTTAAGACAGAGAACTGAGGAGGGTTAAATGATTCAGACAGTGTAAATATGTTTTTCTGTGGGGTGAATGAAGCCTGGTTTCATATGAGGGTCACACGAACCTCCACAGCACACACAAAGTGTGCTCTAGTCCAGATACATAACAGACCAACTCTGAGTCCAAGGCATAGTCCAAATGCTCCATGGCAAGACCGGGACCATGAAAATATGGTCTTGTACTTGGACTTTTCAACACTGAAAAGTCATGGGTTCCTTGGTGTTGAAGCAGACTAAATGATAGGAGAAATCCAGTATACATCACCAGAGAAAGTTTTACTAGAAGATCAAGTTACGATATTATGATTACAACTTAAGGTCCAAAAAAAAAAAAAATCTTATTCAGGGATGAACCATTGATACATTTTCATTTCATGCTGACTTTAAAAGTGTATGGAAAGTGTTTGGTGTGATTTATCTACCCATAATAACTTGTGGATCTCTCTTCAGGATTATGTGCAGTGTAGTTCATCACAAAGAATTAAGCTGAAATCAAGCTATAGATACCATTTCTTAACAGTCTCTGAGTTTTGAAAGGTTAATATGTCAACATTTCAAGTTTTCAAGGAATCTCTAAGAAAGTTTCTCCAAAGAGAAGATTATGCAGATTTTTTGATTGAACCTGAGCTTAAAAGTTGTACTCTGTTTCCGTACTGGTCCAGTCTGATCAGTGCTTGTTTGGCGCTGGACTAGCTCAAGAACAAGTATAGACATGTTGTTCACCTGCAAACAATGCTGGTCAGTCAGCATTATCTTTCTGGGAAAGCTGGGTGATCAAGGAAGTTTGGTGGGGACACCAGCACCCAGCATCCCGAACACAGCATATCCTGATGACCAGCAATGCTGGTCGATTCAACTTTACAATTAAACTTTGACATGAATCATCAGACTGTCTCTGTCAATTGAATTTACCAAAAGTGCTGTAAGCTAAGAAACCCAGTGAATCCTAAAAGCCTTACAAGTGTGCCTTAAAAGCCTTTTGTAAATGTAATAAGCCAGGCAAACCAGGCATTACTGAATAAATAAACTGATCATCCTCTGGTTCCAATCCTGAAAGGATGACAGGAAAGAGACAAAAAAAAAAAAAGAGTCAGACTCTAACTCCCAGATAGAGATGTCTGATTTTGCTTGGCTTTAAGAAAATCCAGGTGGTAATTTTCCAGCCAGTAAGGAAGGAAGCCTGGATATGCCTTCTGAGATGGCAAATGTCGGGAATCATAAAAGATTTCTAATCTCATATGGCAAAACTACCAGTCTTTGATTGCTTAGTGTGACATGCTCAACAATGGCCAATTATTCGCCCTTGTGATGAATTGCCTCTGATAAAACAGGGACGGACATGTTAGTTCAAATTTGTTTATACTATCTTGTCTATATGATATGCAATATTTAGCTCAGCTGGTAGAAAATGCTGCTTGTAAAAACAAATTCATAGGCTAAATTCCCATGGAATGTGACCACAGAACTCATAAAAAAATGTATACATTGAATGCAATGCATTTTGGATAAAGTCTTTTAAAAACATTAGACAAAACCTGCCAAATGCATAAAATATACAAAGTCATTTGGTAGGTTGTGGGTTTTATTCCCAGGAAACAAACTTGTCAAAAGCCTCTGTGTTTACAAAATTCATAAATGTATCAAACAATTCTGAAAAAAAAAATCCCACATGTATATAGATGATTTTAGTCTAAAGTTTCTCAGTCCATTAGCATGCTTTGCTTTTATCTGCAGCTCTTTAGATATGCCAGGCTCCTTGAGATTACCCTTGAGATTGAAGTTTATTCTTTTATTTAAATTGGTTGGTCAAATTGAATTGAATAGAGAGATTTTTCAGGTGATTCGTGTAAGCTTCACAATCTTAAAGGCTTGGTTTAAGGCTTTTTTACAGTATGTGGTTATTTGGTTGAACTGTGCTGTTCTCCTCTTGCAATCAGTGTGTATTCATTTAAACAGGTTTATTCAGAAACAAAAACAGCTGTGGATGATTCACTTGGATAGCTATACGCATGAGTCTTCAGTGAGAGTAATTCTCTGTGTTCAGAAATCCACAAACCTCACAACCTCATAAATCCACATGGTCCACATCGGACAGCTGGCTTAGTAACCTGCTTGGATTTATGGCCTCATCCAGAGTATGTGAGGAACGCTGTGGCATTCTGGACACTACAGCAATATTCTCGAAGTGATGGAGTGATTTGAAGTAATAATGTCAATCTGTTCCTCTCAGAAAATGGAACAGATTCTATAGACCTTTTTTCCACAGGATTTTTTATTTATTTATTTATTTTATTTTATTTTTTACAGCCATGCACAGGGACAGTCTTGATCCCTTGCATGAGCAACCAGTCTGTTTAAAGCTGGAAATGAAATGTTTGCATGACAGCCTCCATGCAAAGTCAAAAGTGTGTCTAACAGTTAAACTTTCTCTGTCTTCCCCTTTATGCCATCTTCTCAAAAGCTGTGAACAAAACCCCTGGTAAGTGAGTCTTAGGCTGTGAAAACTCATCACATACGGTATACATTCAAATAAAGCTAAGATAAAGAGAATTAAAATAATGTTCTATTCACTTAATAGTCACTTTTACACATGAAGCCATATAATTGCATAAAACAAGACTCCAAATACCTTGTGCACATACCCCATTTTTAAATCACAGTCCAAATAAGCATATGGTTAAGCATTTTAAATGTGGGTTTTCTCTACTAAGATATTTTCAGTAAGCTGTTTCAATCAAGTCCTGAAAAGTGAAGCCAAAGCATCTCAATCACCCCCAGGTGACTGTATGTAATGTAATGGGACCTGAGACAAACTAAACTATCAAGTTACACTTTAAATAATTTTTTTCCAAAGACATTTTCTGTCATTTTCGGTAGTTCTTAGCATGCTGATGTATGTTCAAGCGTTCGTTTTTCTAATAAGTTGACTTTTAATTTGTTATTTGATGCTATAAAACGGGGTGTGGTGACATGATTGTGAGCTTGCGATTGGGTCTGCGGGAGTTTGCGCGGGACTTTGATACTGTGGCTCCACCTCACGATCACTACTGCGCAGACTCTGGCTCCAAATTATGTAATTGTCGAAAAGATGACAGCGGCCATACTGAGAATGTTTTGGCTTCACTTTTCTATAGTGGAAAGAAGTTCAGATGCGTCGTCCATCTTTTTTACAGTCTATGGTTTTAATACATTAATGTGATAAATATGTTAAGATGTATTACTAACAAAAAAAAAAATCACCAATGGATTTTAAATTATTATAGGTTATATTTTACTATGATCTTTAAATTACACTAAATTAAAACTTTCATGTTGTGTAACATACCATTACACCGCTCATTTTCTCCTAGCTTGTAATTCTCCTGACAGATGATCATAGTGCTTGTTGTCATGTTGTATTTAAGCACATTATCACAGTGCTGGCAGTGAACATAATCCTTGTTTGTAGTGAACTGCTCCCACACCTCATTAAGTTGAGCTCGTTCCATTTTTACAAGCCAAGACGCTGTGTCATAGAAGTAATTACGTGTAGCACAAGATACATCATGCACTTTAGAAATCCATCAGAATATAAAAAAAAATTCCTCCAGTCGTCTATTAATAATCATTAATACCCCTATACCTCTACTAACAAAAAAAATGGGAGCGCACAAGATATCTGGAGCTTAATGCACAAGTTTGCTGAATTTTTGTTTCCTACATTAAGATACGTGTGACAATTTCGAGGCCCATGTCATTATAGAAGTAAATGCCACAGAGCAATTGCGTTCAATTGTGCTCATTCAGAACTTAGTGACAAAGTTGGGAAACCCTCAAAGCTGGCAAAATACTGGAATATAAGTGTAAATGTATACATTTCTGACAAAGGCTGTATGTGTGAAAGTGTCAGATGACATATTACTGCTCATATTAAAGTAATGTATTACTATTAGAGCTGTCAGTCTTATAAAAAATCATCGAATTTATTACATTATATGCTGATTAATTCATCAAATTAAAAACAAATAATCACAAATATTTTGTAATACTTTTTTTTTTCAGCAGGGATGCATTCAAATGATCAGAAGTGACAGTAAATCCTTTTAAAATTGTTACAAAACAAAATTCAATAGAATACTGTTCATTCATCAAAGAATCCTGGAAATATATCACGGTTTCTACAAAAATATGAAACAGCACAACTATTTATTATTATTATTATTATTTACATTAATAATAATCAGAAATGTTTCTTGAGCTCCAAATCATCATATTAGAATTATTTCTGAAGGATCATGTGACACTGAAGACTGGGGTAATTGTTGCTAAAAATCCAGCTTCCCCATCACAGGAATACATTATATTTGAAAAATAATTAATATGTATTAATCTGAATAAGTAAATATATTGAAATAGAAAACAGTTTAAGCCACCAATAAATATAATTCAAAGACATGTTGTCACAGGCAAGTAAATAATTAAATAGACATTGCAAGATACTTTTTTATATATACTGTACATAGTCATATTAAATTAAGTGACAGCCCTAATTAATTAATGTTGGCACATTTGTCCTGGATTAGGGAGATATAAATGTTATCAATCTCTTTTCTGAATGAGAAGCTTTTTTATTGCAGAAAGCTTCTGCTTTAGTGTGATAGCCATGGTTTGTCTGTCAGCAAACCATGAGTGGTCACAATACCTGAACAGTATTGGTATTGGTGTTCTCAAGTTTTCTCTCTTTCTCTGTCTTCTGCTCTCGTGTTCTTTTTTCCCAAGGGTTCGCGCATATGGTGAAGTCTCCGCAAGGTATGCTCAGTTCTCTCAGTGTACATTTTCCAATGTGTTTACATTGTTGTTGTGACTGCTCTTGCACGTGCATGCGGCTCCCTGCACAGAATCCTGCTTTACGATTGGCTCTGCCCTTGTGACACTGTATTATTATTGTCCTCTTGCTGAATTATGTAATTTCTTTCTGTGATACTGCGGTGAACTGTCAGGTCGGTTTTCTCAAGGTTGACTCTCCCCGTGATGTCATAGCGAGTTACATTCTCTCTCATCTGTTAGACTGCTGCAGTGCCAACTGACCCATAATGAATGATCACCAATCTGTGATGATTAACCTCCATATTACTTAGATATCATTCATAGACTGGAATAATTACTATGCGGTTATAAATAATATATCCCTGAGCTAAACAGAACAGCTCTTCTCTGAATGAGTGATGCTGAAAGGAAGCAAAAGTGCATGTTAATAGAATTATTCCTTTTAAACAGGTTTTGCTTTGTAAGTGTGTGCTGTATGAATGATCTGCCATGATGGGTTTGTCCTGAATTCTGGGCATCTGCCAACGTTTCTAATATTTGTACAATTTTATCGGTGCATTGAGCTTATGCGCTGGTAATCTACACTAAGAGGGTTCAGAATAGGGTCTGACAAAATAAAAACATATTTAATCTTTTAAATAGTGAAATGAAGTTCAGAAAATGTTGTCAACATGCAAAGGTCAAAATGTTTTAAGATATAAAATATATGAAAATATTTTACAACCTTCTTACTAAAATTAATGTTCAAATACAAAAACCATGAATTGTGATA
>NW_015549564.1:713295-724533 GCF_001515605.1 Sinocyclocheilus anshuiensis | reverse complement strand
TATATATATATATATATATATATATATATATATATATATATAAACAAAATACAAATTCAACATAAAAAAGCTAATTGAATTAATACACTAAAGTCACATTTATTTGTATAGCGTTTCATACAATACAGATTGTTTTTAGAGTAATAAACAAGACAATAATGAAAAAAGAAAACAAATGTTGCAAAGTTTTTCAATTATGGGACAAATACAATAACAAGACCATCTTCATTATCCAGCTCAGTCAAATTGATAATATTATTGAATATTAAGTGTCTTTTAAACCCCAACTGAGCATGTGTCAGTGGTGGAGAAAAAAAAAAAAAGGTTAACAGGGTTGCAAATAACAGGGTAACAAATGTAACCCAAATTAAAGGGATAGTTCACCCAAAAATTAAAATTAGCCTATGATTTGCTCACCCTCAGGGCATCCTAGGCATCCATCCATCATAAAACTACTCCACACAGCTCCGGGGTGTTAATAAAGGCCTTCTGAAGCAAAACGATGCGTTAGTGTAAGAAAAATATAGATTTTTCAAAATGTATAAGCTGTAACCTCCAGCTTCCGGTCGCTCAAGAAGGCGTGTTTCGCTTCAGAAGGACTTCATTAACACCCTGGAGCCGTGTGGAGTAGTTTTATGATGGATGGATGCAGTTTTTTAGGCTTCAACAACAGGGGCACCATTCACTGCCATTATACAGCTTGGAAGAGCCAGGACGATTTTAAATATAACTGCGATTGTGTTTGTCTGAAAGAGGAATGTCAGATACGCCTAGGATGCCCTGAGGGTGTGTAAATCATGGGCTAATTTAAATTTTTGGGTGAACTATGCCTTTAAGCTGTCACTTATTTATTTAGCATCATATGACCCCTTTAACTAAAATTAAAATAAATAACAAATACAAATAATACAAATCAAACGACAGTAGTTTATCAGTAACCCTAAAAAATAACTGCCAAACTTACATGCTAAAAAACAACAAGTTACTTACACATAGTAAGAAATGGTTATAAAAACTGAAACAGAAGCGAAAACAAGTATTAGGAAAGAGGAGAAATAAAAAGCTATACTTATCCTTTGACAAGATACGCGATGATGCCTACTTAGTAGGCACTAGTTAGTTTGGAACCAAGTGTTTCATGGTTTATAGTTATTAATAAACCTATTAGAGAAAAAAAAATGCCATGCTGTCGAAAGGGTTCAAATGACGTTGCTTGATGATTTTAAGCATGTTTTTTGCTTAAACATTTTTTTTTTTGATGATTTTTACGTCATGATTTTAAGCATGTGGCCAAATGCAAATTAATGTGGTAACAGGGTTACATGCAGAATTTGGTGCACAGCTAAATATTATTATTTATATATTAATATATAAAAATATATTATTTTTGGTAATTAAATTTAGTTCATTAATTAAAAAATATATTGCTTCTCTAATATATAGATTATATCAACATATTAAGATGTGATGTTTAAAACTGCCTAATTTTCATGCTTAATTAATTTAAATAGTTAATTTAAATATCTATATGTTTTATAATAGCTTGTCTATAATAACACATATAGATATGTTAATTATATATATATTGTTCTCAAATATAATACATATATATTGTTCTCATTGTAAAAAAAAATAATAATAATAAAAAAAAAAATCACCTACTAATTAAGATAATTTTTTATTTGTTTAGTTAACAGGGACATTGTACATTAATACAATGTTTCTGTAAATATACCAGAATTAGCCAAGGGCTATTTTTCATCTATAGTCAACAAATGTAACCCTGAAAAGGCCCTGTAACAAATGTAACCCTAAATTAGAATACATATTGAAAGAATGTAACAATTACATAACACAATCCATAAAACAATCTAGTAATAAAAACAATCAAGAGAAATAGAACAAATACAAAACAAATACATTGCCCAATAAATAAATAAATAAAATCTATCAATAAAATCAATCAAGAGCAATAGAAACAAATACAAACAATAGTAGGACAGCCAGCACATATAGAATTCAAATGTTGACAAAGCTGAGTACTAATTAACCATTTCTTTAATTGAACCCTAAATAATTTAAAATAACTCTGTCCCTGAGTATCTGTTAGTTTAAGAAACACTAACACGCTTTTTCTTCCACCTTAATTCTAGTGATATGGATGGGGAAGCAATAAAATGGGTATTAATTCTGTAGTACAATGAATTCTAAGAAACATCAAGTCAGATACTGCAGTGTGCATGCTCATATTATCCTAAAGTACATGTGAATTTGTCCTGAATGTGTATGTGTGCACAATAACTCTCATCCTGCAATTTACTGTCCCTGTCTCTTTCTTTCCCACTGTCCTTCTTGTTGACATCTCGCTTCCTGTTTGTCTCTGTGGAACCTTCTCAACCCCTGTGTAGGCAGAAATAAAGGTATTGCACGCTTTCCTTATTACCTCAGAAGGCCTCATTAGCAATATATATATATATTTAATTTTAAGGATGGTTAGATATTTTACTGGGGGGAAGAAAAAAACGCTGATTAAGAAACCTTTTTTTTTTTTTTTTTGTGGTGAAAATGGATGAATCGTCTAATTTGCAGTGAGATGGGGTGATTTATTGAAATAATACTTTAGATTTTTGAGGCGTATAATGTTGCAGTGCCCAGTGTATCGTGTTGCTGAGTGCGTGAACAGACTGGATTTTGAAGATGTTAGGTATATAATTCAGAGAGCGCTTGTGTTTTTCAGGGACAGGTAGAGTGTATTACAACACCACCACATATTTATGCTTTAAACCCAGAGATGCTGAAACAGAACCTTTCATAAAAATGACCGGTTGAATCTCTTTGCTGTTGTCTCTGAAATAACACAATGTGATTAGGAAACAAACAAACAAAAATCATTTAATCAATCAAAATTGTCAATAGCACATTGATGGTCAATTTTTTGCTAAAACTTAAGTACATTTTTGAATTGTGTTTTTAATGTAGCCAAAATGCTAGAAGTTCTGATGCCCTGTATATACACAGTTAGCAATACTAAGACTATGTGTAAAAATATTTAGCTATTCTAAAATAATAGATTGCCAATGGATTGCTGTTAAAAAATAAAGTGTATTTAGGTGCAGCTGTGAGCTGATTGGCTTATGAACATTCTGAGATGACCTGCGACTTTGACACATCAAGTGCAGACAGCTTGAAGTTGTTTTGACACCACATTAGACACATTTCCTGTCCTCTCTGTAAACTTTCTATCAATTCAAATGGTAAAGAAGCCAAAACATTTACATAAATTAACAAATTATACTGCTAGCATTATATGCTAGCAACCCCACATATAGCAGATAATGGAAGAGACAGATAATCATAACAGTTTTCTTTCATGTACTGGAGGAGGAAAATGAAATCAGCACTTCACCAACGCTCTACTTATGTTTTAGTGAGACGAGAAGATGTTATTAGCTTAGACTAATGGCTGAGGATCAGTGTGCTGGTGCTGAGGATGATGAAATTACTGGTGGCTGAAGGTCATCCAAATGGCTTCTGCTCAGAGCTAATCTAGAGCCTGCGCAAGACTAGACTAGAGTCTGAAGTGACTGGGACTGGGCGGGAGATATGCTATGTGACTAGCCGTCTTTGAGGAGTGATTAAAAGAGTCAGGAGAAGTTCAGCTCTGGTTTAGATAATCTCTGCTCTGAGCTTTAGAGTTTCACTCTTCTTCCCCCAGTCCTCAGCGCTCACTTCTACTAATTATGCCCTCAAAGTTTCAGCCTCTGAACAAAGACTCTCTATCTCTCATTTTCTCCATCTCTTCTTCTTCTCGGTGCAATTCAGTGCTCTAGATTTTTGAGTGGATTCATCCAAAAATCCCCATCTCTTAGGACTGTGATTCGTTGGATGCATGAACATGCACACATCAAACCAAATGTTCCAAAAGACAACAGACTCTCTGAATAGCCCTCTAATAAATTGGTATAATGTTGCAAATATGCAGTTTACAGTGCGTAGTACTACTATAGTAAGTAGTACACAGTGTATAGTTTACAATGTGCTGTATAGTAAACAAAATACAGTTAGTATACTAGGGCTGCAACAATTATTTTAATAATCAGTTAATCTTAATTATTTATTTGTTATACTACAGTGCTGTTGAATGCTTGAATCTGATTGGGTGACAAACATCCAGTTATTTTTCAGGAAATGCACGGCTATTGTACATTGACAGATCTTGACTGCATTAGTTCCATATCACATCGCCAAATGATTTATGTCAAAGGTTGTTACAGCCTACAACAGCCAAAACCAAAACCCACAGACACTGACCAAGCCAATGAATATAACAAACAAAATTATAAAAATGACAACCTATTTCCACCTTTTTCGTGCTTAATTATGTTTTATTATTGACGGAAAGTACGCTTTCTTTCTCCCACTCTCTCTCCCATACAAACACCCACAATTAAACACTGAAACCTACACGTGCACATAAATGTGTTGTCATTGCTTTTAATAAAATAGATTAACAGCTAAAAAGCTACATGACATTTCTCAGTAATGAGATGGTAACGTTGCTGTTCTTGAAGCCGTTAAACTTACAGTTTCACTATTAGTAGAGATGCTGCAGCCAAACACTGTTGAGAGACGCACAGATTCAGGTATTTCACATACGCTTCACACAGCTACAATTAATCTCTCTCTCTCTCTCTCTCTCTCTCTCTCTCAGCTGGATAAAAATGCTTTGGTGGACACACAGCCTTAACGATTAGTTGTTGCAGCCCTATTATACAGTGTATAGTAAAAAGTACAATATATACAGTGTATATAGTAGGTCTGAATAAAAAAAAAAATACTGTTATTCTCAAAAAACAATATGAACACACTCATTTATTTAGTAATTCTAATATGTACAGAAATATTAACAAATTCAACGAAAGCATATGCATATTTTAAGTATTTCAGCCTCTCAACTCCTATCCCTCTTACTTGTTTGAACATTTTGTTTGGCTTTAATAAATGTTATAGTTAAATTTAGCTAAGTTCTAATTACCATTCAGTGATAAAATAAAGAAACAATATAAGAAACTTAACATATAAAACTTCAGTTAAGGTACTAATTAAGTAACAATTAGTTAATCTTGGCAGTTTTTGAGAGAGTTCCAGAAGTAATGCTCATTTCATATGCAAAGATGTTGGTCAATCACAACAGTGGTTGTTTACATTGAAGTCTTACAGCAGACACGCCCCTTTCAATGGAGTGTTTAAATCAGACGACTAAATTCAGGGAAGAACATGTCCATTTACAGTGGGTATAGTAAAGAATCAACCCCCACCCCCCTTAAAATAATCACATCTTGTTTCGTTGCAGCCTGAAATGAAGACGAACACAGTTTTTATTTTATCCAGCTGTATTTACTTAGTGCAACTTATCACATTCAAGTGAAAGATATAACGCCAACATGTCAGGAAAAAAAATGGACTTCCATTTTTCCAATCCCATTTACAATTCAGTGCATGAAACTACTCATGTCCTCTTGTTAATAATTGCAGCACAGATGTAATTTAAATTAAAAAAAAACTCTGAATAGTTATTTTGGTATCACTACCTTCCTACTTTACTTTTGGTTCCACATTTTTCTCTCTTGAGCACTCATTTTTCTTGAGCACTCAGTCTCACTCCTCTCTTGTTCCCCATCGCTTCCCCATGCTCTACTCAGTCACTGTCTTGTCCAGCACTGGGATTTCGCCAGTTATTGATTTCTCGTTCACTCAGCTAATGCACTTTCTCCCTCTCTCTTTCTTATGAACATCTCTTCAACATCACTCAACTATCATTTGAAATGTACTTTTCCTCCTTTCAGTGTCTTCTATGTTGGTATTTTATTTTTATTTTTGTAATTCTTGGTTCATTTGTTTTCTCTTAATGACCTCAGTAGACAAAAATCTAAGTTTTGAGGCTTTTAGTCTGTTAGCTTGGAAGCTATCTTTGAAACGCTGAAGCCATTCTATGGTTCTTTTAGAATTTATTTGAACGTATGGATATCATCTAAACGCTCTTGTAAAAAATAAATAATATCTGCACAATTCACATGGTCTTTGCTTTGAGCTGCGCACCAAATGGAAAACAGCCCCCTATAGAAAATAAAGGTGTCTTGTAGAAGTGGCTCTAGCGGAGGAATAGATGATGGCTGAGGATGTGGACCAGCTGAGGATGCAGGATTGGGAGAGTGAGATGCACACAAGACCTGAACCAAGTTAAGCTCATCACTACACTGTTGAAAAAACCTGCATATGCTGGTTAGGTATGTTTTGAAGCCTGGCAGCTGTTTTGAGCTGGTCCTTAGTTGGTCATGAGCTGGTTTATTCTGGTCCTGAGCAAGAGATTGTTGCTTAGAACCAGCTTAGGACCAGCACATGACCAGCTTAAAATAGTTCATATCCAGCTTATAACCAGCTCAGGACCAACTTAAACGAGCTGCCATGCTTTAAAACATACTTAACCAGCATATGCTGGTTTTTTCAACAGGGTATGAACCTCCTTCTTGGCTCTGTAGATCCACTGCTTCTTCCTACATGTTTGCCGAGAACACAACGATGACAGGGGTGGGGGAGCACATGGAGCTGACTCGTCACTCAGAATGAGGCAACTCTGGAGTGCAGCATCCTGCAACTCATGACCTTATAGTAAGGGTAGTCTGTCTCGTTAAGAGCAGCCTCTGCATGAGTGTGGCCCAGGTGCATGACATGACTGGAGAGAACATTTTAGAAATACTGGAACATGGAAGGGGAGCGACAGGATCGTTGTGTAGTTTGTTTTGGTGCCGTCTGCTGCAGGTGTGTCTAAAAGTTGAGGTTCTCTGCTATTTTCCTGTGGACTTCTTATTCATCTGGAGTAAGTCAATGACTAAAGGAGAAAGATTCTAAGGAGAGGCCATTCATGCTGCTTTATATATAGGCCAGGGCCCCCACAAAGTGATTCGCTTGAATGCTTGAGTGCCGTGATTCAATAGGAGGTTAGTAATTCTTGGAGAAAGGTTTTTTTTCCCCATAATATTAGATGTGGTGTAGATATTAAACATTTACTTGTAAAATAAAGAGTATTCGCTATTTTAGAAAGGGACTCTTCAATATGCCAAGAAGTCATGAAGACTTTATATACTTGAGAAATTATATAAAGGCCTACATTTGCGTAACAGTTCTGTAGCATGTGTAGACTATATCAACAGGCAAGCGTAAGATGAGGGGCTGAACTATTGAGCATGCAAATGCACTTACACTGGCTCAGATATCATGCAAATGAGATGCTAATGAAGGCACTGGCCCACAGTGTGCTGCTACAGCAGAACTCTCACTGGACCCCAATCACCACCTGTGCAGCTCTACAGTGTTACATTCCCCTCTCTGCCATAACCTTTAACACACATGAACAACTCGAGACAAAGGACACATGTTTATGTATGAGGAGCAGGATTTGTTTGTTTTATGGATATGATTGTGTTTAGAGATATTGGACAAAAAGTTGGATGCTTATCCCACCCCTGGTTCATCTGAGTGGTCAGGTGTTTTATTATAAACGAGGCATTTGTTGCATCCAGTGGGGACATAATTACGGATTATAATGACTTATACTGTCTTTTTACACATTGCGTTGCATCGCGCCGCGTAAACATAAAACCATGTCTGCGTTTGCGATCGGAGAAATGACAAACAAGCGCTACTCTACACTGCTCAAAACTCGCGTTTCAATCATCGTGTATTTCAGATTAGACAGTTTTCAAAATTCAGCTCCCAATTCTTCGGTTGTTTAGAAAGTATAAAGTTGACATTTAGGACATAATTTGGCTAGCTCTTTTGTTTATTTTTGCTCTGCCAGCAATATAGTTATTTTACAGTGCAGTACAGGGTCACAAAGGGATTCCTGTGTAAAGATCATTTTTCTTCTCCTTATTTGTGTATGTTTGAACATCTCACGCCTGCGTGATTGTCTTGTTCTCCTCAGAGGATCAGAGAAACCTGATCAAAGCAGAGTGTCATTGTAGCCTTTCGCTGTAACACACCAAACTGTTCCTCCTTGTGGGAGCCCTGACAGAAATGCAAAGCTTCATAATTAGTTTTTGAATGAGAGCGGCAGTGGTGTGGAAATGTGCTGAGTTAATCATCCTGTCTTATTCTGCACAATAAAGTGTAGTTTTACTCTGAGTAAGCTAGATGGAAGGTTTCTCTGTGCTCTTGTCCTGAAGGTCATTGCAGAGTGTTTATTTTTGTAAAAGTAAAAAAGAAGCAAATGTGAATTTTGATGTTTGTGAGGATGACAGCAGTTGCTTATATGCTGCATTTACATATAAGTGGTCAAAACAGCTCAAGAGCAGAGTGCAAAAAATGATAGGAAATTGTACAGTATACAATTTCAAAGAGTGCATTCCAAATGGCATAAATAATACACAGAACAATCATGGCAGCCATGGTATCCTTTTTTCATTGTTATTCTATATAGCAGTTAATCCACTATTTTCCTTCTTAAAAAAAAAAAAAAAAACACGGAGAGAGAAAGAGAGAGAGGGAGAGAGAGAAATGGGCTCAGAAAATGGGCCTATTCACTGTACCTTTCCCAGCTCTTAATTTAAAAAAAAAAAAAAAATTTTTATACAACTTCTATTAATTAATGTGTGAGAGCTCCTTTGAGTTCAAAATATGATGACAAAATGCATTCCAAATGACCTTTATTTTCATCTCGTACACCCTTCAACACTCTGAAACTCTTACTGTGGAAATCCTGTGGAGGGAATTTAAAATGTATTTATTTATTTTTTTGTCAAATGTTTTATTGAAAGACAAAGATTTTGAAGATGGATTTGCAATCTTACATTTTCGACTCTTTTAGAGGGAATATTCCATAAGCATGAACACTCATGTTTCCATGCACCTATGTTCATGCATCTTTTCAAGAGTGACCTGAATTTAATTTACTTGAGATAAATTCCTTCAGGAATATGCTACTTTCATCATAGCCATGTGGTGTGTGTGTGTGTCTGTGAACATCTACTCTTACCCCTAATCAATATTTTGCTCAAGCGTGACGTTGCTTCCATGGCAACTCCAGGCGTAGCGGCCCTGGGGCCATGACTAGGAAGTGGCTTTTCAGCAGAGCCTTCAACCCACAGATGGAAACTTTACACAGCTAACTGTACATTTATTACTCTGTGCATGTGCCTGTGTCTGTATAACTGTGTGTGTGTAACTCTGATTTCACAGATCAGCAGTGAGATCCAGCCACTCCCAATGTTGTGGCCTTCATGTGTAATTGGCAAACTTTATCATGGCCACAAATCAGGAGGCATCAGCATCATATTAGACCTCCTCCCCTTGCTGGAGTTATGATGTTCATTAGCAAACTCCAGGCACCGCACAAATCCAATACTGTGTTTATCCACTATATCATGTTACATACTCCTGCATGCTAACAAAATTTTAATAACAAGTGCCACGATTTTGATTTGTATGAATCAATTTCTCATGACAAGTCAGTGCAAATACCTCCTGGCATTGATATATCTATCTCCTTGAACTGCTGAAAATAAGAACCTGACTTTGCTAATTTTAGAAGTACTTCACTATTGTGTTTTTATATCTTAAAGGTGCTACAGACAATTTCAGTCATTTTACTGACTGTTCCGTCATTTTGGTAAACACCCTCTCTCCCAAAACCCCACATATCCAACCCAATTTCAGCAAACTAAAACATATCGAGTGAAAAACAGTTTGACTTTTAAAAATATCCCACAAGACTTCTGCATTATATTCGATTTTATTGTGTTCCATTTAGCTGTTTTTGAATGCAAGAGCACAAGTTGTGTAAATGGCCGCTAAGTCACTTTTGTTAGGTTATAACACTGGCAGTAAACATGTAGTCTACTGTGGTGATGAAGAGAACATGTCTTGTGGCTACAGGAGAATGAGGCAGAGAGTGCTACGTCAGGAGCTCAAGGACGTCACCTCTCTGGCAACTGCTGTTTAAGGTTATCAAAAGGGGCCGTGACTCAGTGGCTCCAAGGAATCATTTCCATCCGAATCATTCTTAACTGAGCATGCTGCAGAGAACAAATGGGTAGTTGACATGACATTTCAAGCATTTTCTGCAGTGTATTCCTGTGTGATGTGCTATAATTAAACTAAAAAACTATATATATATATATATATATATATATATGTATATATATAAAACATCCCAATTCTTCATTAGTTATCATGGCTATTTACATGGCTTTTACTGTATTTTCCCATTTAACAGATTTCAAGTGAAAATTCATCTTTGGAACACAAATGATGATATTTTAAATATTCCTTCATCATTTCTGTCCATCCATTTAAGTCCATGTCAAAATTTACAAAAGTAATCCAAAATAATCAAAGTCTTCTGAAGAGACACAATCATTTTATGTGATGAACATGATTAATTTAGGCCTTTACATATACATATTGATCAACACTAGTGCTGTCAATCGATAAAAAAAATAAAATAAATAAATAACGAATTAATCTCATATTTTTTTCTGAAATCAGGATTAATTGCGATTAATCCCACCTAACATTAAAGTTTTTAAATATACTTTCATATGGCAATATTTTCACATTCAATCTTCAAATTAATGCAGAAACAGCATAAAGACAGTATATCTTTTATATTTGTTTAATGACATATTTTTTATGACTGAAGGCGAGTATCTTTTTATGACTGAAGGCAAGTATCACTGATACCAATACGACTGATGTCTCTAGGAAATTTTTTTTTTTCCCTAATATTTAACGATTGACTATAGCCATTCAACATTACAGTATAATTGAGAGCTATCAATTTTAACATTTATTGGACTTTAAAAATAACTTCTAATTTAAGTGAACTTAAAAAAAAAATTCACATAAGCCCATTATAATAATGTCATGTTTAGCTACCTGTGCCCTTCAGAAAGTAGAAAATTAAATATACAGAAATTGATAAAGTTATTAAACACTAAATTCTAAATTAAATATAGATGAATCCTTAAAGCAACAGAAGCTATTGATTTCCTCTTTTTTCGTTTGTTCTTTGATTAACAGACATCACAGCAGCTGGGTTATTAGGTTATTTTGGCTGCTATTTCTTTAAGAGCTGCCGCTGCTGAACATGACGCAGATCTGACACGCATTATATTTTCTCACAACTCTTTACCTTTTCTGACACACTTCAGGTCTTAAAGTCTCTACTAATGAGCTGAT
>NW_015549564.1:685961-699757 GCF_001515605.1 Sinocyclocheilus anshuiensis | reverse complement strand
TAATTAAACTAAAACTATATATATATATATATATATATATATATGTATATATATAAAACATCCCAATTCTTCATTAGTTATCATGGCTATTTACATGGCTTTTACTGTATTTTCCCATTTAACAGATTTCAAGTGAAAATTCATCTTTGGAACACAAATGATGATATTTTAAATATTCCTTCATCATTTCTGTCCATCCATTTAAGTCCATGTCAAAATTTACAAAAGTAATCCAAAATAATCAAAGTCTTCTGAAGAGACACAATCATTTTATGTGATGAACATGATTAATTTAGGCCTTTACATATACATATTGATCAACACTAGTGCTGTCAATCGATAAAAAAAATAAAATAAATAAATAACGAATTAATCTCATATTTTTTTCTGAAATCAGGATTAATTGCGATTAATCCCACCTAACATTAAAGTTTTTAAATATACTTTCATATGGCAATATTTTCACATTCAATCTTCAAATTAATGTAGAATCAACATACATTATATTTTTAATATTTGTTTTATGACTGAAGGAGAGTATCACTGATACCAGTACTACTGATGTCTCTAGGAAATAGTACCCCCCCCCCAATATTTAACGATTGACTATAGCCATTCAACATTACAGTATAATTGAGAGCTATCAATTTTAACATTTATTGGACTTTAAAAATAACTTCTAATTTAAGTGAACTTAAAAAAAAAATTCACATAAGCCCATTATAATAATGTCATGTTTAGCTACCTGTGCCCTTCAGAAAGTAGAAAATTAAATATACAGAAATTGATAAAGTTATTAAACACTAAATTCTAAATTAAATATAGATGAATCCTTAAAGCAACAGAAGCTATTGATTTCCTCTTTTTTCGTTTGTTCTTTGATTAACAGACATCACAGCAGCTGGGTTATTAGGTTATTTTGGCTGCTATTTCTTTAAGAGCTGCCGCTGCTGAACATGACGCAGATCTGACACGCATTATATTTTCTCACAACTCTTTACCTTTTCTGACACACTTCAGGTCTTAAAGTCTCTACTAATGAGCTGATGAGTTGAATCGGGTGTGTTAGATGAGGGAGACAGTGCTGGGCTGCTCCAGGACAATTTTGAAGCCACTGCATTTCAGAGACATGTTCTTAAATGTGACTCATATATAACAAATACTTACATGCATGCACAGTTTTACAGGCAACTTTAATCGCATTTTTGGTAACTTCATGACATAACTGACGACATAATACGACATTGCATGCTCGTAGTTTCTTTCGCACTTTAATATTAAATGATACAGGCAACAGCGTGCGCCACCGCATTTGTGGCTGCAATTGAAGAGCAACGGCTGACGGACAGGACAGGAAAATTCGCCTGGCGCTGAGGTGAAGTTGGAGTATGCAACAATGAAAAGTCTTCCGTTTGATGTGGTCGTAAAGATGTTCTGCCTTTAAATAAATGAAATTCTTGTCAAGAAAAAAAAAAGAGACAGAAGCAGCAGTTGTGAGTGGGGTGGCCAACCCTAGCTCCACCCCTGTGTTAATTGCATTAAATAATTTTAACGTGTTAAACTTAAATAATTTATCACCTGCGTTAATGCACTAATTGAGATAGTTGTGAATTACATCAAGTAATACTGAGTGAATGACAATATTTGTTTTATTTTTGTATTTCCTAGGCTCCAGGTATTTTAATAAAAGGGCTCACTATAGCTTTATTGCTCAGTAAGCTTGGTTCTGGGTCTTAACACCACCATGTTCTCTACATTGCATAGGCTCACTCATGGATGAGCCATGCAGATTCAAGATTCAAGATTCAAGATTTTTATTTGTCACATACATGGTTATATAGAGAATACTGTATATGACCAGCAGTGAAATGTAAGTAGAGAGAGCAAAAGAAAGTACAAAAGTAAATAAAAACACAATCTAAGTGGAGCGACCTGGACGGCATCCGAACTCAGCGGCACCATCTTGGTAATAAGATAACTATAGTCAACCTTCACTGAATTTGATATAATCAATGAACTCTGAAAAAGTTATCAGTCAATGTTTAACATTCTAGTTGTCTAAATAAATTCATTGCAGCACTTATGTCATACCTAAATCGAGCTCTGTACAAAGGAAAATAATGTAAAATACGTTTTTTTTCATGCATTTAAATATGGTTTCATTTTTTTTTAATTTTCGTACTTTACAAATTAACGGAAAATTTCGAAAAATATACGAAAACGAAAAATACGCATATTTTCTAGTACATTTAACTGCACTGTGCTCGCATTTGGCCTACTTGTGCATTAAATTATAAATAAATAAAAAATATATATAGCCTATTATCTTGTGCCCTATTGTGATCTCGAATTGCAGAATATTTGAGTAGGCTGCATGCATTTGAGAGACGTTCTTAAATGTAATGCACATACATGCATGAACAGTTTTGCGGTTTCAATCGCCATTTTGGTAATTTCGTGACTTAACTGGCAATGTATGCTTGCAGTTTCTAGTGTGGTTTATTTATGAAGTGAGCGCGCGCCTCATATTCGCATACAGTTGAAGAGCGTGTGCCGTGAGCACAGTAAAACGGCTGACAGGACAGGAAAGTTTTTTACTGACATATAACAATATCGCATCAGACCGCAGTTTCCTGTTGTTCTACTGAAGCTCATTTGGAACATGTACCTTTTCCTTACATGCTGAGGGAAAGCTGAAGTGTGCGTCTGAAAAGTCTCCCGTTTGTTGTGGTCGCAAAGAGATACGGCCGTTCTGCATCTTAATAAGTTTTTAATTAACACATTTTTGAACTCATTCAAATGCTAAAAACCATTAAATAAAATATTTTTAATAACTAAGCTTTTTATTATTTATAATAAAATATTGTCTGAGCCCAATAGAGTTCATAATGTCTATAAATGCTGATCCCAAAGTATATCTACATCTTGGCTGAACTTTTTTTTTTTTTTGGGACAATTTATTTATTCTTCTTCTTATCTTTGTTTTTTACTGGGAACACCAAATTTGATAAATGATTTTCAGCACAGCACAAAGTTTAAGACAAAAATACAAGGTTTAAGACAAAAATAATAATAAATAAATACATGAAGGTGTCAGTGAGTTCAAAGGAGTCACACTTTAGGTAAGTGTGATATTTTTTATTTATTTTTTTTTTTTTACAAAACAATTCAGTAATTATCTTCCCATCCTCATATGTCTCAAAACTTCTCCCAGAGGAAAACAAAAGGAGTTTCTATCAAAATTGTATTAGATCAGATTTTGTTATTGATATTAGATCATCATTTTACAATAATTAGATCTACATTTTGAAGCAGGACCGCCACAATTGCCCCCTCAGAAAGTAGGTGCATAATGCCCTTGGCAAAACACCAAACATCTTGCTTTGTCAAAATCTCTTTTTATCGCTAAAACATTAAAATCGCCTGTTCTATATTACAAAAATTCACTCATCCCACTAGGAGCTATCCGTGATGCAATAAGAAGACGGTGGTCTCCATTTCTCCTCCACGTCTCTCGGGATATGTGTGCTGCTAAGAAACTACTGCATTTTATGACACGGCTATATTGGCTTTAAAAAAACTTCCATCTTGAAGTTTCTTTGACAAGAGGAACAGAAGTCAGCTATAAAAAATCCACAAAACGATTACTAAAGGAAGAAACTTTAATACAGAATATCTCTTAATGACAGTGTTCCAATTAGACCCACTGCATTTTTACTCTTGCCGCAAGTCAAAAAGAAAACAAATAAAGCAGACTGATTTAGAAACCTTATTAGCCTTGCAGTCCCAGAGCAATTAAATCATTACAGCATTATGGCTTCTGTGAGCACGCAACGGAAAATATTTAGGTGGTCCAGAGTTTAGAGGTGGTCCTAAAGGCCTCCTTTTGTTTCTTTTTTGCTTTACATTTTCAGCATTTGATGCAAATACATATATTGGTAAAGACAGTTGTGTAATCTGTTAATCAATATTTTTGTCATATTTCAGTTAAAAACATCCTTAAAACAAAACACATTTGCTTGAGAACTGTATAGCCTAAGACTAGCTTTTAGAGAATTAAATTATTGAATTAAATTATTTTTCTTAGTCACATAGAAAAATAAATGATTATACATTGTTTTTCTTAATGCATATAGAAAAATGCAAAACAATGTGTCCATGGGATAATAAATACAAAAAGATATATTTTCCGAAAAAGTTTCATAAAATGTGCTTCTCAATTATGTATGTATGTAATTCATTCATTTATTGCAAACAATGGTATTTTGGATCAAGTTAATAGTAGACAATGTCTGTTTTTACATTAATTTATGGCAGAGTTCTATGAAAATGACACATTCAAAGAACAAAAAAAGAAAAAGAATGATTTTGGCAAAATGGCGCCCCCATATGTGTGGCGCCCCTATGCACTGCATATACTGCGTACCCCGTTTTTGCGCCACTGGTTGCACTTATGAATTTGATAACTTTCCGGCATCAATTATAGTAGGGTAAAACGTAATTACGCTTTCGAAACAGTCTGTTTTGCCCTGCCATCATTAGCTGAAGCTGTGTGTGAACAAGAAGCGGCTGCAGAGTGTGAGTTGCTCCGTCTCTCATGCAGCCAGAGAGAGTTCTCCGGTGTTCCTCAACAACGCTTAGCTGCCCGCAGATGCGCCTGCTGGCCGATCAATCGGTCAACCTCTACTCATGCATGTATGAAGGCTTTTAGTTAATTTGATCTATCATTCGGATTATTATTAATGCATTATAACGGTGCATGGAAACATATATCCAATTAGTTAGTATTATTTTTTATTTAAAACTCTGATGGTTGATGGAAATGTTCATGGACATGTTGTGTGTCAACTACCAAAATACAGTCCTCTGCAAGAGGAGTGAGGGGACTCACAAATTTTTTTCATGAATGCAAAATACATTTAGAGTCACCTCACTCCTCTAGCAGAGGGCTACTACATCAAATAAAACCGCTTGCCAGTATGTCAGCCAGGGTGTTTGATTTGTTTTTTAGCAATGTTTTCTGAAATGTGTTTAAGTTGTGTTAAGGCCAATTCAGATGTTGGCGTTGGTCGACGCTTGTTTTCAATTATGTTCACTTGGCATTTGTCGGGTCTTGGAATGTCTAAGAAGTAACGTATTGTAATCTGGTAACTGTTGGCTTTGGTCTACATCTGGTGGTGCAGTGTGAATTAGCCTTTGTCACAAAGGCATATTAGTTTGTCAGCTCCTGGTATGCTACAATATACACGCTGTCTGGCCCAAGAAATAATTGAGTAGAAGGTGCTGACTTGTCTGTTCTTACTTTAAGAGAAGTTTCAGAGATCCTGTGATGTTGAGCTTACAGACTAGACCCAGGCTTTTGAGCTACAGCCAAGCCTGAAGACTCTTTAATAAGAAGAAGCTATTACTAAATATAATGTAGAAACTTTAATTTTCTGTAAAGCTGTTTTGCAATGATTTGCATCGTGAAAAGCACTATACAAATAAACTTGAATTGAACTGACTTGAATTTAAGCTGGATGTCAGACTTTATGATAATGATACAACCTCTGTTCTTGTGACAAAGCAACACTGTTTTGCTATAATTTTACAGCACTATTTCATAATGATTTCAAATGTGTATTTTAGTAGTGTAACATTGGTTGGACTGACTTTTGGTCAGATACAAATAATCGAAAGATATATAATTAATTAATTTTATTAATTTATAGCTTTTTGGCCTAATCAGATAATGACTGGTAAAAATGTGGCTTATACAATATATTGCACAGTAAGCATAATTGAGTTTGAGAATAGTTGAAAGTTTGGTACTATCAATGTTTAATTCTGACATTGGTGGGGAAATAAAAGCCCACCCCCACAATTTTTACATTGATGATAAATGACAATTGCATGTCATCTAAATTATTTATGCATAGATATAACAGATAAGGAGAGTTTTTATATGGCAGTACACTGTAAAAAATCCAACTTACATTTTGTATTACAAACTCCGTTTTTAAAGTTTATTCAACTATTTAACATTAAAAAAGTTGAGATAATACATAAAAGTAAGTAAAATAAAAATTTAGACCAATTTGTTTGACCAAATTAATATTTAAAGTTGGAACAACTAACAACTTTAAGTTTGTTATAAGTATTGCCCACAAAGGCTGATGAGCATGCACAGTTCGATCACTTTTTTATATACAACGCCATTTTAATTTCTCCTACTTCATTTTCGAGTTGCCTCAAGCGGCGCCCGTTTATTCCAAAATATACTATACTTTGGAATATGGCTATACTGTTGTAAAATGTTGAGAGATTCAAACAAAAAGTAATCAATAAATAGAACAAAATAAAAAAGACTGCAAGTGACGTCGCTAGCGGAAGTGCAGGTGTCTGAGAATGCAAGCCTGAGAGTGCAAGCGCCAAGCTGCAGCCAGACCCTTCTCGTTTATTCCGTCATTGTGGTCGCTTCGTAAGTGTCGTTCTATGTTTATCAATTCAGGATATGATAAATGAAATTTGTTCACAATATGCGCTTCTGTACAACATAGGTGGCGGCAAGTTAGTCAGTTAAATTTTCCCGCCTGGTCTTACGAGTTGCCTCAGGTCAGACGGCGGCAATTTTTTTTCTGACCGACCGTGTAATCGCTCCGGTAGGTGCTGTTCTATATACAATATTTACCATAAGACTTGAATTATGTTTGTTCAAAATATGTGCTTTTGTACACCGTATTTCCTTTCGTGTTAGAGTTGCCTCAGGCGGTGCCCGTTCAACGTTATTTATCACTCCGGTAAGTGGTGGTTCTTTGTGTATCAATTTAAGATATGATTTGAATGAAATTTGTTCACAATATGCACTTCTTTACAACGTATCGTTAGGTGGCTTAAGTCAAGTGAGTTCAATTTTCCCCGAGTTGCCTCCGGTCAGACGGCGCCTGTTTTTTTCCGACAGTGTAACTTACCTTAACGTTAACATAATCGCTCCGGTAGGTGCTATTCTTTGTATAATAAATTACGATAATTTTTTTTGTTTGTTTTTTTCAAAATATGTGGTTTTGTATACAGACGTGGACTTGCGAGTTGGCTCAGGCGGTGCCCGTTTAGTCCGTCCGTGATCAGGGTAAGGTTTTTTTTTTTTTATGTGTAACGATATCAGGTTACGATATGATTTGAACGAAATTTGTTCACAATATGCGCTTCTGTACAACGGTGTAGGTGGCGGCAAGTTAGTTCAATTTTCCTGCTTCGTCTTCGAGTTCCCTCGGGTCACACAGCGCCAGTTTTTTTTCCGACAGTGCAATCGCTCTGGCAGGTGCTGTTCTATGCAGGCTGTGATAATAATTTACAATTAGATTTTAATGGTATTTGTTCACAATATGTGCTTCTGTACACCTGCTTAACGTTAGGTGGCTCCAAGTTGGTCCGTTCAACTTCTGCTTCGTCTTCGAGCTGCCTTAAGTCATACGATGCCAGTTTTTTCCCCGACAGTGTCATGACTTGGGTAAGTAACGTTACTGTTTTATGTATATTAAGTAAAATGATTTAGATTAGGATTAAGGATATATAATTTACTTTATTTGCTTATAATATGTTAATTTTGTACAATTGTGTGGGTGCCTTTGAGGTTTGGATAAGGTAATTGAAGTTCTAAATGTGTTAAGAAAAAAAAAAGTTAAAACAAATTTAACAATATAAGTTAAGCTTGTGTGTTTTCGTCCCAAAGATGCATTTTCTTAATTTAACTTAATTTAACTTAATTTATATTTATTTGCTTGTTAAATGCAAAGTATTTGTGTAGCTTATGTTTGCTAAGTGTACTATAAATCTGTATCTGTATGTTTTAAAAATGCAAATAATTTAAGAGCTATTTTAAAGCTTAAAATCATAGTTGGTTTTAAAAATGTGATATTCGTTCAACCAACTAATATTTCATATTTGTTTTCTTGCTTGCCTTATGATGGTATTTTAAGTTGTTCTTTGATAATGTTCTCTAGCAATGAATTCATGTATCCCTTGTGGTAAAAAAATAAATAAAATCTTATGTTGTTGCCCAAAGAATTCATTCTACCATTGTATTGTTTATTTTTTCTCATTAGGGTGATGCAGTGCAAGATATGCAAATTTGAACTCCCTGCTCAGGAGGTCCTTTTGAAACATTGCCGATTGCGCCACTACCAGGGAAGAAACCGCCAACTACCCTGCCTCTACACCGATTGCATCTGCTCCTTTAAAACCACTGGCGCGTTGAAGTCTCACCTTTCAATTTCACACAAGCGCTTATCTTCACGTGAGAGTCACTTAACATTTAATTGTGTGACTTAAAGGAAATTTGTAAAACACCTGATTACTTCAAACATATTAGGAGCCATTTAAAGAATCATTAAACTGTAAGGTGCCCTTTTAGCCAGTGTGATTTTAAAACAAATCTGATTTCATCATTCAGTGGTCACAGAAGTCGGAAACATTGCAGCTTTTCCATTACAGACTTTAGAGCAAATATCGTTATTCAAAATGCAGAACCAAAAGACAGTGAGCCACAAACTGCCCAGTTATTTCCTGGAGACAGCCATCCTCATTAAATTGACAGGTACCCTCTTGAAGGGGAAAGTAGTTCTATGCCTTATCTTGATGAGGCAACAGAATCTGAGTTAGAATCGGTGGATTATCTAATACTTGAAAGGAAATTGGCCTCTTTGTTGCTACGCACGCACTTTTAACCGCCATTGCAATGAATTTTATATTGCTTGTGATAGATATGAAGGACAGATATGAAAGACTTTGGCCAATAAATTTGACTGGACCTGTTGTTATTGTTGCACATTATTTTGGACTTGAATTTTATATTAGTTTTTACTTGAAGCTTTCCCCATTGCGCACCATATATAGAAGTTTTTACTTTTGCAACTCAAAGCTGACAAATAAGCTCTTGAACAGGCATTTATTCCAGCTTTATTTGCTAGAGATGTTGTAAATGAAATGAGTTGATTTGGTTTGTGATTTAAATTTGCTGTTCTACAAAGAAATCATATTGATGCAATAAAAAGTTTGTGGTTCTGTCCATTTAAAGATTGTTTTTTTGAGGACCAATGTTGTACTGAGTAGCATTTAATAAATTAATTCACTCATATTGGACTGACAGTTCTGTGCTGAACTTAAAACTCAGGTTGAGTCAAATCTTAAGTCCTGAAGCTGCACTGTAAAAAATCAAAAGTTGAGAAAACTCAAAAATCTGCTGAAGCTGGTTGCCTTAAACTTTTGATTTTTTACAGCGACTTCAACTATCAAGTTTTGTCAACTGAAATTTCTAAATGATAAACATATTTCTAGTCAACTAAACACAAAATTGGAAGTTTAACTAAAAGTTCGCTTAACTTAATATATTATGTTGATTAAACATGCACAAAAGTTTGTACAACTAATTGACCTTTAAGTTGAGTAAACTCAAAAATCTGCTGAAGCTGGTTGCCTTAAAATTTTAAGTTTGCTCAACATCTGATTTTTTACAGTGTATGTTCAGTGGCAACTCAGTACATCAGAGCGACTCACAAATAAACTGCATGTTCCCTTTTGAATGGTCTCTCCCATTACGTTGAACGCTATGGGGTAAACTCCTGTTTACTCTGAATATTGAAGCCTGATTTGTTCACGTTCGTGTAGTTACACGAACAAATGGCTCTTCAACCTGCCAAAAGTGGAGGAGCCGATTGCTATATAAGTTGGCTCTGAGCGCCATTTCATCAGAATCTGAATTGGCCTGAAGTGTGGGGCCTTCATGTTTGGCCCCTAGACAGGAGTCTGTACAACGCCATGTGAGTGTGACTAATACCATTTTGGAGGCTAGAGCCTCGTCTACAAGATGCCTCTACACCCTTAAATGGTCAGTCTTTTCTGACTGGTGTGTAGCATGGAATGAGAACCCGTCTTCTTGTGACATGTCATCCGTGTTAACCTTCCTGCAAGAGTTGCTGGATAGGGTGAGCACCCCTTCCATGTTTAAAGTACACTAAAAAAAAAAGGTTCTTCAGCGGTTCTTTGGAGTGGTTAAGGTGTTATATAGCACCACTACCGTATAAAGAACCTGTTAAGCACCTGTATGGTTCTTCAGCGGTTCTTCAGCGGTTCTTTGGAGTTGATGAGGTGCTATATAGCACCACTACCATAAAACCTGTAAGCCCCTGTATAGTTCTTTAAAGGTTCTTTAACTCTCTCTTAGTCTCTTAGTTTAGTTGGGGAAAGGGTTAAAACAACATTAAAATACAGTCTATTTCTTGAAGATATAATTTTTTTTGCCCCCAAGGCCCCCATAATGAAATATTCCAGGGCCCCCACATGAGACCTTTGACCTCAGAAAAAAAGGACCTCTCCACAAACAGCAACCAACTTCACACATTACTAACCAGTTAGACTTTATTTCTGGAGTATCTAAAACAGAAGTCCTTTATTGAGAATTCAGTTTTTTCTTTTTTTCAACTTACCATTTTGGTGAATAGCGTTTGCTTTAGTTGCCTCTTGACCCTTAACGTTACCTTTAAGTTAAAATAAGTTTCTCTAATAGCACTAAAAGTGGTTCCCCTATGATTACGAGCCAAAGAACCGCTTTTAGTGTTATATAGCACAATTTTTTTTAGAGTGTATGTGACAGCCATCACAGTGAATCATGCTCTCGTGGCTGGACAGTCAGTTGGCAAGAACAACCTTGTCGTTAAGTTTCTGAGGGAAGCTCGGAGATTAAATCCACCTCTTACTGTGCCGACCTGGGACTTAGTCCTTGGGGCCTTCCCTTGAGCCACTCCATTTGGCTGATTTGCAGACCCTGTCGCTTAAGACCAACCTTCTTTTGGCTTAAACATCAGTCAAGAAAGTGGGTGACCTGCATGCACTGTCAGTCAGTGCTTCATGTCTTGAGTTTGGGCCTAACAACTGTAGAGTCGTCCTCAAGCCAAGACACGGCTATGTGCCTAAAGTGCTCTCCACTCCGTTCAGAGCACAAGTCATTACCCTTCTGGCTCTTCCCAATTCAGAGGATGAGTAGGATCCCAATCCACTTTGCCCGGTCTGGACTCTTAGGGTGCTTTCACACCTGTAGATTGATTGCTTTGTTCCGAAACGGGGATTACAATTATTACAATGTTGCTTTTTATTCTTGGTGCGGTTTGCTTTCACATGGCAACATTTCTAAACGGACCAAATTTTTTAATACATGTCATGCGCGAGTAAACTGTTCTCTCATTGGTCAAAGTTCCACGGTTTATTTTCCGGAATTCCACCACTGTCACGGCTGTCATCTGTCAGGATGCAATGACAACAGCTTTGCGGGCTTATTGTTTTTTTTGTAGCTGTCGTTATATGAATTTATCATGTTGAGCAGGAGTCCAGGATTGATCGGGAAAACATTTTTAAAATGCACCCACTACGAAGAAGAGCAATAAGATGGCATTATAAAATGAAAAAGTGCAATTTGATTTTGAATGGCGAAGACGTGCTCACCCACAGACATTCACAGGTTCATTTTGAGGTATTAGCAAAACAACTAAGCAATTATCCATCATACATTGTGATATAGCCTGGTTCGTTGGTCCATTGGATCAGATTGCTTTCTCACTACAACTGAACCACTCCAGTGTTCGTTTTCAATCGAGCCGAGACCACCTCGTTCAGGCGATCTCGGACCGATTGTTTTGGCGCGGATCTGAGTGCAATTGCTGTGTTCACACATGCCCAAACGAACTGAGCTAAGGGGGGAAACGCGCCAGGTTCCGAAACAACGGGCCAGGTGTGAAAGCACCCTTAGAGTCTATGTGGAGCGCTCTGGCCTATTTTGACACTCAGAGCAGCTCTTTTTATGCTTCTGAGGTCACTCTAAAGGACTGTCGGTTACAAATCAAAGGCTATCTCGCTGGATAGTGGAAGCTATAGCCCTGGCTTATACCTCAGCGGGCTTACAGTGTGCTATAGGAGTAAGGGCCCACTCCACTAGGGGAATGGTCTCTTCCTGACAGGTTTTGTCTGCTTAAATTACCTAATCCCCTCTACGAGTGGAGAAGGTCCTGTTATGTAGTCCCCATCCTAGTGGCTTGGGGCTCATATTATTTCAGGCTTGTTGGAGCTCTCAGTATGGGTGGGCAGGGCTCGCAGGGCGGCTTTGTTCTGCACTTGCTTTTAGCATGGCACTATTGGATGCATTCACTATAGCGTTCAACGCAACGGGAAAAAGACCGTTCGAAAGGGAATGCTCCGGTTTTTAACGTAACCTCGGTTCCCCGAGATAAGGGAACGAGTGTTGCGTAGGCTGCCGTGCCTTAAGGCTGCATGCAAGTCGATGGCTGTCGCTATCAGCCGAAAGATTCTGACGAAATGTCATTCATAGCCGACTTATGAAGCGTCATTTGTTTGTGCAGCTACACGAACATGAACAAATCAGGCTTCAGTATTCAGAGTAAACAAGAGTTTACCCTATAGCCAGGGCAGGACTTAGGGGGCCAGGGCCCCCTGGGCTTAAGGTTATGTTTGGGCCCTATACCTACACTACAAATGCCCTTAAATAGAGTATTGTCAAAGTTTAAATATAATATTAAATATTCATTATAATATAATAAACAGGATGTGTTCTCTCGGTTGAGAGATCAAAACCCTGAAATAACTTTGAGCAATAAAAAAAAAAAAAAAGCCAGAGATGTTGGCTTATTAGTATAAAAAGTTATTGTCATATCTGTGTCCTCTTATGTCAGGTTCTTATTTAATCAATAAATTCAAATAAAAAGACATGCTGGCTATTAACAATAAAATGAAATCACTATCAATAAAATTCATAGATGGATTGTGCATAAATGTTAAGTTTAAATATAACATTTTAATGTAGAAATATTAAATGATTGCAAAAATGAAGTAATCTACTTTTTTTAAAATATGAAACTACAACCGCCAGTAGGTGGCAGCACTAGTCAAAGTTTAAATGTAATATTAAATATTCATTATAATATAATAAACAGGATGTGTTCTCTCAGTTGAGAGAACAAAACCCTGAAATAACTTTGAGCAATAAATAAATAAAATAAATAATCAACTTTTTAAAATATGAAACTACAACAGCCAGTAGGTGGCAGCAAGTTACTGTCTTAATGAGTGAGTTGAATCAACCGATTTGTTTAAAAAGCTGATTCATTTAACTTTGCAAACGACTGTACTTATAGCCTGATTGAATCATTACTGGTACGTGTAACGCTGAGGAACAAAACACTGTTGTTCGGAGATGCAGCGGTTCTGCTGTTTGTTCTATTTTCTTTCTGACGTAAGTTCAGAAAGTTGTTGTTTATTGTACATTGTACATTATTATTATTATTGTACATTTGCGAACGTGCAGATATTCGGAAGAAAAAAAAAACAGGACTCTTGTTTGTATGATAGGCTAAGTCCTATATCATAGGCATAGATATGTTATAAAAACAGAAACTCATTAAATTGCTATTTTTTATTTAAAACCATTTTGATGACATTTTCCCCCCACTATGTGTAATGGCAGTAAGATGAAAGAGAGAGCTCAAAACTCATCAGATGATGGCATAATTTAGTGGAATATTAATATAGTAATAGGCCTATAGAATCATCCTATGTAAAGAAATGAGGTGTGAACATTTGAGAATGTATCATTATCTTTTAAATGTGCGCTCTTTGGGGCTAAAGCTTAATGGAGCTGTTTAAAGTAGCCATGTGATAACAAACCAATCAGTGCAGACGCGATTCAATACGTGTGTCCTTCTCTGTGAAATAATCATAAATAGTAGTTTATGCTGTTTGATTGTGGCCTCGAA
>NW_015549564.1:679803-684664 GCF_001515605.1 Sinocyclocheilus anshuiensis | reverse complement strand
TCATAAATACCAGTTTATGCTGTTTGATTGTGGCCTCGAATGTCGTAGTTGTAAGCTGTAGCCCCGGCTGGCCCATTTAAATCTTAGAAATGCGGCTAATAATTCCTGAATTCTGACTGGCATATAATCAGGGCCGGCCAAGGATCTGTTGGTGCCCTAAGCAAGATTTTAGATTTTCGAGATTAGATTTTGTGCATACAGTGGAAAATGGCATAATTAAACTTAAATTACTTTAATTCATGAATGCTATATTTTAGTCCTAGTCATGGTCTCTTTTCAAAAGACATTCTGTGCACTTTTTGGTGAATTAAAAGCAAGCAGTAATGTAACTGAAATTAAAACATTACAGAAGCTTACATTTATTTTAAAGAAAATAGAGTAAAATTAAATAAGCAGTTAACTCAAGCAAAAACGTTCCACAGTGTCAGTGTTGCCAGTTAAGATGTTCTAAAAAGGCTATTTAAAAATACTGCATAAACATCAAGGGCAAATACACAGTGATTAACTTTTTTAAAGTTAAATAAATTTTTACCTCTATATTGCTCTTTTTTCTGCTCCTCTTCTTTGTGTTGCTTCCTGCCTTGTGCCCCCAATTTTCTTTTTTCACTCATTGTTTAGAAATGATCCTTTCAGAGCACACAAATGGCAAAACTATGTGTGTGCCATGCATAGCTAATTAATCCAACATGACATGTTGTCAAATCGTCAATTTTATTTTAATCAGTTCGATGATCGATCAGTACTAACATTTTAATTGTCGGTATTTGCTTAATATATGTGTGTAGGAGCGAATGATGGTCACAAGAGAGCGCTCTTCCGAGAAAAAAAAACTTTCGTGCGGCACCCCCCAGTCATGTCGCCTATGCCACGGGCCGGCCCTGCATATAACGAACAAATCAAACAAACGTAAACGGGCAAAGGCGGGGCCCCCTACAGGGCGGGGCCCATGGGCTGCAACCCACTCAAGCCCAATGGTAAGTCCGGCCATGCCTATAGCGTTCAATGCAGCGCTCATTCCCTTATCTCAGAGAACCGAGGTTACATTACTGTTGGGTATGTTTGCCAAGAGCTGTGCTTTACCTTGTACCCCACACACTGAATCTGAGTGAGAAAACAAATCCGTGTAATCAATGTAATTTCACAGATTTTTCACAAGCTCCTAATAATCTGAGAGACCACAAACCCCTTTAATAGGGCAAAAACATATACTTGAAGTCCTCAGATAGCAAAAGTGTTCACTGTCCAGGGATCTGCTTTCGTTTTCAGCTTCTGTTTGTGCATGTTGGTGAATTTTTATTCACCTTTCTATGAACGTGTTTCATTGAGTGTGCATGAGCTTCTGTTTGTATGCACAATTTTCATGTAATAGAGTGTATTCCGCTGACATACTGACTGATGTAAACCGACATTACAGCAGGAGAAACATAAAACTATCTAACGGTTAGAGAATGAATGGACTTAGAAGCATAAAATAAATGTATTGTTTAGTCCTGCACATTTGTATTTGTGATAGCTAAAGTTTCTCTTAATAACAGTACCAGGTTCATTACTACTGAGCAGTTTATCTTCAATATGCAGTATATTGGATCAAAGGAAGAACGTGTGAATGAATTTTACCTTTTCCTGATTTTTTCAATTTTTAATAATTGTGATATTAATAAATATTGCATGATGTAATGAGTTGACATTTGCTTGACTTCTGTGACACTACTCTCCAGTGTGAAACCCTAAGAGACAAACGCACCAGGTCTTGCCCTCGGGCTAAGAGATCCAAAGTAATTGGAGTTGATTTAATGGCAGAATGAGGCCATGGTTGTGGAGCCATAACCTAATGAACCCGGTGTGGAAGACGAGTACAGCCAGCCCCCCAAAAAAGGTCTGAACAGATGGAATCCTTCAGCAGAATATTATGTATTCCAGTGGGACTGTTTTGGAGGTGACACACAGATAAATGAGTCCATTAGCATGTTTGGTACAAGTAATAGCTGTGACCTTTTAGGATCACCTTATAATTGTTTTTTTAAGGAGCCCGCTGGAATGACTTTGATAACTTTGACCTTCATCTCACAATCAGCTCATGCCATTCTGTGTACACTGTGATGCAGCTTGGTAGATCTGCTGTATACATATACACAGCAGGGTTTCCTGTTAAGCATGTGTTTACATATATCTGTGCGTTTAGCAAGTGCTCTATTTATAAAACGGGTTGAGCTCTTCGTAAGCATTCATAATGTGTGAGTTCAGGTTGTAAACCTTCGGGTTACAAGTCCGACTCTCTATCCATTAGGCCACGACTGCCCCCTCACACTGTTGCATAGTCAACCGGCATGATTGCTCGTTTGATTGTGTGTTGTGGCAGAATACTGCATGTGGAGAGTTGCAGATCTTGCAATACTCATGTTTGTCTATAATTGAGTCATTCACTTTGAGTGCTTGTGTATTGCTCCGGCAGCCAGCCGACTGAAGGTGACCCTGTGCTAATGGTGGCCATTATCCATGCCAGCGTCTGCTTCCTCCAACAATGCGTCATTGCAAATGGTCATAGGCTAGCTTGAATGAAAAGGGAACATGAGTTCTCTTTTATTTCCCCAAAAAATAAAAAGTGAGATTTCTCGCCATGTGGATTTGTCAGTAGAGTATTATAGAAAATGTGGGTATGACAAAATGTGGAAAATGTGGGTGTTCACAACAACATGGATAAGTAATAAACATCAAATTAATAAAAATATAACTATTTTAACATTATTCAAAATACATAGTGATTGATACAGTCTTGCATGGAATACACTTGTTTTTTTGTTTTTTTTTTACAGTTTGAACGTTCTTGTTTATTTTCATGGTCTAAGTTATCCATAGTCACTTTCATTATGGCTATCAAAGTCACGCAAAAATTATATTCAAAGTCAAATTAAACAATTTTAATAATGTAAAAACACGTACGTACCTAAGATAACACATTGAAACAAATAGTTATAAAAGTTTTGTTTCACTTTTATTTTTAATGTTTATTTGGTTTAACATGCTGAATACGAAAACCACATTACTTTTTGTGAATATCATTAACAGTGCTCATAAAAACTAAAAACATATCTTATATACAAGTATATTATAACTTAAGCTAATTTGTTATTACTCAAGTCACCAAAAGTTAGTTGTCCAAATCTTCAGAAGTGCACGTTGGATGATTTTTGTCTTTTATGACTAGTCCAACAATGTTCTGGAATGTACCAAAACAATTGAATATTCAAGAATGTTACTGTCACAGATTCTGTTAATTTGGACCTTCTGTTTGCCTTGTTAGTTGTCATGGTTTTTGATTTAATTTCGTCATTCTGTTCACCTGTGTCTCGTTAATCATCCTCATTTGTCTGTGTATTTAAGTTCCTGTCTGTTCAATCTAAGTTGGCCGGTTATTGTTGAATGTTACTTGTGTGTGTGTGGTCTCGTCCTTATCCCTGTGGAGTTAATAAATGTTTATTCTGGATTATCTTCTTCGTCATGCGCTCCTTGTCTCTACACCATGATACAGAAATGCCAAGAATGTTCCCATCCTTGCAAAAGCAAAATTAGTATAAAAATGTATTTGTACTAAACCAATGTTTCATAATTAATAATATACAGGTGCATCTCAATAAATTAGAATGTCATGGAAGTAGCTTACCCTCCTTGTGAAGGGTGTCAATGATTGTCTTCTGGACAACTGTCAGATCAGCAGTCTTCCCCATGATTGTGTCGCCTAGTGAACCAAACTGAGAGACCATTTTGAAGGCTCAGGAAACCTTTGCAGGTGTTTTGAGTAGATTAGCTGATTGGTATATCACCATATTCTAATTTGTTGAGATAGTGAATTGGTGGGTTTTTGTTAAATGTGAGCCAAAATCATCACAATTAAAAGAACCAAAGACTTAAACTACTTCAGTCTGTGTGCATTGAATTTATTTAATACACGAGTTTTACAATTTGAGTTGAATTACTGAAATGAACTTTTCCACGACATTCTAATTTATTGAGATGCACCTGTAAGTTCTAAAAATTTACCTGACGTAAATATTTACCAAAATATTGATTATATGTATAAATAAATATTACAATAATAGTTAGTACCAGAGAATTACAGGAGAATCATAAAAAAAATAGAATTAGAAACAGATTTTTGCTACATTGTGTAATCATTGAACTGTCAACCGTGATGTTGCAGAAATAGAAATCATTCCAAAATTAGAATCCTTTGTTGCTCGTTGTGTATCACCTTAGAAATTGTTTAGGATAAAAAGGAAAATATACTAAATACTAGATAATAAATAGTAGTTCTCCCAAAAAATAAAATTATGTCATCATTTACTCACCCTTAAGTGAATATATAAAACATGATATTTTGAGAAATGTGTTTTGTTTTGTTGTCCATACAAAGGTAGTCAATGGTAATAATAGGCTACTTCACCATCTTGACCGGCACTAACCGGTATAAACTAGTCTGGGCCAGCAGGGAAATTCAAACTGGCCTAAACTGCTCTTTCCCATGTTACATCTCTTTTGTTCCAAATATAGTGAGTTCACTGTGCATGGGGTGGTTTCCAGTAGAATGTTCAGGAAACATGGGTACAGTCTTTTTATGTGAATAATGAGGTGTTACTTTTTTTTGGTTGGAGTGTTGCCAGTCATCTTGCTCACTCCCACTGGGATTATACGGGTCAGTGTTAGACCTGCTTTGGGCTAGCGATGACATCACTCTGTTTTCCGCAGGGAGAACTAGATCTACTGCATAGACAGCTCAACACAGATGCAGCTCTCTCTCTCTCTCTCTCTCTCTCTCTCTCTCTCTCTCTCTCTCTCTCTCTCTCTCGCTGTCTCCCCCCAATCC
>NW_015549564.1:673946-679464 GCF_001515605.1 Sinocyclocheilus anshuiensis | reverse complement strand
TTTTTCCTTCCACTCAACTTTCTGTTAACATGCTTGGATACAGCACTCTGTGAACAGCCAGCTTCTTTGGCAATGAATATTTGTAGCTTACCCTCCTTGTGAAGGGTGTCAATGATTGTCTTCTGGACAACTGTCAGATCAGCAGTCTTCCCCATGATTGTGTCGCCTAGTGAACCAAACTGAGAGACCATTTTGAAGGCTCAGGAAACCTTTGCAGGTGTTTTGAGTAGATTAGCTGATTGGTATATCACCATATTCTAATTTGTTGAGATAGTGAATTGGTGGGTTTTTGTTAAATGTGAGCCAAAATCATCACAATTAAAAGAACCAAAGACTTAAACTACTTCAGTCTGTGTGCATTGAATTTATTTAATACACGAGTTTTACAATTTGAGTTGAATTACTGAAATGAACTTTTCCACGACATTCTAATTTATTGAGATGCACCTGTAAGTTCTAAAAATTTACCTGACGTAAATATTTACCAAAATATTGATTATATGTATAAATAAATATTACAATAATAGTTAGTACCAGAGAATTACAGGAGAATCATAAAAAAAATAGAATTAGAAACAGATTTTTGCTACATTGTGTAATCATTGAACTGTCAACCGTGATGTTGCAGAAATAGAAATCATTCCAAAATTAGAATCCTTTGTTGCTCGTTGTGTATCACCTTAGAAATTGTTTAGGATAAAAAGGAAAATATACTAAATACTAGATAATAAATAGTAGTTCTCCCAAAAAATAAAATTATGTCATCATTTACTCACCCTTAAGTGAATATATAAAACATGATATTTTGAGAAATGTGTTTTGTTTTGTTGTCCATACAAAGGTAGTCAATGGTAATAATAGGCTACTTCACCATCTTGACCGGCACTAACCGGTATAAACTAGTCTGGGCCAGCAGGGAAATTCAAACTGGCCTAAACTGCTCTTTCCCATGTTACATCTCTTTTGTTCCAAATATAGTGAGTTCACTGTGCATGGGGTGGTTTCCAGTAGAATGTTCAGGAAACATGGGTACAGTCTTTTTATGTGAATAATGAGGTGTTACTTTTTTTTGGTTGGAGTGTTGCCAGTCATCTTGCTCACTCCCACTGGGATTATACGGGTCAGTGTTAGACCTGCTTTGGGCTAGCGATGACATCACTCTGTTTTCCGCAGGGAGAACTAGATCTACTGCATAGACAGCTCAACACAGATGCAGCTCTCTCTCTCTCTCTCTCTCTCTCTCTCTCTCTCTCTCTCTCTCTCTCTCTCTCTCTCTCTCTCTCTCTCTCTCTCTCTCTCTCTCTCTCTCTCTCTCTCTCTCTCTCTCTCTCTCTCTCTCTCTGCAGCTCTCTCTCTCTCTCTCTCTCTCTCTCTCTCTCTCTCTCTCTCTCTCTCTCTCTCTCGCTGTCTCCCCCCAATCCATATTCCTCTCTGAATGGGCAAAAGCTTGTCAAACATGTTTCAGTTCCTTTTGTCTATTTTTGTGCTCATTGTCCATGATCTTTACAGTACACTTCAGGAGTGAGAATAGTATCAGTTGTGTAGTCTGTGAGGTGGTCTTACTGTGACCTCTGCCCTCTCTGTCACTAAGTCAGTCATGTAATCGTTGAATGACTGATATTGACCGCCTCCTCACCTCCCGTCACTCTGACAGAATTCCTTATGGGTCTGTTAAATATTTAGGTTGTGGAATTAATGGTATCAGTCTCAGACAACACACCAGCATACTGTCAGATGCATATTGCAAACAAAATTGCAACTTTCATAAATCCGCAAGATGCAATCTGATTGGCTGGCTTTATGCAGATTTCAAGAGTCAGAGTGAGATAAGCTGAGATAGAAGAAATGAGTTATCTTTAGTCTGTTTTTGGCCAGAATCTGCAACGTGGACCTTTTTATTCTTTCTTTTAGTGCAAAGCTACGCTTCTTCTACCCCAAACAAAAGGGTTATAATGTGCAAAATGTTGAACAGCCACATTAGCCAAGACTACAGCCTCAAATTAGCACATGCTCATGCCTAACTAATGAGTACACATTCGCCTAAGCAGCAGTGGGCAGATGATAAGTGAACAATAGCTTCACATTTATACATTTTCTGCTTGATGATTTCTGCTGGTGTCTCTCATTCAGTAAAGCACATGGATAATTTTGTCGATTTGAAACATTTCGTCCTATCTGGTGACATTAAGAAGGAGCTACTTACTAACTTTTTCCCTTTTTTTCCGTTTGGCTTATGACTGATTTGGCTCATTAAAGAGAGAGAGTGGGAATTAATTAATGTCATTAAATGAAGCATGCTGAACCCTTCATGAGTTGTGAAGTGAAGTGTGGAAGAGGAGAGCAAGAGATGGAAATAATAAAGAAACTGATGAGTAGATCATTATTTCCATAATTATTATCATTATTTATTAGTATGATCTCAGCTATGACATTTCTGGCTGAAACAACGTTTTAATGTTACAAAATCACTATATTATATCAAATGGATAGAGTACTTTATTTTTGGAACTCTACACTGAAACAAAGGTTTCTCACTGTGTAGGTGTGTGTAAAGCTTAGAAGTTGGTTGCACTTTAAAGGTCATTTATCTTTCTTTTCTCCGCACAGCTCTCTCTCATACTCTTACAGCCTATATGAGACACAGCATGTTTTATTTGACAACTAATTTGTCTATCCACAATGGAAGCAACACAACCGTGTGACAGAACACAATTTCAGCCAATCAGAACAGTTGTGTGGAGTGAAATTTTGGACCAGTCAAATTTCACTGTAGGTGGAGCTACCTAGTGCAGTGCAGAAACAAATGTACTCTCGCTCATCACTTAAGTGGGAATGCAAACGGAGAACTTCCTCCAGGTATTGTACCTCCTTGCCAGTAATATTATAGCCCATGTTACACAAGCCCAAACATACATTATTTCCTACCAACTTCACCAATTTCATATACGTCACAAGTTATATCCATTATGAGTACTGTTTCATGTTTAAAAGGAACGCTCATGATGCACTAAATAGGTAAGATTGTGTGCCAAAGTGAATATTACTAAGAAAAAAAGAAGAAGAAAAAAGAACTAAGAAAGAAAGAAAGAAAGAAAGATGAAGAGAAAGCACTCTGACTTATGCCTGAGGGCAAAGTCACTCAAGAACATCCCCGCCAATTCAGCTGACCTGCTTTCTCGCCACGCGTTTTCCTCCTTTTCCCAGAATGGCATTTAATTTAGGCTCCATCACTCTTCTTTTCTTTTTTGGCCTTGTCCAGGAAGAACTGGATTTCTCATCCCCCTCCCCCCTCTCTCTCTCATCTGTTTCTGTCTCTCACTAGCTCCTTCCCATTCCCTAAGTATTAAACCTCTCAGGGAAAATCCACTAAGAATGAATTGCATCTGCTGATAGCGTCATTTATTTGCACACACAGTCACTTGAGCACACTGTTATAGCAGGCAATTCATTGAATTATGCAAATCAGGTAATGGTACAGAAATGCCACAAAAATATGTGCTAAATTTAATTTACTGTAAAGAAAAAAAAATCTGATTATGGTAGCTCCTTTCAACCTTAGAATTCAAATTAAAACATAAGAGTGTAATTGTGTAAATAGAGTAAATTGTGAGATAAAGTTAAACAAGACAGTCACAATGTGAAAAAATGAAGTCACATTGTCAAATGGCACACAATCTGACTTTCACTACACAATTATTGTGGCCAAAAAAATTATGATAACTATATTATTAAAATATATATTTAAAATAATAATAATAATGAAAACAACAACAACAAAATGATAACAACAATAATGCTAACAGTGAAATTCAACTTTAGCTTTTTTATTTCCTGTTTTCTCTTTTTCGGGCCAATGTATCACACTTAAATCATAAATATAGGTACATGCCACATTTGACCGTTCCAGACACATCGATGCACCTGCTATCTTGTCAATTGGTCGTCATTCACAATAAAATTCACAATCACATTTATTTGTATAGTGCTTTTCATGATACAAATCATTGCCAAGCAGCTTCACAGAAAATTAAAGTTTCTACATTATATTTAGGAGTAGCTTATCAGTGGTGACTATGACAAGGTGATGTCCATATGGCAGAAATGTACAGTCAAAATCATGCAGTTAGTTAATGACATGTATTCAAACAAATGTTGAACACTATTAACAGCAATGATTATATGTTGCGATCAAACTTATTGCAAAATTTGGTAGTTGCAATGCATAGTAGTGTTCATAAGCACAGCTCTGCTTTGTTTACAGGGGTAACCCAGGAAACACTTTATCATTGCTGTTCATAAGTGCCACCTCCTGTCAGAGAGTGAATCTGTGTCCCATTCAGCTTGTCTGCTGTTTCGTTCAGATATGTTTTATGTAGTATAATTTCACATAACTAAAGTCAGACCATTCTGTTTTTGCTTCAAATTTCAAAATTATACAGTCTAATTTAGATTAAAAACTACTCATGGATGTATGTTGCATCTTTGTTTGGATCATGATTAAAATCCAGTGGTTGCCTCTAATTTTAAATGGAAAGAGCACAGACAAAGCCTTAGTTTGTTCATATTAAGAGATTTCTTTTATTTGTGTAACTTACTTGTTTGATTTGGGGTTTGTTTTATTTATTTTTGTTATATTTCAATTTCACAAAGGAACGTGCAGCAATAGCCTAATAAAAAAACCACCTTTTCATTTTCATTCTGTATAATGTCTTCAATCTCATTTTGTTAAAAAAAATCGAGAGAAAATCGAAACGTGAAATCAAAATCGTGAATCGAATCGAATCGTGAGTTCTATCCTATATAAAATATCGAATATAGTATATATCGAAATCCTATATACACATATATTTCTATCTATATATTTTAGCTTGTCCTCAATAAGGGCCATTTTTGAAGAGTGTGCATGTGTCTAAATAAATAAAACATCAAATAAAGCAAAATAACAAGGAACAAAAAATAATGAACTAGTCATCAGCTGCCATGTTCGTTACAGCAGGATCTCGGAGATCTCAAATTGATGAATTAGCAGAAGTTATTACTCCACCACCTACATTTGATGTCATTAACGTCCGTCCTATATTGTTGAATCAGTCTGGTCCAAACAACAGAGATGTTTGATGTTCCCATGTTTGGGAAACAGTCATGACTAGCTAGTATGATGCATCATTGTAGAAGCATCAGTTTACATCGTGGTTAAGTCACCTTTATTTTTTATATAGCGCTTTTAACAATACAGATTGTGTCAAAGCAGCTGTACAGCATTAATTAGGAAAATAGTGTGTCAATAATGCAAAGTGACAATAGTAAACACTAATTTTTCAGTTAAAGGCAGTTCATCATTGAATTCAGTGATGTCATCATCCAGCTCAGTTCAGTTTAAATAGTATCTGTGCAATCAAGTCAACGATATCGCTGGAAATGAAGTGTCCCCAACTAAGCAAACCAGAGGCGACAGCGGCAAGGAACCAAAACTCCATCGGTGACAGAATGGAGAAAAAACCTTGGGAGAAACCAGGTT
>NW_015549564.1:668646-673773 GCF_001515605.1 Sinocyclocheilus anshuiensis | reverse complement strand
ATATTCTAGGTATTATCAAATTGCTAGAGTTTTGAGAACGCAGCGGACGTGGCAGCGGACGTGGAGGACTATAATGTAACGAGCTCGTTCAAATACTGAGGTGCTAAACCATTCAGGGCTTTATAAGTAATTGGTTCTCTCATGGTTAAGAAGTGAGTTACATCGTTGTACAAGAAATGCACCCCTGATTAGGTAATTTTTTGAGAGTGAGTAGAGTGACTCACTTTAGTCTGTTTTCTCCTAACATCATGATTTTGTGCGTCAGTATTTGCTACCAACTGCATCTTCTTCTTTTTTCTGTTCTATGACGGGTGGCAACAAGCGTTAAAATGCAGTTCCTTCATCTATGTTGGAGTGTTAAGATAGTTTACCAGCATTAGATTGTTTAGAATATGTGTAGTATTAACATAATATCAGTATTTTATATATTTTTTAATATCATAGTTATCAATTTTGTGCTACTCATTTTGTGTAATACAAAGTACAATTATGATAAATAAAGTTGTAATTATGAGAAATAGCCACAGTTGTGAAATACAAAGTCACACTATGAGATATAATAGTTGATGTAAAGTATATAAATAAATATAAAGTCACAATTCCACTGGAGGTTTCCATAGAGTGGTGGTCTGTAGAGGATGCAGCAGGCTATAGCATTAGGGGCTTTCGCACTGGAGGAACCTTTCATAGTTCCTAGAACTATTGGTGGAAGTACACGCTTTTTGGCGTGTTCGCACCGCAGGAACTAGGAAGGGTTTTAGTTCTAGGAACTCCGTTTGGAGGAACTAAATTAGCTCCTACTTCAGAGTAGGGTCTAAAACAGTTCTATAGGAACTGCCAGTGACTTAAGTGTACGCTGATTGGCCAAACGCATACAAAACACCGGCTACCAGGCATTTTTTAAAAGCCATGTAAAAATACTTACTCCATGAACATGGAAAACAGCGCTAACGGCATTTACCTGTTGTCTGCACTGCGGTGTTGTCATAGTGTTGTCATAGGAGATTTCATCTCTTAGGCCAACTTTTTGCTCTTTCAGTCACATAAATTGTGCATTTACATTCCATCTCCATTATCACGTAACCCAAAACACACAACAAAAATAGCTCCGATCATGGCGTTCTCCATTCACCGGTTGTTGATGTTTGTAAATGCCGCGCATAAAGACGTTGCTGTCAGCTGCTTCCAAGTTCCTGTTGCTGGTGCGAATGCAACCAGGAAAACGGCCCGAGGGAGAAATTGGTTCTCTAGGAACCACCCTGCTGGCTAGTTCCTAGAACTAAGTTCCTAGAACTACGCGGTGCGAAAGCCCCGAATCTAACTTACTTTAGTGGGACTATACAGAATTACTTAGATCCACATTCTCTAAAATAATGAAAGTATTTATCTACCATACATCTGGATATATAATGAGTTATAAGGCCACTCTTCATTACTTGATAATAATTTCATGAATTATTGGTGCCATGATCAATTAGCTAAAATTCGATTACCATAACATTTTGTAACCAGTAATAATATAATGTTAGCTGTGCAAAGCAAATATTATAATTTTTTTGTGAACGAGGCACAATTTATAAGCCTTATTTGCATTGAAAGGAGTGTTTGTGCCTTAACACTAAAGAAACACTGCAGGCAAAGTGGTTTATCTCTCTCTTTCCCTCTTTTTTCTTCATTTATCCCTTGCTACCTCCTCCATCTTTCTTTCCATCTCTTTTCATCTTTCTCTAACTGATGGGTCAGCTTGTGTTCTGTATACTCACAGGGCTCTCCAGTGAATTGTTAGAGTTTGCAGTTGTCTGTTGATAGCTGTTCAAGAAATGCAAAGCTTTAAATAAATACGGAGACATTATATGCCTGAGATGTGTTAGAATAACAAAACAAATCTCCCCTCATGGAAAAAGGTGGTTATCTCCTTTCAACCAGTTCTGGCTTTGATTAATCACTGTGTTTATCCTCATCTGTCTTCTTCATCTTCACCAAGATGCACCACAGCCGGTTTCTCACAGCCTTGCCTCTGCATGATTCATCCCTTATCTCAGAGAAAGGAAAGGAAAGCATGTGGAATTGTTTGATTCTTTGCTTCTAAAAGGTCTGCTTCTTTTTAAAATCAGACTCAAATCCCTTAGCGGGACCAGGGCGGCCTCCAAGATCTTCTTAAAGATGTGATGGGACTGTGACAGCCCGAAAGGGAGGATCTTGTACTGATATGCCCATCCTTCAAAGGCAAGCCGAACAAACGGTCTGTGCCGAGGAATGATAGAGACATGAAATTCTGTGTCCTTCTGGTCTATTGCCACAAACCGATCCTGGTGTCTGACACGTGTGAGCTTGTAAGGGCCCAATTCAGCACTTGTAGATCTAGGATCGGGCTAAAACAATTGCCTTTCTTGGGTACTATAAAGTAAGGGCTGTAGAACCCCTTCTTCATCTTGGTGGGGGAGACAGGCTCTACTGCATCCTTCACAAGAAGGTTCGCAATCTCCTGCTGTAGGACAGCAACATTCTCTCCTCGCACTGAGGTAAAGAGGACACCGCTGTACATGGACGTGCACCTGGCAAACTGAATCACATAACCAAGCCGGATGGTCCTGACCAGCCAACGTGACAGGTTGGGAAGAGCTAACTTTGCGTACAGGCACTGCATTAGCGGTACTAATGGAACAATACCCAGGGTACCTGGACAAAGGGCACGTCTGTTAACTGACCTTGGTCCGGGGACCCGAGGTAGCAGAGGTGCTGCATAAAGCACTTACCTGCACTTGGGCTTGAGGCGTCAGAATGCAAGAAGGCGAAGGAGTCGCATGCTCTGCCATCAAGAAGACGAGAGCCACAAACACCGGTGTGCCACCTGTTTGCGAGGAGGCCTGGCTGCCTGTCTGGGCTGAGGCAGGGCTGGTGTAGAGCTTGCAGAGGGTCGACCTTGACAGCGAGTAGACGGGGCCTGCTGCCTCAGGGCTTCCTTCAAAGCAGAGCTGCGGCAAGGCAGGATACGTCTAATGGCCTCCGTCTGCTTCCTTACTGCCAAGAACTGTTGAACAAAGTCCTCGACAGTATCGCGGAAGAGGCCACCTTAGGAGATTGGGGCATCAAGAAAGCAAACCTTCTCTGCGTCCTTCATCTCCACGAGGTTAAGCCACAGGTAGCTCTGAGAGCATAGTCGGTTGCAGAGAGCAGTACCTGCAGCAACTCTGGGTCAGGAATACCCTTGTCCAAATATTTCAACGCTTTGGCCTGCAGGATGATCATAGTGTGGAGGCGGCTTGTCCAGCAGCATTGTAAGCCCTCGCCATCAAAGACGAGGTAAACTTACATGCTTTGAATGGGAGATGCGGACAATTCCACCAGGTGGCAGCGTTTTGCGGAGATAAATGCACCGCAACTGCACGCACCACCGATGGAATGTCCACGTACCCCCACACTGCCCCACTGTCTAGGGTATTGAGGACAGAGGAGCCCACAAAGTGTGTCCTGGCTGAAAGTGGCACATTCCATGTCTTTGTGCGCTCCCCATTGGTCAGGGTGCTTGCCCAGCGCTTCCCGAGCCCAGAAACCAATCATCCCACTGCAAGCGCTTGGGGGAGGGCAGTGGAATGTACTCCAACCCAATACTTGCAAGCAAGGCCATCAACTCCGGGTTGGACTAAGATTGGGCTGAAACACCCGAATGCGGCAGCCCAGCAGTGTCCTCCACGTCAGAAGGTGTGAGTCTGCCCCCCGATGCTGCGAGGGAGACTTCATCCTCCCCCTGAGCTCTGAATAAGAAATTAAGCTCACCCATTGGTGATCCACCTGACTCATCCAAAAACTCATTCGGGGGATCAGAGTGTGCTGGTGAGTGGGAGGCCCGTGAGGACATACCTGTTGGATGCACTTCCATTGAAAACCCCAGATTGTCCTCAGAGCTCGCCGCCGAGGCCTTGTACCCGGAGGTAGAAGGACCAGGATGGGGAGGACTGAGGAGGCTCTCAATCTCTTCCTTGAGAAGACATATGAGAGCCGCGACCACAATGTTCTGATGGTCATGCTCTCGCAATGAGAACATGATCCACCCACGAACACTGCTTCAGCGTGAGCTCGGCCCAAACACTGAATGTAGCGATCGTGCCCGTCGGAGGGATCGTTGATCACGAACGGAACAGCATCTTTAAAAAGATGTGAACCGTCGTTTAATGCAAATTCTGAATGCCAATTTTCATTAGCCTTTTCTGATACTCTCAGAGGTGATTGGGGCTCTCAAGCACAACCCCCATACTGTCATTCCGACACACATCAGAGTGAACAACAGAAAGGGAACAGTCAGTTTATCAGTTAAAGTCAGTTCATTGTTGATTCATTGATGTCATCATCCAGCTCAGTTCAGTTCTCTTCCAATAGTGTCTGTAGAGTCAAATCAACAATGTTGCCAGAAATTGTGTCCCCAACTAAGCAAGCCAAAGGCGACAGTGGCAAGGAATCAAAACTCCATTGGTGAAAGAAATTGATATAAAAAACCTTGGGAGAAACCAGGCTCAGTCCAGTGTTAATTTTGACAGGCATTTTTGATTTAGTCTTATAAATATTAGAATAAGACAATAAGACAAATACGAAAGAGATACAAATTAAACAAATTTTTCAGATACAGTAGGTTTACTTAACACATTTATTTAACATCTTTTGTTGGTTAATATTAATGACACAGATAGGTACTTAATTAGGAATGCTGTCCCTTTAAGATGGAAGGCATGCATGTAATACTGACACATGTTCAGTTTTCACCCACCTGTTTACGTTCACTTAATCCATAACCGACTGTATTTACTTGAGATACTCTACATGATAGACATTTGGACTGCTGTGTGTGTATTTGAGCACTGAGAACTGACTCTGTATATGAGAACTGACGAAGTGGAACGTGCGTGAGAGAGAGCACTTCTATCAGCGCGATTCCGCCTGTCCCGCCTTCACTAAATTTAAGTTAATCGACAAGGAATTGTGACTCCCGGGAATAACGGGACGTTTGGTCACCTTATCCCTACCCCTTCGGGTGCTGAGGCCATTGTTTCAGATCGCTAGTTCGCATTTTGGTAGCCTATCTATCCATTGCGGCTGCCATACTGAGACTAGATATGCAAACGCCCCTTATCC
>NW_015549564.1:665246-668228 GCF_001515605.1 Sinocyclocheilus anshuiensis | reverse complement strand
CATGCATGTAATACTGACACACGTTCAGTTTTCACCCACCTGTTTACGTTCACTTAATCCATAACCGACTGTATTTACTTGAGATACTCTACATGATAGACATTTGGACTGCTGTGTGTGTATTTGAGCACTGAGAACTGACTCTGTATATGAGAACTGACGAAGTGGAACGTGCGTGAGAGAGAGCACTTCTATCAGCGCGATTCCGCCTGTCCCGCCTTCACTAAATTTAAGTTAATTGACAAGGAATTGTGACTCCCGGGAATAACGGGACGTTTGGTCACCTTATCCCTACCCCTTCGGGTGCTGAGGCCATTGTTTCAGATCGCTAGTTCGCATTTTGGTAGCCTATCCATCCACTGCGTCTGCCATACTGAGACTAGATATGCAAACGCACCTTATCCAATTGCAATCCAATGACAGGGACGCACATTTTGAAGGACAAGACAGTAGCCTATAGGATGTATTTTGAATGTCCGGTAGTCCTCAAATAACATTATACTCCCGTCTCATCTCATCAAATTTCGTCATAGTTTTTATCGTCAGATATTAGTTTTAGCTTGTCAACGTCTCGTCTTAGTCACAGAAAAAATGTTCGTTAACGAATATTTTTCGTCGTTATCTTCGTTGACGATATTAACACTGGCTCAGTCGGGGGGCCAATTCTCCTCTGGCCAGACAAAACCAGCATGGTGTGGTTTAATTCCAGGCTGCAATGCATGTCAGATTGAGCAGAGGACTCATCTGGTTCTCGTGGTCTTGTGCAGATTACCGATGAGGTTTTCACTGGGAATCTGTCTATCGGTTGTTATGGAAAGTGTTTTGGTTCCGGTTGACCTAATTAATGCAGCCTAACAATCCTTTAACAGATTTGAATTATAGGAAAGTGATCATGTGTTACTTGTATGCCAGGTTAAAGAGATGGGTCTTTAATCTAGATGTAAACTGACACAGAGTATGTCTGCCTCCCGACCAATGCTTGGTAGATTGTTCCAGAGTTTGGGTGCTAAATAGGAAAATGATCTGCCGCCCACAGTTGATTTTGATATTCTAGGTATTATCAAATGGCCAGAGTTTTGAGATTGCAGCGGACGTGAAGGACTATAATGCAATAAAAGCTCGCTCAAGTACTGAGGAGCTAAACCATTCAGTGCTTTATAAGTAATTAGCAAGATTTTAAAATGTAAACAATGTTTAATAGCGAGCCAGTGCAGAATTGACAGAACCCGGGCTAATATGGTCATACTTCCTGGGTCTAGTAAGAACTCTAGCTGCTGCATTTTGGACCAGCTGGAGTTTGTTTATTAAGCAAACAGAGCAACTACCTAATAAAGCATTACAATAATCTAACTTTGAGGTCATGAACGCATGAATTAACATTTCTGCATTTTACATTGAGAGCATAGGTCGTAATTTAGATATATTTTTAAGATGTAAAAATGCAGTTTTAGAAATGCTAGAAACATGACTTTCAAAGGAAAAGTTGCTATCAAATAGCACACCTACATTCCTAACTGATGACGAAGAATTGATAGCACAGCCATCAAGTGATTATTACATGCAGAGGTTTTTTTGGTCCGATAATTCTTTTTTTTTTTCAGAATTTAGCAGTAGGAAATTACTAGTCATCCAGTTTTATATCAGCTATGCATTCTGTCAGTTTTGTGAATTGGTATGTTTTGTCGTGCCGCAAAGAAAAATAGAGCTGAGTATCATCAGCATAACAGTGAAAGATAACACCATGTTTCCTGATGATATCTCCCAAGAGTTTCATGTCATGCATGAAAAGCAACGGTCCTAGTACTGAGCCTTCTGGTACTCCATACTGCACTTGTGAATAATATGATTCATTCACTTCTACGAATTGATGAGGGTCAGATAAGTATGATTTGAACCATGCCAATGCAGTTCCACTAATGCCAACATCATTTTCTAGTCTATTCAAAAGAATGTTGTGGTCTAATCGGATGATAAGAGCAGGTCATTTGTAACTCTGATGAGAGCAGTCTCTGTATTATGATACAGTCTAAATCCTGACTGGAAATCCTCACAGAGAACATTTTTCTCTAAGAAAGAACATAGTTGTGAGGAGAATTCCTTTTCTAGTATCTTTGACAGAAAAGGAAGATTTGAGATCAGTCTGTAATTAACTAATCCTCCAGGATCAAGTTGTGCTTTTTTTAATTAGAGGCTTAATAACAGCCAGTTTTAAGGTTTTTAGGACATTTCCTAATGAGATTGTGATATAAGAGTTAAAAAAAAAAAAGGTTTATCCATTGCGCTAAGAACTGGCAAACATTTGATATGACAGGACTATCTCGTGAGATGAATAATGATGGAAATTGCTACATAATGTTCCCAGATTCAACTGTTTCTTCAAAGAGTTTTTGTATGGGTCTTACATCTTTTCAGAGTGAATTTTAATTTAAGTTATTTAATTCAATTAAGACAGCATCTTTAGTTTATCATGGATTAATATGCTGTAACGGAAGTTACAGTATTGAAATACATAACATAAATTCCTAGCAATCAATTCATACATATGCTATTTTTAAGTGGTCATATGAAGCAATTTAAATTTTTCCTTTCTCTTTGGAGTGTTGCAAGCTCTTGGTGCATAAAGAAGATCTGTAAAGTTGCAAAGACTAAAGTCTCAAATCCAAAGAGATATTCTTTATAAAAGTTAAGAGTCAACCACGCCTACCTAAAAGGGCTCGTACTAACATGCCCCCACATGTCTACGTCACGATGTGGGAAGATTTGCATAACACCGGAGCTGATCCGTGCTGTTCCAGCCCGGGGTTGTCACATGTGGTTGCCGCAAGCCCGCCGGACGCTCCTTCGTCGAATCCACCAGCCACGCCGTTCTCAAGCCCGCCCGCCGCCGCTCACTCAAGCCGGCCTCCGCTCACTCTAGCCCGCCGTGTGTTTCGTTGTGAAAGCGAAACTACTTTGTTTGGCCTTCCAAAAGAGGACGATATC
>NW_015549564.1:659938-663594 GCF_001515605.1 Sinocyclocheilus anshuiensis | reverse complement strand
TTTCAAGTTTTCCTTTCTCTTTGGAGTTCCCTCTTTTGAAGATCTCTAAAGTTGCAAAGACTAAAGTCTCAAACCCAAAGAGATATTCTTTATAAAAGACTGGTCCACGCCCTCCTAAAATACCTCGTTTAAACACGCACCCACATGTCTACGTCACGATGTGGGAAGATTTGCATAACACCGGAGCTGATCCGTGCTGTTCCAGCCCGGGGTTGTCACATGTGGTTGCCGCAAGCCCGCCCGCCGCCGCTCACTCAAGCCAGCCTCCGCTCACTCTAGCCCGCCATGTTTTTCGTTGTGAAAGCGCAACTACTTTGTTTGGCCTTCCAAAAGAGGACACGACTAGAAATCAGTGGTTAAGTTGTATTTACAGCACTGTTCCAGAACAGTTCAACCCAAATATTCAGATGTGTCCAGCGCATTTTATGGAGGACTGTTTCCTGATCCTGGTAGAGTAGACTACAATGACTCACAGACTGTAAGTACATTTTTTTATATTGAAAGAATTTGCCACTGATGATTTAAACGCGAGTTTTGAGCAGTGTAGAGTAGCACTTCTTGTTTGTCATTTCTCCGATCACAAATGTAGACATGGTTTTATGTTTACGCGGCGCGATGCAACGCAACACGTAAAAAGACAGTATAAGTCATTATAACCTGTAATTATGTCCCCACTGGATGCAACAAATGCCTCGTTTATAATGGGTTTTAATGTTTTTGTCTCGTCGCTCAGGCCGGACAGGGCATCACAATATGGTAAGGGGCGTAACATTTCCGTCACACGCTTGAGGTATTCGGCCAATCACAATGCACTGGATAGCTGTCCAATCAGAGCACACCTCACTTTTCAGACCGATGAGCTTTGTAAAAATCGACACGTTTCAGGAAGGCGGGGCATAGAGGAGAAACAATAATGTACAGTATGTGGAAAATAATGTTTTTTTTAACCTTAAACCGCATAAAAACATTTAATTACACCAAATACACAAAATAATGTTCTTTTTAGCAACATCATATGACCCCCTTAAAATCATTTAATTTCAGACCGAAAACGAACATAAAGTGGCTTGAGTAGCTGTGCAGTTAGACAAAAATAGGAACCAAGTGCCTGTCAGTGCAAACCTTGTATTGTATTACAACATGAATCATGCACTAATTTAGACAGATTTGTTGATTGTAATTTAGCTGGTGTAGTGTGATCTAGTTTTGTTTTGCATGATTCTATGCAGACTGAGTTTGAAAACTTTGCACAGTGAGTATAGTAACTTTCTGGTTTGAGAGCCGACAGTTTAAAGGGACAGTGCAGAGCCAAATCTTCTGGTCTGAACTGCATTTTTTCAAGAGAAATGCATATAGCAGGGCCAGATTGGCCCATCTTTGACATGATGTCAACTCCACACGAATCACTGTCATATTGTATCTCAGTTTGCATAAAGGAACAAAAAAAAGTGTTTACAGTAATGCACCTAGCAGCCAGGCTCATGACACCATGAAGAAACATTTTAAACCACATGTCAGCTGTTTTAAAAGTGTACCCATAAGACTTTACAACTTTTAGGTCATGAAGTTGGTCTAATTACTCATGTGGCAACTAGTTACAAAGCTGGTTACTTTTGTTTGGTACCTGCATGAGGATTTCTGGGAAGGACTTGTAAAGGAAATGGCATAACTAACTTCCATAAAGTATGATTTATATAGGGCTGAGCTGTCCTACATGAATTATGTTGGCAAAGCATACGTTAGCTAGAAGTTATTCCACTTCTAGCGGAAGACATCTCAAGAAGACTATGTAGAGCAAGGGTCTTCAATCGAAGTTCGCGACCCCTAGGGGGTCCGCAGCGGTACTGCAGCGGATCTGCTAATTAATGTTTGATCACAAATATTTTTTTGTTAAAAAAAAAATTAAAACAGGTAAAACACATCACAAAGTCAATTTTAAAATATAAGCACCCTGAAACAAAAGTAAGAGCACCCTCAGTTGATACTGTAATGATATAATATTAGTGGCGTTTTTGAGTTTGAGCTCTGGAGAACGGGAAATGTTCCTATTTACAGCATGTTTTTGCAGCAGTGAGAAATGTAGCTATTCACAGACATGTTTGTTGATCTCTTGAACGCAATGGCCAATCAGAGGTGTTAAAGTTAGAATCCACTCATCGCTCAAAATGCCAGAGTTTTTGTTTAATATTCAGTGCTGAGTTATGCTCGCTCTTGCTAGTTTTCTCTTATTAACAAACAATGACACGATGTAAGTAAGAGATTCATTATGCAGTGTAGACAACTTTATTGATTTTAATGGAACATTGTGAGATCGCGAACTGAGATGAGTAACAGCTATTTATGTCACAGTCTTCAGCGGGTGTGCCCAGGAGGGCCACCAGATGACTGTGTTCTGTGAGCACATGGCTTGTGTTGTGTTTGTCTGTTGCCATGTGCTCTCTCCTGTCTATTGTATTGCCCCTCCCATCTTGTTACCTCGTTATAGTTTAAGTTGCTCCACCTGTGTCTCCCTCGTTAGCCTCCTCGTTTGGTTCCTATTTATTCTCCTTGTGTCTGTCATCCTGTGCTGATCCGTCATTTCTCATTGTGTGTGTTATATGTCTGCATGGAGTGCAGTTTTGAGCCTGCCTGTCTGTTTTTCCCCCTCGGGGTGGTTTGAGTTTGTTTTTTGTTTCATTTTCATTATTAAAATAAATAACCATTTCTCCTGCAATTGAGTCCTCGCTTCATCTCCCCGCACGCACCGTGACAATTTAGTGATTGTAAAGTGAGCGGTCTTTCACACTTTCAAAGCAATATATAGCTATAATCCATTTAATAAAAAATATATATATTTTTATATTCCATTCCAATTATTTGCAAAAGTAATGTCTTGTACATAATCTTAAATGTCTCACTGTACATTGCTGTTCTTGTTATGGTGGAGCCGTTGATCACATATTACATATGCACTTTATTAGAAAACCCTCACTAATTTCAGATACTCAGTGATTTGATTCTTAATTGTCCATCTCACAGTAAAATTAACATTTTAAGTTTTAGTAAACTTGAAGCTAAAGTTCAAGTAAATGTGTATATGTCCATCTGACAGTAAAATTAAAATGTGAATTTTTAATCAAGTTGTGGCTTAAGTTCAGGTAAATGTAAATGTCCATCACTAGTAAAATTAAAAAAAAACAAGACTCTCTAAATCTATTAAAATAATTTACAGCAACCACAAACAACTAAAGAACTGTGATTATTATCTCAACATGTTTGTTATGATGCATCAATCTCAATTTTGACAACAAAAAGTAATATACAGGCAGTGTGCAACAACAATAATGTGAATAGTTCTGATCTACTCTTTTAATATACATACACAATTTATTCGTAATCATAATATGGTTAGTTGCTATTAATATCGAAGGCTATATGCTTAATATGTAGCTCTGCTTGTCACATTTTGTATTGGGGGTCCCTTCTCAATGTCTCTCTCATCTAAGGGGTCCTTGCCCTGAAAAACGTTGAAGACCCCTGATGTAGAGAATTTGATTTTGCTGGTAAGTAAGTGCTTTATTAAAAATATAATTCTTCACTTTTCTGCTTTTAAACCCTCTGGGGTGCTTGCCTGCCACTTACGTAAATATATATATATATAAAATTTATTTAACATA
>NW_015549564.1:641083-659928 GCF_001515605.1 Sinocyclocheilus anshuiensis | reverse complement strand
AACACACACACACACAGACACACACACACACACATATATATATATATATATATATATATATATATATAAAATTTATTTAACATAATATTCCTTTATTTATTAATGAGTAAGTGACTAAAGTCAATGCACTTTGGAATTCTTCAGAGATTCTTCTGTTTTTGTACTCTTGTTTGTTCTTACTGGTTGAACTTCACATGTGGTGATATGTCAAATACCAGACCCATTGTTCTCTGATCCAGTGGCAGAACAAAGATCACACTGAGCTCTCCAAATCACCCTCACACTTTGATCTCAGTTCCCTCACACCTCTGCTGAAGCTACAGTCCTGTGGGGTTCAGAATTTCTCTCTCTGTTGGTTTAGGTGTGTTTAATCACAACATTTCACCCTAGAGATATTTTGAGAACACAGAGTGTATGTGTGTATATATAGGCCTACATACATACATAAACAAACCAAACTAAACTAAACTAAAATGGTTGAATGAAACAACACCAAAAAACTAAACTATGACCATTGATTAGCATTAATGGACCTCAGAAAACAAATGAGGTAACACCTTTAGATTAGTGAACACTATTTACTATTAATTGCTTATTAATGCATATTACTAGCATATTGGCTGTTTATTAGTACTTATAGAGCACATATTAGTGCCTTATTTTGCATAACCATATTATAGATCCCTTAACCCGACCTCATATCTAAACATAATTATTTCAACAGCTACCTTACTTACTATCAGTAAAAAGCAAATTAGGAGTTTATTGAGGGAAAATGGGAAAACTCTTAGTTAATAGTGTTACCAAAAATTACAAAAAAAAAGTTTCATATGACCCCTTTAAATATTTAAATTAATTGAACACCTCAACAGTATAAAATATCTTACTATATTGTGTATTATCTTACTATATTTTCATTACTTTACTTTAAGAGCAAGATACCTTTGAAATATAATTCATGGTAAAATTATGCTTCTTATACTGCATTATTGGAGTAAAACGGCATGTTTTGATGATTGTATGGACATCAGAACTAAAACTCTTTCTCTTGTAGTGGTCTCTGCGTTAAACTCCCTACTTGCCCCTGCATTCTGATGTTGTCTGGTAGCAGGTGGAGGGAGATGTGCTTGTGAGCTGAACTCAGCAGCAGAGCTTTGAACAACACAGCGGGCTCTGTCACAAACATCGCCACTAGTTGGGAGGGAAGATCCATTGTTGTGTTTTATTTTCCTTGTCAGAGTTGTGACAGGTGTGTTTATGTATCTGAGGCCAGAGCAATGTGTTCTGACAGACAAACGGGGGTGTTATCTGCTGTTGTCACACCTGATGTTCGGGACCAAGCAGAGTGGGTGGGTTTTATTATAATATATATTTTCAATCGACTGTCACAATGGGAGTCTCAGAGAATGAAGGTTGTAAGATCTAAGTGCAGCTTTATTCGCTGAAGTCAGAATTCAAGAATCCAAAGCCTGGCAACAACTAATGCAAAAAAAAAATAAAGCAAAAACCACAACCCAGAAAACATAACATCTAAACAAAGACTCAACCAAAACAAGAAACAAGCACTTCTAAGTAAAAGCACAACGTTAAACTATTTTTGTTTTATTCTTTTCTTTGTAAAGAATCAAGACACGTTTTTGTATTTTGTATTTTAAATGTGAGATTTTAGGATGTACAGTTTGGACTAAACCGCTTATTTTGTTCGATGTATTTTTTGTGTATTTTGTTTGGTGTATTTTTGCTTATTGTCAAAACGTACAGCTAAAAATTATAATGAAAATGATGTACAGTTTGGACTAAACCGCTTATTTTGTTCGATGTATTTTTTGTGTATTTTGTTTGGTGTATTTTTGCTTATTGTCAAAACGTACAGGTAAAAATGATAATGAAAATAATAATAATAATAATAAAATACGATTGATGGTATATAACAAGAAAATCATTTTTAAAACAAAATTTTGGTCCTAAAAATAGGCTTTGTTTTCTGAAACGTATACATTACCTGACCTTGACATGATTGTTTTTAAATTTAACAATATAAAATATATAAACTGTATGGGTAAATACATACGTTTTGGGCACTACTAATTCCCATAGCTGTCCCATAATTGTTTGTTTCACTATATTAGTGAGGACATCTCATAGACTTCCGTTATTTTTATATCCGGTTAATAACATTTTCTGTCATCTAACCCTAAACAAAACCCTCATGGAAATCTGTGCAAAACACTGAATTTAAATAGAAACTTGATTTGGCTGATTTATAAGCCTTTTTAACTAGTGAGGTCTGGCTCACTAGTCTGTGTTCAAGAGGCTTCACTTTATTAATAAGGACGTTTTTGAGTAATGAGGCCATTTTGGACCTCACAAGTTTAGTCAAACCTGTACACACACACACACACACACACACACACAGACTCTCAGCTAACGTAAATGAAGTGTGATTTTATCTGATGGCACCTGAAGTGGCCAGTGCCAAGACTAATCTGCAAGGAGAATTTATTCCCTACTTTCAATGCTATAAATTTAGACAAAGAGAAATGTCGCCCTTAATCTGACAAAGGTATAATTCATGTCATTGCCTGAACCAAAATACATTCCACATATTTCAATGTACTGCCTGCTGGCTGTCTAAGGAAGTTGATTGCCCATTAAAGCGTTGATTGTTTTTTAGATGGTTTCAAATTGTGCATATATATCATCTAAGCAAAATACTGGACATTCATTTTGACTGGAAGTGTGTTTCACTGAATTGAATAGACATAGTGAGGAGCCATGGCAGTGCAGAATACATCAGTAGATTTATCTTTGGGTAACCAATTATTATTTTTTTTTTTTTTTGACGATTTGAGAAGATGAACCAGGGAAAGCCTTAGTGTTGAACATCACTGCATAATGAAGTGTTTCTATGTAGTTTATGGCATTTCAGGCGTTTGTAGACTTACTAGTGTTTAATTAAATATTAAATATAAATAGTTTTTCACTAACATATTTCCTTTGGGTGCCTATTTTTACCAGTTGTGTCATTTACACAATGTTTTATGAAGATGAATTTCCGTACAAGCATAAAGCACTAAGGGCATGGCGTGATGTATGATATATAAGAAAATAAGCATTCCATGATTTTTCATCTTTTTTCCTAGAAGATAAATAATTGAATGAGTAAGGTTGGACGGATGGAGAAGCAAACAGAAAGAAGAAAGATTCAGTGGAAATCATTATCATCATCATGACATGATCAGACTCTTTCCAGTCTGTGTGGTAGCACACTGGTTCACTAGCTTAGCATGCAATCATATATTCATGATTGTGCTGTCAGCAGGGATATGACATGATGCCCAGTCAAACCTTCATCAGTGGATTTGGCTGCATGACGAGGGGAGTTTCATGGCTCCAAACCCCAAGCAATGCTTCATTGCCAGAACACATTAGCAGTCTGTCATTCATCTTCTGTACCAGCACTGTGCCCACACTAGAGGCCATGCTTTCTGCAAGACTCGTCTGTTTGCACCAATTGATCTGAGTTCAGTTTGATGATCAAACGTGAAGCAGTGTTTCATCTTCAGACCATTTAAGGGTCAAATCTTAAGCAGTCTCTGATCTTTGTACTGTAATGTAAATGAATAACATGCAGAGAATGGAACCAAGTTGCTGGTGAATTATAAAAATGTACAAAAATGTATTTCATTTTCATTTTGACAATATGTATATTGCATTCCCTATCACAAAACAATTTTTCTCTTCTATAAGATCTTTCAATGGCTTTAATTTGGTTTGATTTGAATAATCTGTCTGCAAAACAACAAGGTCCTGATTATTATTCTTACAGTACAATTTAAATCTTGCATTGTGACAAAGTATGCACTGTGAAGTTATAGGAGTGACAACCAAATTTAAATGAATGAATGAATCCCCTAAATAATTGTTCTCTGTGTGTATGGAACACAGCTCACTCTCAAAACTGTGACAACAGTGGTAACGTCAGGTTCACGTTGAGAGAGCCGCTAATAAGTCATGTATTCACACAATGTTCTTCCTGTAAAAATGTAAAACAGTGCAAATGTAAATATCATCTTCATATATGTCCAACATATTAAAGTTTGCCAGATGAATCATGAGCTTATTCACGCAATTCAATCAGTCTGCTGTTATTTCAATTGTTAATCCTGGTCGAAGGCTTTCGTAAATATTTAGTTTATGTGTACATTTGCGTTTTAACTAAGTTTAGTGATGCAATACAGAACTATTTAGTAGTGCATAAGTTGTTGCTTTCTGCCCCTTTAATTCTCAACTAGGCTAAGTTGTAACTTACGCACAGCTGGTGCAGCTGGCCCCCTCTGCAGTGGTTAGCAAATGTTGGGCTTGACACATTGCAGCCATGTCCTTCATATGGTTGACACAGATTTGATCTATGTCCTCTTTTCGTTTCTCTACTTTCTCTCTAATAATTTTCTTTTCTGCTTCTTTCCAATAAAGAGGGAAAAGCCATAAAAAATGAATGCCTTGTGGTGAGATGAGTGCAGTTTAATGTGTCTATAAAGCATCTGATGTGATGTGTTGGAAGTGTTCCTGACATGGAGGAAAAAGCCTCTCTCAGCCTCTCTCTCTCTCTCTCTCTCTCTCGCTCATTCACTCTGTCTAAATGGAAAGCTATGTTGTTTTCATCAGGAACCTCCTACAACAGATGGACTAAATGCTCTCCCTCCATTTCGCTGCATCACAGCTGGGAAGGCTTTCCAGAGCGCTCACTAATTATCTGATGAGACTGAGTCGCTTCCACACTGGCATGCCATCAAAGGCAGTCATGTAGGTGAACATGCAAAGTAAGGCACTTTTAAATGGCTGTTTTATAACACAGACATCACGGAAACATATTGGGTTATGGGGAAACCAGTGTATATTTAGCATCTATATGTTCAGAACTCTTTAGTATTGATTTTGATGCATATGCGAGTTCAGCCTTGCTTTTTTGGCTGCAATGATAAGATTTAGTAAGGCTAAAAGTACAGCAGGCGCAACTGTCCAAGGTACTGAGCCACAGAGGCAATGCCACTGTCCTTGGTCCTGAATTAGAGAGATCCTTCAGTGATTTCACTATACAGTTGTAACCATTTTGCTGCAAAAGCTGCTAAACAAGTGCTTGTCTGAGAGGTTTTATTTAGCTTTAGCTGCATTCAGCATTGTGGTATATATCTACGTAGCCTCTCTCACTCACAGGAGGAAGATGGACTTTCTATGAGGGCTGCACTGGCCTGAATAAGATTCTTCCTCCCGCAGCAGTTGTGCTCCAGCCGACGGAAAATGAAAAGTTGCGATTTTCTAGGCCGATATGACTAGTAACTATACTCTCATTCCGGCGTAATAATCAAGGAACTTTGCTGCCGTACCATGGGTGCAGCAGGCGCAATGATATTACGCAGCGCCTGAAAATAGGCTTATTGGAAGTTACCTAGCTAGGACTGTTTTCAGGCGCTGCGTAATATCATTGCGCCTGCTGCACCCATGGTACGGCAGCAAAGTTCCTTGATTATTCCTTGTCTTAGTACACGATGTAACTACAGAAGAGTCAAGTTTTAAATAGGAAAAATATCGAAACTCTTTGGTCATTTTTGAGCGAGATGCTAATGGTCTAATCAGATTCAATGATCTATGCTAAGCTGCAGCTAAAAGTGCTACCGCCAGATCCAGAGATCGCCTGAATGGATTCGAAAACGGTAAAACTCAACTGTTTAACTCTAGGGGAGTTGGAAAATGAGCCTATTTTCAAAAATAGTGGAGTGTTCCTTTAAAGTTCATCATCTACCCACCCTCATGTCACTTGAAACATGTATGACTTTATCCTTTGTGGAACACAAAGGAGAAAAAAAGAAGGTGAAAACTAGTTTTCTTACCATTAAAATGTAAACCAATATTTTATCGCACACTATTATGTTGGTCTGCGATATTTTTAAATAGCGTGTTTTTGTGGTTACTTCTTATTTGTCTGTTGACACAAGCGATCCAGGATTGCCTCCCAAACAAACACTTACAAATAGTTACATGCCTCAAATTTAATCTAAACACAAAACTGTCTCTTGCAGTTTTTAGACTGTGTTCCTGTTGTCTAGAGGTCTTCCCTGACATACAGTCATCTTTATGAGACCATGCACACACAACTGTGTAGTGTATCATTATGGACCACCAAGCATACCACACAACAAATGGAAGATTTATTGCCATATTGCTCAAATCATCATCACTGTAACTCACCTCATAGTCCCGGTGCTGCAGTTTCCCCCACAGCAAAGCAAAAGATGAAACAGAATAAGTTTCTGGGTATGCTCAAAACTGCGTATTGTGCATTTTATTAGTTCTATTCTGTTTTCTTTCAACAGACCATTTTTTGAAGCTGGGGTACAGAGAAAAGAGCGAGTGAACCAGTGAGATTTTGATTCAGAGAGAGTGAAAAAGGCAGCAGGCCTCTGGGGCTGATGGGAATATTCATCATACTGCATGTTTCAAGTTTGCTGATTAACAAATATTAGATTTTTTTCTCTCCTCCTTAGAGGCATTTGCTCAGTCTGTTTGTTCAGGCAAACACTCGGATTAAGACCATGATGGAAATGAACAGGCTCTGGAATATCTTGTTTTGGGTCAGTGTGCCACAGGGACGGACACTGAGTCCAAACTGGTTTTTACAGAGGGCACTTCATATCCAAAATACAACACATTGAAAGCCACCAAAGAAAGTTTTCAGTTAAGAACTTCAGAAAGAATGATTTTCTCCAGTCAGTTCGTTAAAGGCTTTTGTGATGCATGGTCCACTGGATCTATATTATCTCTCTGGTTTTTCAATAACATATAGTGAGAGGGGCCCTGCTGAGACCAGTGGATGTCAATAGAACTCTGCACAGAGAACTCCTGGATTTATTTGTATCTTTCTCTGAGAAAGAACTGTCCAAACTTGATAGATGGTTCTGTGAAAGAAAAACTCACTAGGAATGGAAACCAGTGGACAAACATACGTTTGATCCTATTTTTTATTTTTTTATTTAGTCATTTATCAGACGCTTTTATCCAAAGCGACTTACAAATGAGGACAACAGAAGCAATCAATTGTAGCATTAAAACAACTAAAAACAGATCCAAAACTAAAAGCTAAAACTTTATAAATACTACCTATACACATTTTAAAAATAAAGAGATTAAATAAAAATGACAAATGCATACAACAAAACTTAACATCTAAATGAAAAAGTGTCCCTGCATTGTTCACAGTTACTTTGCCTATTGTACTTTAAAGAAATTAAAACATAATATTTAATTAAAATGAGCCGTAAATGCCTAGATCTCCTTGGCAACAGACTAGGAAAAATGAAGCATGAAAAGTCCATTTCACTCAGTTAAGAACCTTCAAAAACCACTCACTGGTGAAACATCTACTGTAATATAATGCCATAGTGTAAAATGTGTTGTGAACGTCATTTCATGTTGTCTTTATCTATATATCCAAATATCCAATATTCCAGTTTGGAAAAATCCAAACTTTAAAATGTGACCTTAACTGTAGCGCAGTGGCTCTAAATCACTCAATGGTTCTCTGCATCCAAAGATGGATTTTGAATGTAAAATTAGCTGTGGAATAATGAGCTGTTCACTTCCTAGGTGCTCTGCCACTGTACTGTAACAGGAAGTGGCATTTTCTCAAACTCTTGTCTAGATGTTAACTGCTGTCAGAAGGACTGTGAGCTACCAACAGCTGATGGCACTGTGAGTGTGTGTGTGTCTGTGTGGAGGTTCTCTAGAGGTTATATCCTTAGCACTGAGGTCACACACTACTACTCCTTTGCTGGACTTCATTATTATCTTTTCAGTGTGTCTCAGAGCAAAATCGTCCAGAGCTCTCTATTTCTCTGTATGTAATTGGGTGTGTATGTGTTGTGGCTATATTTTTTCTTTCAGCCAGTTGATATGACATTTCAAGAGATATCTTCCAGTGTGTCAAACTCTACTCTCAAACAGTTTTAAATAAATACTTCACAAAAAAAATGCCTGTCATCATTTACTCACCCTCACGCCATTCTGAACCTGTATAAATGGGGAATGGGACTTTCAAATTCCAAAATAACACCATAAACATAAAAAGTGTCCATATTACAAATAGTCTGAAGACATACAATAGCTTTTTGTGAGAAACAGACTTAAATTTAATTTAGAAATGCTTTAAAAAGTGTCGTAAAGCAGAGATTCTCCGCTTTTCGGAGATATCGCATTTGTCTCATTTGGATATTCAGAGGCTCCGTAGTGTACGTGATTACGTCATCACATTTTGACAACATTGATTTGTCAGAAGAAACCAATGCATTTCGTCCTCTGAGCCAAACAGGAACGATTGTTGACGCTTAGTCCCACCCCCGTGCCCAGATTGGTACAAACTGTCACAAATTCAACCAATAAATATAGGTTTTGGTCTTTTGAACCATTGTTTAGCAAGTTTCTTTGGAAATCTGAGCAAATGCAAAGTGAAAATAAAGTGTGTCGTGCATGCACGAAAACAAACACGCAATAACACATTTGCATGAGAGCACTCTCTGAAAAAGCCCAGAAAAACACAGGACAGAGCACTTTGGCATAAAACAAACCAAAAACAAGGATGAAAAAGCAGTACATATCGGATAAAGCACTGGAATTTAGGTATTCTGGTGGCAAGTGGATGGAAATTCATGGATCGGATTCGTGACACCAGCGAATTGAATCATTTGGCTGTTATATTATATAAATAATACTTATATAGTTCAAAAAGATCATTTGCACTATTTGTTCCTGTTGCACTCTGTATATTTTGTTATTATATAACACGTTTTCCATTTTCTTTACTCCCTAAATGTTTTTGGACACATCTATATTGTTAGTAAAGTAAATAGACCTGTTTTTCACTGAAAAGCGCCTATAACAAAGTTGTAATAAATGGCTATAACTTGCTTGGGGAATGTTATTTGTAGAAAAAAAAACCTTCTAAAGAAAAATATCCAAACTTCAGGAGTTTTTGTTTGAGTACACCACAAAAAAACACCCAATTATTGCTTGCGTTTTTCTTACAATTCTGGAAATTCATTAATTCTTAGAGAAACCAAAGGGACAATTGGGACTTTAAATTAGCTAGACTGAAACTTCAAGTGCTCCTGTTTATAATGATATATGGCACTTGATGCTCACTGCTAGAATAGGTCTGAAAAAACAAAGAAAAGTACAGGCGTGTCAGGTGCCGCAAAAATGTTCTAGGTCTTTAAGGGTTAAGCTGTTATTCACAGAAAATCTTGCCATTTGACATCTTGATGACAATGTCTTTGTTCCAAAACCTGCACTCTAAGAAAAGTCTGGAAAAATACAGCACAATGTACTTTGTTAATATGAATTAAATTGGTTTTAGTTTTTCACAGACATTTTATTCTGTGTTCAATTGTTCATTGTTTTTTTTGTTTGTTTTTTTTTCTCTTTACAGTGTGCATGTAGTGTGCTACCTTGTTGTCTACCATCTACATCAGCAGTCGTGTTCCATGTCAATGCCTAACCCTAATGGAACCTCAAAAGCAACTCATTTTGAGAAAAAGCATATGCTTTCTAACTTTTAAGAAAACCTTGCCACGGGCAAAATCACACAACTCTGCTAACTGCTCCACAATCACTTTACACTACTCAAATACTCTGGTCTGTAACATCAACAAATAGAGGGATACAATCATTTCAATGCCCCAGTAATGTTTTTAGTACTGGGGCATTTACATGTTTGTATCACACTTGGAACAGTTGAGTGTTCTTCTTCAAGCATCTTGGATCAGTGCTCGGCCAATCATGTTAGAGCAGTGGCACTAGCTTTTGTGTCAGGATAATGTTGCTGCCTATCATTTGGAACAGCCTTTAGCTTGAGTTTGGGGTAGGTAGCTGATTAGTTTTTGGAACAGATCAGTTAAAATAACAATCATTTACATTCCATAGTGTACTCTACTAGCCCAAAAGGCTACATGTTGAAAAAAAAAATATTGATGTCTAATTAAATGTACATTCTTTCTTTGTTCCTTCTTTTTAGTTTCTTCATGTTACTTACATACTGGCCACTTTTTACTTGTCCGTTCTGTCATTTTAGTTAAATTATGGAAATTCTTAAAACATGTTCATGTTTTAACTCAAATGAAGAAACAAAAGTGGTCAACAATTTCTTAAATCATAGTAGCACAGGACTAAATGTGTTAAAAAGGAAAGATAATGAATAGGAAAAATATGCATGACCTATTGAAATGCATAGCATTTTGAATAATTAGATTTGAATTTCAATTGTTTGTATTTGTGACAAATATTAAATAATGTGGTCACGATTTGACACAAAGCATACTAATCCATGTTTTAGAAAACTATGCAACATTTTTTTTTTTGCAAGAAGAATTTAACTTGAAACATTATGCAATAATAATGCACACCTATTCAATGTTTAATTAAATTTACATTTGGTCTTGACATTTACTACAGTATGCTTCTTGAATGAATTCTACTAATTTTGCTCTCATGAATTAGATTTTTTTTTCAACGATAGTGTTTTCCCTTGCATTCTTCACTGACTGCAACTGTCCAATCTAGCTTGTTTGCAAAGTTGCAAAAATGCGCTTTGATACATTCACCTTCTCACTTGTAGAAGTCCATGGTTACAATACACTTAGTAGTCAAAAGCAGCAAATGCACACAACTGTAACAACGGTGGCACAAAATAAATTAATTAATAATAATAAATAAATTCTGGTTGAGTATCATCTGTAGTATCACTTTTCTATTAAAAAAATGCTTGTTCTTCGCTGTAGTCTGTAGATGCGGGCATGTATACATGAGTGTTTTTGTAGCTTTTTTTCTGTCAATTGGTTTAACATCTGAATAGAATGACCATTATTTTCTTTCTCCTTATCTTTTTGTTCTTATATGCTTCGGGCTGATGCTGTCATGAGGTTCACAGCAGTACACCCGCACCTGGGTTATACCTGGCCTCACCTAACCCTACCTTAACACAGCCATATTTTTTAAATGTTTTATTACAGTAGCTCCTGCTCTGTGATTGCTTTTAATGGATCAGGTTTTAAGCTTATATACATTTAAAACAGTCTAAAAAGTCTAATTAAAAATGGACTGTTTTATCTAATATTTACTTGTCAGAAATGTATTTATGTTAGGGTATCGTGATTTGCATGATCTTGTGTGATGCTGCCTATGTAGGATGTTTCAAATCAGCCCCTAATTAGGTTCCTTTGTTGGTTTGGATGCTGTCTTGGATGTATGCTGCTTGTGTAGGCAGTAGATAACAAGGCAGCTCACTAGGTTTTGGAACAGAGCCATTAGTGTCAGTGGCATGTGTCAGTGGAATGATTGCTTTCAAAAGAGCTTGTATTTGGATGGCATTTCATTAGTAGAACAGACCATTTCTTCTGTATTTGCTCATCTCTCTTTCATTCTCTCTCTCTCTCTCTCTGTCTCTGTCAGCGTGCGTGTGAAAATAAGAGAGAGAAGTCAAATTTCTCATTATCAACTATAAGAGAGACATTGGAGATGAAGTGAAAGTGATGCATAATGTTGCATCTGTGTACTGTATATGCATATGAGAGAGAATATTTTCCTTATAATTATGCATGTGTATCAGTGCTTCTGTATTCACACATCTATTTTTTCCACAATCTGTATCTCCACTATGGTATTTTGTTAATATCATATTTGTACTTTTATAATGAATTTGTATGCACTTTTTTGTGTTGGTATAGAGTTACATAGCTCAAGTGAATAGACTGCTAACTGCAAAGACACATTCGAATTCACTGCAGAAATGCCTGTTAAAAAATAAATAAGTAAATAAATAAATAACAGAATAAGCCATTCAATGCTGTTTAGTACAGTGATTTTTACTACGAGTAAGTGTTAGTCTTAGGGCCCTATCATACACCTGGCGCAATGCGGCGCCAGGCGCGACGCAAGTGTTTTTTGCTAGTTTCGGCCCGACGCAGTTGTCATTTTCATGTCCTGCGCCACGTTGTTTAAATAGCAAATGCACTTGTGCCCATTTGTGCGCCCATGGGCATGCTGGTCTGAAAACGAGGTGTTTTCAGGCGCATTGCTGGCACGTTGCTATTTTGAGGCAACTGAAATAGACTGCGCCATTGACCAACTCAAACCTGGTCTAAAGTCTGGTGCAATATTTTGTTTTATTTTATTTATTTATTTTTTTGTTGTTGTTATTTAAAGAGCACGTTAGTAATTATGCACCTATAGGCGGGTGCACAACGTGCGTACACTTTGCTTATTACACACACATGGATGTGCAGCAGCACACAAACATTTTTAAAAACGAAAAATTAAAGGATTAAAATGTAAAACATTATTATTGTGTACATAAATATAAAAATGCCTACATGTCATAATGGATAGTCTTTGCATGTATCAGAATTACGCGCACAAGCAGATCCGTTCTCTCAAGAGAGAAGTGTTCAGTCTTTTCTCTTGCAAATTCCGTCATGTAAATAGCGAATCCGCCATGGCGGGAGCGCAACTGGCTTTTAAAGGGAATGGGAGATGAGACTCTAGGTACGTTTACATGGACACTTCTGATCGGATTTATTCTTTTGACATGCGCAAACTGCATGAATATACAGAGTTTCCCGCTGTTGTCGCATACTGTTTTAAAAAGCACACGTGATATTTATCTACTTCGGGTCCTAATTAAGCGATGACCAGCACATGAACTGTTGTGCTGTGCTGCTTACTTTATAAAACAGTAAAAGTGCCCCGGCCCGCACCCAAAACCAGTTGTCTGTTGATGAGAGTCTTAAACAAGGACTGGTAGGACGTTGTGCTGCTCCACTTCACAGACGCTGAGTGAAAGGGGAGTTTTATAATGACTGCACACTCATTTATGACACTTTATTCACCAGGAAGAACAGCTCGTTCCGCATGTCATACGTCATTATGCTATTTCTACTTCACGGTGCATGCGCAGTACTTTCCAGTTTTGGTTTTCAATCCGATCAAGTGTTTACATGTCCTCTCGCTCGGATTACAAAAGGAATAAACCACCCCTTACAATCCGATCTAAATTTTAGTCGGATCTGGCCAGTTCAATCCGATTGACGTGTTTACATCTGACTTTTTTATTCTGATTGTGCTTCTAGTCCTATTACGATCGGATTAGTAGGGTCCATGTAAACGCAGCTTCTGATTGGTTTATTGCACGTTACACCCAAAACATACCCATTACTCATTAAGAGAATAGGGACAGCTCTTTTAGACCATGCGCCCGGCGCGCCGACCATTTTTCCGGTCTTTAAACTAGCAAAAGTGGATTCGGACACGCCCTAAACGCAATTGCGGCGTGCGCTTTAGACCATACGCTTAGATCGTTAAAATAGGGCCCTTAAGGCATGATGCAAAGCTGCAACAGTGAAATAATAAAAGACACTGATGTTCAAAAAATAGTTACAGGGATTCATAGTAGTCATATTTCATTTACTTTTTATAATGTGGTCAAAGACGAAAAAGGGTTTAAGCATAAAAACAATAAGTGTAATACTGCTTTAAATTGTTGTTGTCAATTAAATTTTTTTTGTTTTTTTTTTTTACATTTTCTGTTTAATTTAATTGCAATTTTGTTTTAGTTTTTCTGAGCAAAAAATAAATATCATACATTTTTCCCTGATTTACAGAAGAGACCCACTAAACTGTCATTCAGTGTAACAATCTTGTCAGGCATATTTACAACAAAAATAAATGTTTGACATTAAAAGACTAATTACTTTCACCCCAAATACTAATTAGTTGTAATTTTACATTTTTTAAATCCTAGGTTTTGCCCATTTGTCAGCAATAATTTTTTACTAATTTAAACCAATAAAATTTAATACGCTCCCTTATTCTTTTATATATTTTAATATGTACACGTCAGAATAAGCATGCTGTTTGAATTTTTACATAAATATTGTGTTACACTGAATGAAAATATAACATTATTTCAACCAAATACTGACATTTTATTTTTCAAAAACTTATTTGAAACCTTAAAGGGGTCATGATGCTTTTTTAAAGATCATTATTTTGTGTATTTGGTGTAACAGAATATGTTGACATGCTTTAATGTTCAAAAAACACATTATTTTTCAAATACTGTACATTATTGTAGGTCCTCTATGCCCCGCCTCTCTCAAACGCTTCATTTTCTACAAAGTCCCTCCTTCCGACAAGCGCAGTCTGTTTAATTTAATGTGCTTTCTATGGACATAAAATCACTTTTGTAAATTTCTTTTGATGCGGACATCTTAATGTCTTTGACCCAATGATATTTGTAGAATCCTAATTGAAGGATGTTTATTTTGCAACTTGATATTAAAATGTAACATAATTTGCACTCACATTTTCAGTGGCATAAATGTGGCTTGTCCAATTATAAAACTCAAAAGTAAATTTATCTTGATTCATAAGTAAATTATAATGTTTCCAAGTTAAAGCACTTCAGTATTAAATTACTTTTGCTGTGTCTCATTTTGAAGGCTCCGGAGGTTGTATTTGTCAGCCACATACGTCATTGAGGCAGTCTTCCTTCAGAAAAGCAACCATTATACAATTGACTGTTACTGCTCGTGAAACATAAATTACTATAATTTATTTCTTACTCTGTAATATAATGGTTCCTATTCTGAAATGAGACAGCCTTGATGATGTACGCACCAACAAATATGACCTCCGGAAATACTTTGAAATGAGGCATTGTAGTTCTGCTATTCAGCTGTAGGTCATCCACTGAATTCTCTAAAAAGTTCTGTTTGTTTGTGCATCTCAAACACCCCAGCACGACGATGGCCAATGGCATGATTAAGTAGGCAGCAGATGCAGCGCATATTCAGGTTTTCGCTGAGGAGCCGAGCCGGTGACCCGGCCGCTCAGCGGTGATACAGGAGCTGTGGCGACGGGACGTCTCCGTTCCCTGCTTCAGGGAACGAGGGTTACCATACATAACCGAGACGTTCCCTATCAGTCGGTCACTCTCGACGTCACGTCGGATGACCGACGAATTGGGATCCTACCAAAAGGCCACAGATACTGCCCCCTCCAGCGTCCTGTGGAAGCCACCTGCGCCCCTACTTTTTGGTGTAGGCCAGGGCTTGCACAAGAGGACCAGCTACTGCTACTATGGCACTACCCACTGAGTAAGACTGAGCGCGCTGAACTCGTTCAGTCTTCTTCTCTCAGTAGAGTAGTCAGGAGCAGAACGATGTGATCGCTCGGCTCCGAAGCGAAAAGCTGAATATGCGCTGCATCTGCTGCCTACTTATACTCACGCTGTGATCAGCGGCAGCTGGATGCAATAATCGCATGCCAATGTGCATTGGCTCGTTTAGTTTACACTTGAAGTGGATTGGTCTCTCTAAGCGAGATCCCAATTCGTCGGACATCCGACGTGACGTCGAGAGTGACCGACTGAAAAGGAACAGTCATTACTCGATACTAGCCACACAGAATTTTGTATTGGAAGATAATTTCAATTATTAAATCTTTCAAAGTGTTTCATGAGTGGGACAACATATATTGGACATGTAGGCCAAGTCTTATAGGATCTTTTTTTCTCTCTCTCTAAATCTCCTGCACAGTATTGTTAATTTCTGTGTACTCTTCTAAATTTAGAAACCTGGCTGAGAGAGAGTAAAGGCACATAATGCAGGGCTCCTATGCCTTTGTAGAGCCCGGAGGTCACTGCGCCCTTTTCAGAAACATGGGGGCAGATACAGCCCACTCCTTATTTGCCATTTACCCCTTGGAAACAAGAGAAAGTAGTCACGTGTGAACAGCATGCCAGTCCTCCAGCACACTGACCTGAGAACAGCTTTGTGTGTGTGCTTCCACATCAAAGCATTGGAGTAATCGCTTGTGCATGTGAAATTAATATTATATGCTAATATCTCTGTGCACTGTCAGAAATCACAAACACTGCACTTTGACTCTGTGTAAGCACAATGCAAGCCACAAAAATAGCAAACATATTTATTTAAGTAGATATATAAATAATGCACAGTCAGCTGCTCAATATTGGTCATGTAGCACAAAATGTATATTATATTATATATTATACATTGTACACATAATGGGCAGTGTCTCCATTCTGCCAGTTGTCTAATGTAAAATATAAAGTTTTTTTTTTCAGTCATAGTCATCATACACAAAAATCTCAGTAAATGCTTAAAATAATGATTAATTAATGTAAATAACTAATAATAAATACTAATAAATTGAAATATATAGACTATAGTGCAGGAATGAAATTAAATTACATGCGATTAAATTAAATTGATGCAGTCTATATATTACTACAATAATTCAGTAATTTAAGCTATGTAATGATGGTTGTAGTTTTTCTATGATTATTTTGAAGATGATATTTTATACAAAGGGTTTTAACCATCACTGATGGAAAGGCTGGCCCAATGATTAACCTCAGTTAAAGTACCCAGGTGCTCAGAGCAGTGATGAATTATGACCAATTCAAAGGTCTCCCCTTATGTGGAACTGAACCTTTGAACTTTCAGTTAGCAGCTGAGATCTTTAAAGAGATAGTTCAACCAAAAAAGATAATGTTATGGCACATGAAGGAGTATGACACAATAAGATTTCATCTAGAATGTATCATGCAGTAGGCTACATTAATCATATTTGATGTTTCACATACATTAATGTGGATTTTAAGCCAATGAGATTTTACAGTGGGTGAGGATAACCAGCACAAATGCAGCAGAAATGGTATAGAAACTAGTTTATCGACAAAATGTCCTTTTGCCGGTTAGAACAAAAACTTTGTGACAGTAAGGTTTAAAACATATTTTTACATTTCATTAAGACATTATATTGTATGTTTAATAAGCAATGTTCCCCGTGGGAACCGTTAACTGACCCCCAGTGTAGTTGATTTCAGGTTTTACAATTGTTTGGGGATATTTGGTCCCAATAGTGTCCAACACCACCACCACACACACAAGCTCTTCAGTTCATATCTTTCACTGAGAAGCACAACTGTCATCTTTCCATGTCTGTAGAAGCACACACACACACACACACAGTGTTGTGGCCATGGGCGACAACTAGTTCCAGCTGGATTCAAAGCTACAGTGATATGTCTTTGAAAACACAGCTGTAGATCTTTACAATTCCTCTCTTTAACACTCTTCTACATTCTGCCGTTACTGTTTCCTCTCCCTTTAACTAACTCTCAGGCCGTCAGCTATAATAAAATTAAACCTGAAGTGAGCATGAGAGAGTCTGCTGAGCTTTAGTTGTTAGCGTTTGTTGTTTGCTCTGCTCACCTATGTGTGTGATAATTTTACAGTACGACATGAATTTGGACACAGTTTTGAATCAACAGCAAACCTGTTTGTGGCGTGCAATTACATGCTGTTAAACCGAGCCTGCTGCATCATCTGGCATGCATGTTACATAACACCTTTTCTGCTTTTGTAATAATTAGTGGTGTTTTCTAAGGCAAGCATGACTTCAGCTCATACTTAGGGTTAAGAGCTTTAAAAAAAAAACTTATTTCCTGGCAGATAAAATGCTAAACACTGCATTGTTGCTACATCTTACATATTTTTGTGATGCTTTTCTGCTTTTGTAATAATTAGTGGTGTTTTCTAAGGCAAGCATGACTTCAGCTCATACTTAGGGTTAAGAGCTTTAAAAAAAAACTTATTTCCTGGCAGATAAAATGCTAAACACTGCATTGTTGCTACATCTTACATATTTTTGTGATATACATGTGATCTAATGTCTTGCAAACCTAAACACGCTTTTTTTCTATGATGTATTGCATTTGTTGTTGCACATTGTTCTGGTTTAGGATGTAATCTCTAATAAATAAATGCATAAATATAGTTTATATTTTTTGCTGTGTTGTCAGATCAAGTAAAATTCTGAACTGCTGCTACTTTGACTTTTTTAACTACTACTTTTGTAAGCAGCCCTCTGGGAACCCCAACACTAGGAACACATTAAAGCATGCTAAGAGCCATATAATATCTTAATAACAAGCCACACAGAACACTGTTTTTGCACAGGCACATTGACTGGAAAAAAATAAATATTTAATATATGCTTAATATTACACAAGTATGTTAGGTAATTCAGTGATGCAACACTTGTTGTGTTTGTTGCATTGACAGTAGGCCTGAGCTATAGTTCACCCTGCATCTGTGTTTCCTACTGCCTGGCAGCTCTAAGTCTCATGTTTATTTGAGTCCTCTCTGTGTGGTTCCCACATTTACCTGTTAACCTTTAACCTCTCGCAGCATGGCAGTTTGCTTTAAAGGGGTCATATGATGTTGCTAAAAATAACATAATTTTGTGTATTTGGTGTAATGCAATGTGTTTATGTGGCTAAAGGTTCAAAAAACACATTATTTTCCACATAATGTACATTATTGTTTCTCCTCTATGCCCCGCCTTTCTGAAACGCGTCGATTTTTACAAAGCTCATCGTTCTGAAAAGCGAGGTGTGCTCTGATTGGCCAGCTATCCAGTGTGTTGTGATTGGCTGAATACCTCAAGCGTGTGACGGAAATGTTACGCCCCTTACCATACTGTGTTTCCATGTGTCCCGGCACTATGAAACAAACACAATAAAACCCATTAATGTCCTCTTTTGGAAGGCCAAACAAAGTAGTTTCGCTTTTACAATAAAACACACAGTGGCTTGAGTGACTGGTGCCTGGCAGATTCGACGAAGGAGGCTTGCAGCAACCACATGTGATGACCCCGGGCTGGACTCCGCTTCGTCCACGGTGAAAGCCGATCCGGCGATCCACAGC
>NW_015549564.1:640288-641018 GCF_001515605.1 Sinocyclocheilus anshuiensis | reverse complement strand
ACCTTGTAACACTCCAAAGAGAAAGGAAAAATTGAAATCGCATCATGTGACCCCTTTAAGGTGATAAATATTACAGCTTCTGTTACAGATTACAGATTGCTGTCAAGTTTGTATATGTTTCAGAACATGTGCTGTATAGACAGGAAATAGAGTAAAGTAAACAATGTTTTTTTTTTCAGTTTACCCCACACATACACCACAAGACTTTTCGTCCAGTTCACATTTATTATGTTGGCTTGACAAAGCCAATATACTGTTTTACTTATTATTCTTCCCCTTCTTTTGAAACTAAAATTGAAAAATTGAAAAAATTAAAAAATATCTCTAGATCTTTTAACCTATATATGTCAAAGTCAGGACAGACCTTGAGACCATTTTGACTTAGTGTTATTTTTTTCTTACAGATCTGAATTACAGTATTCAGCATATACAGTAATGACATACACATGATTAAACAACAAAACCATATACTGTATATAATATATGATATTATATTATATAATATTAATAGTATAATATAATATTATATTATATAAAAAAAGAAAATATGTAGGTCAGGGATTTGGTTCTATGCATTGGTTGTTGATTGAGGTGGGTGCTACACTCAAAAGTGGAGACAGATGAATGCAAGCTTGCAGGGGTGGGGATTAACTAGAGGGCCTTTCGCACCGCTTTAGTTCCAGAACTAAATGTACAGTACTAAAGTACTGGGACGATTTTGTGCGAACTA
>NW_015549564.1:638712-640008 GCF_001515605.1 Sinocyclocheilus anshuiensis | reverse complement strand
TGGCCAATCAATGTCTACTTACGTCACGATTAGTACCAGTTGTGCTGGTTAGACCCTGCTCAAATTAGGAGCTAATTTGGTTCTCGAAAAAGGGAGTCCGGTACTAAAATCGCTCCCAGTTCCGGTGGTGCGAAAACGCCAAAAAGTGGGTAGTTCCACAATTAGTTCTGGTACTATGAAAAGGTTCCTGCGGTGCGAAAGGCCCTTAGGTTGACTAGAAATCTGTCTTTGTCATTGGAAGGTCCAGTTATGACATTTTGATTAAACTTTAAGGGGTCAAAATAACTATTAAAATAGGAATAAATGAGCACATGAAATGTTCACAGTAAGATCAGTAATGGGCATTTAGGAAATATATAGGATACATTTTCATTTCATGCCAACTTTAAGTGCTGTTAGATGACAGCAAGATAGAAATAAAAAAGGTAAGGGAAATGCACGAATACATATCAGAATCAGAAAGAGCTTTATTGCCAGGTATGTTTACACATACGAGGAATTTGTTTTGGTGACAGATGCTACAGCATAAACAGAATGACAGTGACAAGACATGATAGGATGACAGTGACAATAAAATTTGGATAAGTAAATCGGAACAATATAACAATATAAAAAAGATATTAAAAAAAATACACAATATACAAAGTAGACAATAGGTGGTATTTGTGTGTACAGGTGTATTACGTAAAAATGCAAGGAAGTGTAAAAAGAGGTATGTGTGTTAAATAAATAAATGTATAGATAATGTTGTGTATTACATGTTTATTGCCAAGTTAACTGTTCATGAGATGGATTGCCTGAGGTAAGATACTGTTCTTATGCCTGGCTGTTCTGGTGTTCAGTGCTCTGTAGTGCCGACCAGACGGCAGCAGTTCAAAGATGAAGTGGGCTGGGTGTGAGGGGTCCAGAATGATGTTGCCAGCTTATTTACTCACTCTGGATGAGTACAGTTCTTGGAGAGTGGGGAGGGTTGTACCAGTGATTCGCTCAGCAGTCTGGACTATCCACTGTAGTCTTCTGAGGTCTGATTTGGTAGCTGAGCCGAACCAGACAGTTATAGAAGTGCAGAGGACAGATTCAATGACTGCAGAGTAGAACTGTTTCAGCAGCAATGGAGTCTATGTGGAACTCCCACTTCAGGTCCTGAGAGACGGTGGTGCCCAGGAACTTGAATGACTCTACTGTAGCCACAGTGTTGTTACAGTGCTGTCCATGATGGTGAGTGGGGGGAGTGCAGGGGGGTTCCTTCTGAAGTCCACTATCATCTCCACTGTTTTGAGCGTGTTCAGCTCCAGG
>NW_015549564.1:626433-634113 GCF_001515605.1 Sinocyclocheilus anshuiensis | reverse complement strand
GCTGAGCCGAACCAGACAGTTATAGAAGTGCAGAGGACGGATTCAATGACTGCAGAGTAGAACTGTTTCAGCAGCAATGGAGTCTATGTGGAACTCCCACTTCAGGTCCTGAGAGACGGTGGTGCCCAGGAACTTGAATGACTCTACTGTAGCCACAGTGTTGTTACAGTGCTGTCCATGATGGTGAGTGGGGGGAGTGCAGGGGGGTTCCTTCTGAAGTCCACTATCATCTCCACTGTTTTGAGCGTGTTCAGCTCCAGGTTGTTATAACTGCACCAAACCCCCTTTCTGTAAGCAGACTCATCTCCATCTGCATACTTCAGGAGCTTGACAGAGGGGTCTTTAGAGGTGCAGTCGATGGTGTACAGGGAGAAGAGCAGTGGGGAGAGAACACATCCCTGGGGGGCACCAGTGCTGATGGTGTGGGTGCTGGATGATAATTTTTCCAGCCTTACTAGCTGCTGCCTGTCTGTCAGGAAGCTGGTGATCCACTGACAGATGGAGGTGGGCACAGAGAGCATAGTTAATTTGGACAGGAGGAGGTTTGGGATGATAGTGTTGAAGGCTGAGCTATAGTCCACAAACAGGTTCCTCACATAAGTCCCTGGTCTGTCCAGATGTTGTAGGATATAATGCAGTCCCATGTTGACTGCATCATCCACAGACCTGTTTGCTCGGTAAGCAAACTGCAGGGGGTCCAGGAAGGGTCCAGTGATGTCCTTCAGGTGGGTCAGCACCAGTCTTTCAAATTACTTTATGACCACAGATGTTAAAGCCACAAGTGTGTAATCATTTAGTCCTGTAATTTTTGGCTTCTTTGGGATGGGGATGATGGTGGAGCTGGATGATAATTTTTCCAGCCTTACTAGCTGCTGCCTGTCTGTCAGGAAGCTGGTGATCCACTGACAGATGGAGGTGGGCACAGAGAGCATAGTTAATTTGGACAGGAGGAGGTTTGGGATGATAGTGTTGAAGGCTGAGCTATAGTCCACAAACAGGTTCCTCACATAAGTCCCTGGTCTGTCCAAATGTTGTAGGATATAATGCAGTCCCATGTTGACTGCATCATCCACAGACCTGTTTGCTCGGTAAGCAAACTGCAGGGGGTCCAGGAAGGGTCCAGTGATGTCCTTCAGGTGGGTCAGCACCAGTCTTTCAAATGACTTTATGACCACAGATGTTAAAGCCACAAGTGTGTAATCATTTAGTCCTGTAATTTTTGGTTTCTTTGGGATGGGGATGATGGTGGAGCATCTGAAGCAGGAAGGAACTTTGCACAGCTCCAGTGACCTGTTGAAGATCTGTGTGAAGATGCTGGTGCTGGGGGATGGTTTCTTGTAGTTGGTGATGTCTTTCAGTCCTTTCCACACTGATGCAGGGTCATTGGCAGACAACTGGTTTCTCAGCTTTTTGGAGAAGTTCCTCTTAGCCACTTTGATCTCCTATCAGTGCAGTCTAAAAAGCCTTGTAAATCCCGCTCTGCATCATTAGTCCATCTTTTTACAGTCCTTATTGCAGGTTTTGCTGATTTCAGTTTCTGCCTGTAGCTCGATATAAGAAGAACCAGACAGTGATGAGAGAGCCCCAAAGCTGCCCTTGGGACAGAGTGATATGCATCCTTTATTGTGGTGTAACAGTGGTTCAGTATATTACTGTCTCTGGTAGGACATGTAACATGCTGTCTGTATTTTGGCAGTTCACATGTGAGGTTTGCTTTATTAAAGTCCCAGAGAATTATTATATCTGAGTCTGGATGTTGTTGCTCTGTGTCTGTGATCTGATCAGCCGTGCTCACATGCGCTTGTGGTGGAATGTAAACACTTACGAGAATGAACGAGGAAAACTCCTGCGGCGAGTAGAATGGCTTACAGTTGATGAAGAACTGTTCTAGATCAGGGCAGCACATCTTCTTCAATGCTGCTACATCTGTACACCACCTTTCGTTGATATAGAAGCATGTCCCACTACCACGCGATTTCCCTGTTGATTCTGCATCGCAGTCCGCTCTGAACAGCTGGAAGCCCGACAGATGTAACGCGCTGTCCAGAATGGCTTTGTTTTCCATGAAACACAGAGCAGCAGAGTTTGAAAAGTCCTTATTTATTCAGGAGAGCAGAAGAAGTTCATCTGTTTTGTTGGGTAGAGAGTGGAGATTCGCCAGATGGATGCTAGTCAGCACTGTTCTAAAGCTGCACTGTTGGAGCTTGACGAGTGCAACGGCTCGCTTCCCACACTTCAGCGTCTTAAAACGCTTGAACAGTGCTGCTGCTCCGCCAACTACAATGTTTAGCAAAATGCCAGAGTAAACAAAAACCGGTAGAAGATTTTGTGATGTGTACTGCTGAATGTTCAGCAGTTCATCCCTGTTAAAACTTATTGTGTTTGAAAAACAACAGACAGGAAAATCTAACAAAAACATTAAAACAACTGGAGAGCTTACCTAGGCACCCATAAGCGATGCCATCTTAAACACTTATCTGATGTTGACAGATATATCTAATATCAATCAATACCAATAAATGTAAAAAGTCTCTAATAGTAGTAGGCAGATTGCTGATATGGTAATATATGGTCATAAATATTGTGCATCCTGCAAAATTCTAACAAAAGTGAAGTGTAAAATTAATCCAGTGAACAAATATATGCTGGAGTAGCCGTGCTGATATAGAGTGATATCACATGGCTACTCGTGTGATATTGCATTTATACAGCAGTTCAACGGCACAAGGGTGTAAACAAATAAACAACCACGGAGTGTCTTAAAAAACCCTATTGTGTGCGGAACTGCTTCCTTCAAATCTCTTTAAAAAATGAGCCCAAGCCTCCATTGCTAATTTGAAAACGTTATTTTAGAACTAGTAACGAAGGAACATTGAGTTGCTTCATTGAAAGCTTTTTGTATTACTGTATTAAAAGCGTACTGTATTATGTAGTATTATGAGAGTGGAGTATGAGAGAGCGAGTGTGATTACCTGCAGCTTAGTCTTCTTTCAATTGTTAAGGGGATTTCCCATGATAACACTAGTCAGTGCATTTTTTTGGTTGAGTCTTAAAAGGTGTTGTTGAAAGTAAAAATAATGTCCTTGTTTACAACATTGTTTCAGTCCATTTCAATATAAAAATCTTTGCTGCTGACTGACTATAGAATCATAAGAGCCAGCAGCATATTCCAGAAGAACTGAGATAAAGATAAACTTAAAACTACATTCCATGACACAACAACAGTAGTATTTGTAAAATTATAGTGGGTTTGGTCGTCCACCATGACTCCAGGGGACCAGAAAGAGCTGCTGAAAACTAGAAGTACTGTAGAGTTATCATGGTGCATCTTCACAGATCCATTTTTTTCCCCTGGTTTTGTGTTTTACTAGAAAAGTATAGTAAAATGCTGCATACAGTTTACCAATGGTTGGCTAGATTTCAAACCAATGCACAATTTGTTGTAACATCAAGAACATTTGCTAGAAGTAGTGACCGTGATGGATGCACACTGCATGTTAGCTAAGATATGGGGTTTTGGTCACAGATTTAAAACATGAAAGGGTGACGAGCTTCAGTGTTCGGCTTTAGCTATGTCCTTGTCAGTGGATGGAAGGTTTGGATGGAAGGAGACAGCACAAAAACAAAGAGGCTGCTGGGATAGACACCGCTCATGTCTCTGCCTCGCTGCTGACAGCAGAGATAATGGCCAATAAGGCAGTGTGCAGTTCTAGATGAGTGATTGGCTCCCAGTACTGTCAGTCATGCTCCAGGGAGCTCTGCTTCACCGTCAAGGCCAGAAGTGGGAGGGGTGTGGGGTTGGTGGGGGGTGTCTGGGGGCAGAGACAGTCAGAGAAAGAGAGAAGCTGTAGGGAGGGTTTAGTCTGATGCAGTGGCATTAGATGGACTTCTGAAATGAGGAAGAAAAATCCCCTCTCTACATAATCCAATGTAATTTGGATTATGTTTAATTTGTTGTTTACATGGTTTCCGGTTTAATATGGAAGAGCCTTCAACATGTTAAACAATTAATACATGTCTTCGACCTGTGTGCAAATACTATAATACGAGATTTTCTTAGCATCTGAGCAATTCAGGCTTGTATTTGCCTGTACAGCTGCACTGTAACGAACTGTTCACACAAGATGCATTCTTGCATTCAAAAGCAGCTAAAGGAGCACAGCAGAACTGAACAAAGCATATGTGTTAAAGGTCCCATGGCATGAAAATTTCACTTTATGAGATTGTTTAACATTAATATGAGTTCCCCTAGCCTGCCTATGGTCCCCCAGTGGCTAGAAATGGCGATAGGTGTAAACCGAGCCCTGGGTATCCTGCTTTGCCTTTGAGAAAATGAAAGCTCAGATGGCCCAATCTGGAATCTTCCCTTTATGTCGTCATATGGGGAAAGGTTACCTCCCCTTTCTCTGCTTTGCCCGCCCAGAGAATTTGGCCCGCCCATGAGAAAATGAGCTACTACAGTGCGAGGCGAGCGCAATATTTTTTTTTCCTCGAGAGACATCATGGCTTGCAAACGAGCGAAGCATGGCAGTTGCCCCGCCTCTCTCCTCCTCATTAGCATTTAAAGCTACAGACACAGAAATGGCACGTCCTAAGGAAAGCTCATTGTGGGACTGGCTCGTAGTGGCTGAAATTCTGCACCAAGGCTGAATTTCGGGAAAGAGACTTCAGATACAGTACTAGGGACCACTTAGGCCTATATAAAAGCATCCAAAAAGCAGCATGTCATGGGACCTTTAAGATGTGTTTTTAAGTTTATAAAAAAAAAAAAAAATTGCCAGCAACATAGTTGCAGTAAAGAAAAGAAAGACATTTCAGTGCAAGAGCTTCTTGCATGGAATCACAACATTCTGCATCTTTGATTGTTTTTTTTTCTGCTCTGGAGCTTTTCTTATAAAGATTGTACAATAAAGGGTTATGTATTTTTGCTTTATTGTTTATTGGTTTTATTTATTGGTTATATCTGTAATGTATAGCACCCATACATTCCTAAGAAATACATTTGACTGGTGGACATAATGCAGCTTATGTAGGTTATGCTCAATAAATGTGAACAAAAATCCCTTGATTTCTTAAGCTAATTTTGTTCTATTTAGTGTGCTTAATAATGTAATGTGTTTTAGCGATCTTCATTTGGGGGCTTTTAAGCAAATAATTAATAGATTAATTCACAAATAATTAGATGATTTTTTAACAATAATTATTAGTAATTAGTAATTTTCTATCTCTAATTACAAGTCGCATTGTATTTATTTTTTGAAGGAAAGAAACATTACTAGTCTGATGTTGTAGAGTTACATTTAGGAGTTTGGGCAGTAGGCAGTGAACTTTTTGTTGCAGCCTTAAATAGCATTGCATTAGTTGTGGTCTCTCGAGCTGGTAGAATTTTAATTTGACTTCATAGAGTGTGTTAGCATCATGAGCTCACTTGACCTTGAGCAATATTTTACAGTGGCACTAAGTGGGCAGACTATGGTTTGAACTGAACATTGTAAATTATGTAACAGTCACTACAGATTCATTTTTCGCATGAATTACTGCTACAACACATTCATGTTTCACCACTTTACTACTTTAGCCAATCTTGTTGGAGGTTTGGTCATCACCTAAAGAGAGTGTGTTAACGGACTGTAATCACTTTGCTATCAGTCTTACACCGAGCTTGACCATCACTGCATGGCACCCAGCTCTCTGCATCACTGCCTCTTTTGATGGGATTAGACTCCAGGGACCCTTGCACACCCCCACCTTACCCGTGTCAGCCGTACATTCATCATTCACCCTGCAAATCACCACCCCCGACACCTGTCGAATGGCAGAGCTCAGCTTGACAGGTGGGCTGCTTGCCTCTAACCAACCAGATGACAGTGGGGTGATGAGCTATCAGTCCAGAATGCTGCACTAAAGGCAGCACTGCAATAATATGACATCATAGTTGAACAGAGCTTATCACCATAAAGAGCATCTCTTTGACAATGTGTGTCTGCTAAAAGCAGAAGCGTTTATTTATTTATTTTTTCTATCTTAAAGGACCATTTAATTTAAAGTGAAAATCACCCTTGTGTTGTTCCAAGCTGGTTTAACTGTCTTTCTTTCATGGAAAAAATAAATAAATAAATGCCGTTTTCCATTAAATTACAACGAATGGGGACTGAAGCTTTCAGATACAAAACGACCATTAAAGTATCATAAAAGTGGTCCATATGATGTGCACTAAGTCCTATAAAGCCATATGATAGCTTTTTGTGAAAAACACACTGATATACCAGTATTTTTGGTTCTTCTATGTAACTATGCATTGCTGCATTCCTTAAGCAGGATAGCATGGTTTAATTCCATAGGAATTAATAAACTGATGAAATATGAATGCAATGTAAGTCATTTTGGATAAAAGCATATGCCAGAAATTGTATTGGTGCAAAATAATAATTTAATATAATTCTGATTATTAACTAGATTTTAAACTTGGTTTTTAACTAGATTACTATATACATACTAAAAATTAAAAGTTGTGTTAATCTTATCGAGTAGACACGCCCCTTATTGCTGATTGGCTACAAGTTTGTTTTGCTATTCGGCCGAAATCAGTTTTCTAAAGTGTTTTTGAAAAATTACATACCCTACCTTTAATGGACCTAAGCTAACTTGAACTAACAATGAACAGTTCTATATTTTTAATGTTAAAAAGATTAATAAACACTAACAAATGTACTGCTCATTGTTATTTAATGATAGTTAATGCATTAATATGACATTGTAATGTGTTACCAAATAGTGATGCATATTTTCTTTTCTAGCTATACATTGTTTCCCAGCCTTACTAGAGTGTGTAATTTTTAAATGCAGACACCAATGGCTCCAGTCTAATGTATTCTCACATTAACCGGAACCCTCCATGAGCGTGTTGTCATCAGAGTTGTTACCAGTTTGTTTACGGTTGAATTTGACACAACAAATCACAGCCAGCATCATTGCTTCCTACCTCTACACATCTTGTTTTCCTCTAGGGCTGCATTCACTGGCAGGTTGGTGTACGGTCACCCTTGAGACCTGCCCACTCTCATTCACAGCACACCATTTCTGCACATGACTGATTCTAAGCTCGCTCGTTCTGGTCCTGATTCATCAGCATGTAGGAGGCTTCCCGAATTGCTTCCCACTCTTAAGTTGTGCTCCGGCATTGTCATGCAGAAATTAGCCTTCTAAATTTAGCCTGATATCTGCAGTGCTTGTGTTAGAGGATGCTGAATGCAGTTTGGAGGCACGGTGGGGCACGTTACACCGCTGGCTGCTGCCACTGCGGATTTTTCACGCCACATTACCAAAGCCAGTAGCAGGCCTGCTTCCTAGATGACTAAATCTGTAGAAGCATTAAGGGTGTGAAAACAACCTTCCGACAGACTGAAAACACATTCAGATAAAGAGCACATAGTGTCTAGCTTCAAACAGTGACTTTTTTTTTGACAGAACATAAGTTTTGTACAGATTGATGATATATGTGTCTGTTGAAGCCACAAGAATTTAACTCATGTTTAATAGCTAAAGAACTACACTAACCATAATTCTATAGATCCACCAATCAGATTCTATGTCAGGATTGCCATTGAAGCAGTATACCCACTCCCAAAAAGCTTTACAAATGACATATGTCTCACTACAGTCTCAAACTACTTACGTATA